>NC_058403.1:59415022-59726103 GCF_002201575.2 Neomonachus schauinslandi
GGCTCCCCGGTTGGTAGTTTCAGATCTGAGTTTTTGCCTTTCAGGTAATAATTCAAAGTGCTTAAAGCCTGGACTGACCATACTAAATAAAATAAATTATAACCTGTTGAGATAAGGTCAATTTCAAAGTCTGTACCCTGAAGTTCCTGAATTCATATCTAGTTCTAACTGGGCAACAAATCCATTGTTGGTTGGGCTAATTTGTTTTATTTTTCTGACTGCATTTAAAAAAATTATTATGAAAATTTTCAATCATACAAAAATAGCATACAATGAAGGAATTCTCTTGTACCCATTATCCAATTTCAATAATTCACAACATTTTACCTTCCACATTTTGCCTAGTTGTCACCACCACCTATTTCCCCCCCTGAAGTAATTGAACTGATTTAAGATAAAGAACAGAACCATCTTTGGGAAAAGGAAAAAGAAAAGATGGAAGCAATATTTTCAGTCTATTACCCACTGAGACTTAAACCAGAAAGGTTCCAGATTGTGAGGCAAATAAATACAACCCAGGGATAATAAAGTGAAAGTCTGTTAGTAGGGTAGTCTAAATATGTTAGTTGACAATCAATGGAACTACTTTCTATGTGGAAGGAGAATATTTTAAAGAACTATTTTCCAACTTTTCTTCAGCTTGACACAAAGAAGTGGGGCAAGAGTGATTGTAAGTAAACCTTCACTGAGATTATAGTTTCTAAAGATGAGTTTAGCTTTGAGGAACACAAAGTTTGATTTCATCATGTTTACAGTCACACAATCACAAACCTTCCATATTCCAATAAGCACCTATACAAAGAATAGTTGGCTCTATTGACAAAATTTCAATATCACCAAGACTCAGTTAATTTTGAAAGTTCAGTTTATTTTTATAGTAAAACATTTTATTTCCCATGTAGTCTCTATGTGCTTGAGAGTTTTCCCATTTTTAGATTTTGAATTTTTAAATTAGAATATAAAACGACTTTGTCAAGTTCAGTGGTCTTTTGTAATCTTTTTTTTTTTTAAGATTTTATTTATTTATTTGACAGAGAGAGACACAGCAAGAGAGGGAACACAAGCAGGGGGAGTGGGAGAGGGAGAAGCAGGCATCCCCCAGAGCAGGGAGCCCGATGTGGGGCTCGATCCCAGAACACTGGGATCAGGACCTGAGCCGAAGGCAGACGCTTAACGACTGAGCCACCCAGGCGCCCCGGTCTTTTTGTAATCTTAATGAAGGTTTATATTTCTGTACCCTGGAGGACTCTTCCACGCATTTAGAATTTCACTTCAGTTTCTTGTCTAAATTTTGAAGGCAGAGACTATTAGCAGCTAGCTGTGTGGCAAATACAAGTACATCTAAAACATCTTCATTGAAAAGAAAAGATGAACAACATTATGTTGAACTGTTTCAATTTTCATCATGAAACAAAAGGCAAAAATTAGCAGGTAGAGATGGGAAATGATGAGAAAAGGGAAGTTAAAATGAAATAACTAGCAAGGTCCAACTGAAGTTTTAAAGCATGTATCTAAATATCAAGATAGGTGGGTGTTTTGGCAGGAAGCGTGGGGTGGGCTGGACAATGAGAGTGTCTGCTGTCTGAGCCAATAAAGCTGCACTGGTTTTGAAAAATAAGTAAATACATATGTAATTATCAATATACACATTCTCCTTCTCAAATTTGAACCCTCCCATTTGACTTTAGATTGCAAATGCAATGAACAGAAACTAATTCTTTTCTCCATCTTCATTAGCAAAATGTTAACATGTAGTTGTTTCTTGCTCCCCATTCTCTAATCTAAAACTATAAAAATGTCCTCAATCAAAAATTTCCTTCCTATATTTCATATAAATTAAGCTTTATCTATACAGTCCTACATCTCTGAGGATATCCTTAGTTCTCTGTAGATTTTATTAATTCATTCAAAAGTTTCACAACCTCGTAATGGTTTATATGCCGTTTCTCAAAAAATCTACGCTCAGGCTTTTCCAAAGAACATTTGTTTATAAAGACCATCCACATATTGATCCTATTCTTCATTCTTTCTGACCACAGATCCTACAATTGCTATGCATTCTAATATATTTCTACCCCTCATAGGTTATATCCCATTTTAAGCATGTCAAGTGTCCATCCCCTGCTGACAATCACCTTTCCACTCACATAGCTAGATCACTTTCCAACTACTGCTTACCCCTCTAAATTCTGCTTCCCTACACACTAATTTCTAATACCAAATACCCACTCCTGAGGCAAAAATATATCGGTTAAAGTTCAAGTCCTAGTAATTCATCTCAAAATTCCAATCATCATGAAAAACATGTATGATTTTCCATAAAGTTCTAACTCTTGCTCCTTTCTAAATGATCTGTCATAGGCTAGTTCTGTGTGCTGTGCTATCCTACATTTCTCCCTGTTGCATCCACTGTGACTCAGTGAAGGTTCTTTCCTCTTCTTTCTTAAATCTATATCCCCAAAGGCATCTGGCCAGCACACACTAAAAATATTAAAACTCTCATATATCAGCTCTTTGTCACCATCTCTTAATATTTTTGTGAGCACCTATTTTCATTCCATCCCACAGACACTTCTCCTTAACATTTGCCTTTCACATAATTTAACAAATACCTAGAACAGCAGATTAATAGTTGAATATATTTTCATATATGAATTATTAGTAAAACATGATTATTTACCTACCTGGTTGTATATTTTTATTTTAAAAATCAAAATAGAGACAGAGAATAGGAAACAAAAGAAATACACTTCTAGAAACACAAAGGATTAAGAAGGGAGACAGATTAAATTGTCAAAGAAGTGTGTCTTTACTAGAAACATTAAGCAGAATACTTGTCAGTCCTCTGACAAATACACCACTGTGCAAGCTCTGGACATCTGAGAAAGGAAAAAGGCAAATGAGTAAGAGAACCAAAGCTAAATTCTTACTATTTCATTATTTTTTTATAGTTCATGCTTTTTTGTATCTTTTAATGCGGCTTACTCTGGAATTGATTTTTGTACATTATGTAGAGGTTAAAGTGTAAGCTGTTTTCTAAAGGAATAAAAATTAAAATTTTTCTATTCATTAGAATACCCTAAAAGAAATGAAAAGACAAGCTATGAATCAGGAGAAGAAATTAGTATCTAGAATATATAAAGAACTCATGCAAATCAATAAAAGGCCCATAAAATATTAAATGAAGAAAATGGGCAAAAGATATGAACAACTATTTTACAGAAGAGAAAACACATATACATGTTCACAGCTTCATAGTCAACTAAAAAATGCAAATCATGACCACAGTGAGATATTTTTTATCCACTCAGGTAGCAAGAATTAATAAATCTGACAAAATACTATGTGTAAAACAGAGATATATATCATTGGTGAGAGTATAAATGGGTAATACATTCTGGAAAAATAATTTAACAGTCTCTTGCAAAGTTGAGCAATTATATACCCTATGATCCAGCAATTCCAATCTCAGTATATACTCAAGAGAATGTCTTGCAAACATCACCAAGAAACATACACAAGAATGTTCATACCAGCCCTCTTCATATTAACAAAAAAATGAAAAACAACCCAAATGCCCACTAATTGGAGAAAGGATAAATCTTTTGGCATTGTCATAAATATCATATAAAAGTGAAAATTAGCCATATGAATTATAACTACTTACAAAAATATGCATGTGTAATCTCAGTAACTTAATGTTGAGAGATAAATACAACATATTAATATATTTAGTCACAACTTTATAAGTGGTATAGCTATATATATTATTTTTTGAAAAAACAATGGAAAATAAACACAAAATTCAGAATGGTGGTTACTTCTGGTTGGGGAGTATTGATGTGAGTAGGGCAAGAGTATACAGATGGATGTAAATTGTTAATGTTCTAATTCTTTGGTTGGATCTTGGGTTCACACGTATTTATTTTAATTAAAAATAATGAATGAATGTAATAAAAGAGATAATAAATGGAACAATGACTTTGAATCATAATTAGCCAATTCTGTGTACCTAAAGTCCACTTGAAAAATGACAACACTTTAACAATACTTTTCAAACTTTAATGTACATATGAATAACTTGAGATCTTATTAAAAATGAAGACGATGATTAATAGAACTGGGTGGAATTTGAGATTCTGCATTCTAAGCTCCTACATGCGGATGCTGCTAGTTTTACAGACCATAATCTATACTATCCACTGACTTCCAAGTATGAAGTACAATGGAAGTTAAAAAGATTGATACACTCAAGGCAACAATAAATGTAAAGCCTGTCATGTAACGGTTTAAACAAATAAGCATTTTTATTTGGTCAAATTAAAAATCACTTAAAAACAAAAAAGAAATAAACAGAAAAAAATACAAATAACCTTGGTTTTAAGGTTGAGCATCAATGACTCAATAAAGTCAGAGACTTGAAAGGATAAACTAAATAAACTGACTGACCACTGAATGGAATGATAGGTACCGTATTTTGGGAAGTTGATTATGCTATTAAGAAATAATGATTTGGTTACACCCCATTCCAAATTGAAGCAGAAGATATTGATAAAAGATACGGGGATTCAGAGTTTACTTTGAAGTGAAAGAAACTTATTTTCTGAGTCATAAGAAACTGAAAGAATATTAAGAATTAAGGAAAGATCACTTTGGTTTCTTTAGGATGAGAATAAAAGGTTACTTAAAGATTCCCTAGCTGTTCTCCATCAAACTACAACCTGTATTTGAGGGAGTAATCACTGGTGATTAGAAATTTTCTTGAAAGGAGCAGAAAAACAATTAAAAGATGACTTCAATGGGATATATGTCCAAGAATGCATGCAGCATATTCTAAAAAGTACTTCTACTGCTCTAGCAACACCGTATTGCTAAACAAGAGTAGAGAGATATATTTAAAAATATCACAATTGCTGTTAATTTCATATTTAATAAAGATAATCAATACACAGATAGAAAATACATATGCCTGATTAGAATGAGTTCATTAAGTGAAATACATTGTATCAAAAAGAATCAATTCAGGTAGTTTTTACTTCTAGTGTAGCAGAAGGTCTATTCAAAGAAATGCAAAGATCGTTATCTCTTTTAAGCTCTATCTTTTCAGCTTTCTTATAACACTGTCTCCATTACTGGAAGAATAGTAGAGAAACTGAAGGAAATTAGACCAGTGAAATTGCAAGACTATTTACAGAGAAAAGAAAAGCCAAATTATTGGGGCAAGAAAATTTTAAAATAAGGATGTATTCTTGGAAAGAGTCAGGTATAAAAATATATTTTGACTTAGAAAAACATGTTCATATATTCCATTTTCTCCAAACCAGAACTTAGGTGTCTTTAATAGTATTCTACAGTATGGATTCTAGAAAATTATTATACTTATGTTTCTATAAAAAAGAATGTGAATGTGTTTTTTGTAGTGTTTTTTCTAACTAACAAATTATAATGTAGATATTTCCTGATAGTTGCATACCCTCAAAAATTAGCCAATGGCAAATTTGGTGTCTGGCAACTAAAAGATAATAAAGATTTTACTATTTAAAGTATTCATGCTATAGTCACTAGTAATTGCAGCTATAAATTACAAGGAGGGAATCTGTAATAAAATATAACAACAGATTACACAGCTGTGCTTAGCTGTTCAAGGCCATTTATTAAGTCAAAACACAATGCAACATTATCATTATGTCCAGATGTGATGAAGGCCCAGACATCCCACAAAACATTAATATCTCTATATTAGAAGAAAAGGTCATCAGGAAATATACCTGAATAAACAATTTCCCACAATCACCAGGAAAATAAACAAAGAAATTCTGGAGACTCATCTTGGACTTTAAGAAATTAAATGTATTCACACCTTCCATGGATCCCACTGTTTTGTCTGTTTGAGGCTTTGATACCTTTATCAGTAATATGTTCTATTATTGAAATGTCAAGAGGCTTAACATCAAACATGCAACTTGAAATATATATAATATAAAACATATGTCTCTTAAATATAAATTATGACTGCCCTCAGATTTTCATTATCATTTTTTGCACAATGCATTATGTTTTTCAAAGCACTTAAATATTTATTACTTCACTTGACCTAAAGACTGTGTGAAATAAGTGAGGAAAATATACTATTTTAAATATTAAGATTCTGAGACACAGAAGTCAGGTTATTTGCCTAAAAATCACATATATGCCGACTTTTAGTTTTTATTTTTAAATACCTTTAAATGCTTTTATTTCCACATTTGTTACCTTGTTAAAATCATTACCGTACCTAAAATATTATGTCAAGTCAGCAGTTATTTAATAAGCAACTTCTATGTGCAAGACTTCCAATCATGCATAATTGTTGTTATAATTAATTTTTAACACTGACAGGGGTAATATTAAAAATACTTTAACAACTAACAACAGAAGGTACCAACCAAAGAAAATGAACACTTGAACAAACTGAAACATATCACCTAAGTTTTACCAAGGATATCGGCTGCATGTCAGCCCTGACACGGACAGGACTCATACTTTGATTTGATCTCAAACTACCAATCATTTGTAGACAAGTTTATTTGGCCTGAAATGTTCGATTATCTAAAGATTTCTTAGAATATGTAGAAAATTCTGGAAGTATGTGGTACAAAATTAAAGAAATCATAAATGTAAAGAAAAAAATCACTTTGAGGGTGCCAATATTTAGAAATATGAAGTCATTACCACCAAAAGTAATCATAATATTTATAAACATTTTAATTTAATTTCTTCATACATATATATTCAAATTTAATTAATTTTATTAAAAAGCATAAGTGGGATTTTGAACATGCTTTTAGTGCAATTTTTCTTTTCCTGTCATTGCTTGACTATCTGCTATTCTCCCTCTACATTTCCTATCATTCAAAGTAATCCAACAACTTGGTATGCACCCTTCCATATTCTTCTCCCTTTGCAAATAACTTTGCTATAAAGCAGATATATACATATACATATCTTACATATAAAACACATATTCAGGGATTTTTGTCATTGTACAAAAATTTAATATTATAAACACTTTTCTATACCTTGTTCTTCTCACTCATCAATGACTCCTGGAAATTCCTCCAGATCACCTGAGATAACTGTAATTCACATCTTTTGACAACTGCATTATAATTCATGGTGTATATTTACATTATTTATTAGCATTACCTTGTTAATGGAATTACTTTTTCTTCCACTCTTACCACTACAAATAAGCTGTAACAACTTCGAAATAAAAAAATGTATCTGTCTTTAAATATTGATACTAATATTTCTATGGGATATATTCTCAAGGATGAGATTGTTAAATCAAAGAATATTATGAAGTGAAATTTTTAATAGGTGTTACCAGATTGCATTTCAAAACAGTTAACACACACCCCATTTCCACCAGTAACAAATAAGAGTCGCCTTCCCTAAATGTTGAACCTATCAGACTAACACAAATTTTAAATGCTAAGATATACTACCTCACTGTTACTTAAATTCGTATTTCCCTAATTCCTAGTGAAATTGAGCATCTTCTCATATGTTAACCAACAGAATTTGCTTTTCTATGAATTGTCCTTTCTTTTTGTATTGGATTGTTTCATAACTTTTTTTCCTAACAATATCAAAGAGATATTCAGTGTTAACATACATTCAAATACTTTTCCAAATCTTTCATGTTAACATATATTCAAATACTTTTCCAAATCTATATTTTCCTAATGATTTCTATTATTTTTATATAAAAGGCTTTTATTTTTATGTAATTAAGTTGTTAACTCTTAAACTTTCTCAGTTTTCACTCTTGTTAAAAAAGACTTTAGGGGTGCCTGGGTGGCTCAGTTGGTTAAGCATCTGGCTCTTGATTTCAGCTCAGGTTTTTGTTTTTAAGATTTTATTTATTTATTTATTTATTTATTTATTTGAGAGAGAGAAAGCCAGAGACAGAGCATGAGCTGAGGGGGAGGGGCAGAGGGAGAGGGAGAAGCAGACTCCCCACTGAGCAGGGAGCCCCTTGCAGGCTCCATCCCAGAACCCTGGGATCAAGACCTGAGCAGCAGCTGCTAACCGAATGAGCCACCCAGGCACCCCTCCATTCAGGTCTTGATCTGAGGGTCATGAGTTCAAGCCCCATGCTGGGTGTGGAGCCCACTTAAAAAAAAACAAAAAAAAAGATTTTATAAATGGTTTCCTAGATTTTTTAGCAAGTTTTTTGTTTTGTTTTCATGTAAGCCTTTCATCTTAAATTATTTTTGTTTAATGTGCAAAATGGAAATACACTTTCACTCTTTTCCATTAAAGATAACCTGTTATACCAATCCCATTAATTAAATGATCCATTATTTTCCAACTAAATTGTCATCTGTTTTAGGATTCTCTAATCTGTTCAATGGATCTATTTGTCTATTCCTATGCTGTTACTATATTGTTTTGGTTAGCTGGCTTTGTAATATGTCTAGCATGTTCTAGCATCTCACCATTCTTTTTCAAATTTTCTTGCTTTTTGCTAGCACTAAATCTTCCATGTAATTTTGAAAAAGAATTTTTAATTAAAAAAAGTCCTCATTGAGAATTTAATTGTAATTGTATTAAATATATATATTTAATAAACACAAAAGATAACTGGAAAAATTAACATTTTGCTATTGTTGTCCCATACAAAAATAAAATCTGTGCTTCCTTTAATCAGATCTTGTCTTTAAATAAGACGTTACCCTTTTTTTCATATAGGTCCATATAATTTTTCATAATTTTATTAATAAGCATTTGGTAACTTTTGTTTCTATGGGAAATGAGATTTTTTTTCCTATGTGGAAAAAAAAAGTTCCTTAGATGCCTATTACTTCCAAAGAAAACCTATTGATTTTCATTCAATTATCTTCCGTCCAACTGCCTTTCAATTAATCTTAGTAATAGAGTTCTAGAATTTTTTAAGGTGTGAGATTAGCCAAAAAGACTGTAAGCTCTTCTCTACAACTGTTAGTGTCACCCATATCATTTGCCTAGTATATCTGCTAAGCCCTCCTCGTTAGTGTTAAATAACTGTGATAAATGGCTCCTCATCTAGTTTCTGATGTTAATTGAAATATTTTTAGGATTTACCCATTTTGGATTATATTTCCTGTGGGGTGTGAATGAAAATACTTTATTATATTCAAGCAATTCTATTGAAGATGAATATATTTCTCGTTGGTGACATAATGAACTATGCTGATATATTTCCTATTGTTGACTCATGCTTGAATTCCTACTCAAACACACACGCAAAACTTTATGTCCTGCTATATTATTCTTCTGATCTATTGCTGATATTATTTGCTAGTATTTTATACAGAAATTTTGCATTTATTTCATAAGTGAGATTGGACTATAATTTATTTCTGTACAATCCTTATCAATTAAGTTTTAAATAAAATTAGGAGAGGTTTCAATATTTTTCAATGACCTAGAATAATTTAAATTACACATCAAAATTATTTATTCCTTTAAGTGACATTTGGTCATCTTTCTAATCTTTTCTATGCCAATAGGTATCTGTTTTCTATTTCTTCTTAGGTCAATTTTATAATTTGCATTTTAATAAAAGATGTTCCAGTTCTTATACGCTTCAAATTTATTGCCAGTTGCATTTAGGTTTCTTTTAAAATTCTTTTCATATTGCAGTTTTATCTACTTTCTCATTCCCAATTAATGTCTAGTTTTGCTCATTCTCTTTTCCATAAACTTTATTATCATTGAGATAAAATTTACGTAACACAAACTTCACCATTTTAACTATGTTAAAGTGTATAATTTGGTTGTTCAATACATTCACAAGGTTGTATAAACATCACCAACTATCTGATTCCAGAATATTTCATCACCCATTAAGCAGTCATTCCCCATCCTGCCTTCCCCCAGGCCCTGGCAACTACTAATCTACTTTCTGTTGCTATGGATTTGCCTATTTTGGATATTTCATATAAGTGGAATCATGCAATATGTGGCCTTTTATATCTGGATTCTTCCACTTAGCATAATGTTTTTAAAGTTCCTCCATGTTGTAACATGAATCAATAGTTCATTCCTTTTTATGGCTGAATAATACTCTATTGTATGGACACACCACATTTTTGTTTATCCATACATATATCAGTTGATGGACATTTGAGTTGCTTCTACTTTTTGGTTACTATGAATAAAGCTGTTAAGAACATTTGCTTTATGTGAACACAAGTTTTATGTGAACATATGCTTTCAATTATCTCCCACTTCAAAGAATTGCTGGGCCCATTTTCTTTTTTGTTTTTTCATCTTCATGTATTGTATTTGTCTTTCCAAAGAAACAGCTTTTAGATAGATTTTGTTATATTTTGTTTTCCATTTCATCTTTTAAAAATTAATTCCCCTTTTTCCCCCTCTCCTTCTATCTTATTCTTTATTATAATTTCTTAAAGTTAGCAGATTGCCCCCTTTATTTTCTATCTTTCTTAATAATGAAGGCATAGAAGGCTATCAACTTTCCTCTGACTCCCTCTCTAGCTATTTTCCATAGGTTTTTACATAAAATAGTCTCCTTTTCATTGTTTTTCAAGTGATTTCCTCTTCAACCAAGGGTTATGTAGGCGTATTTAATTTCTAAGTAGTTAATAATTTTTGTTACCCTTTTAAATTAAATTCTATTTACACTAGCTTATAATCAGAAAATGTATTCGTAAAATCTTTCTAAAATTCATAAAGTTTTCTTTGTACCTAAACAGAGATGTTCAAAAGAAATATTTAAAGAACATCAGATTTTACATATGTATTAACTTATTTTTATGAATTATATTCCATTTCTCTTAGCCATTATTTTTATGTGTTTAGCCGAACTGTCTGGACCTTTCCAGTAGTTGTTGCTTTATGTACTTATTTACTATAAATAAACCTGCTGTATATAGATTTATGTGGGTTATTTTCTTCGTAAACTGTGCCTTTATCAGTACAGTATCTCTTTAGCATCAATGCTGTCACTTTTTTTTTCTATTTTCCTTTTGTTTGCATTGGCCTGATGTCTTTTACGTCCACCATTTTACAAAGCTTTCTCTTTAACTTTGTCATAGGTGTTATTCTTGTAATATAATTTGAGTGGTTTATGTTTTTAAACTCATTCTGACATCTGTCTTTAATGGGAGTATTTTGTCCATCTACATTAAACATAACAATTGATGCATTTTTTAATCTCTTCTAATTACTTGTATTTTCTTATTTTACATTGTTGTTTCCTTGTTACCTTTTTCATATTTTTTTATTTGATCAAGTGGCTCTGCCTTCTATTTTCTCCTTGCTAATACTGGGGTTCTATAGGGTGCACCATTGTATTCCCTTCTTTACCTCCCTTTTCTGCTCTAATGAACAGACACTTTTCCCCCACCATGAGATTTTATCCCCTTTTCCTTTCCTCCTAAATAGATGAGATCTTTAGGATACATTCACTTTCTTCCCACTTCTCATCCTTCTGTCTCTTATCTCCACTATTAATTTTTCTCCTCTTTTACTTTCCTCCTGCCCATCCCCTCCATCAACTAAGTTTTGTTTTGTTTTTTTTAGATTGTATTTATTTGAAATGAGAGAGAGAGAGGGAGAGAGAGAGCATGAGCGGGGTGGGGGGGAGAAGCAGACTCCCCATTAAGCAGGGAGCCTGACACAGGGCTCCATCCCAGGACCCTGAGATCATAATCTGAGCCTAAGCAGATGCTTAACCAACTGAGCCACCCAGGCACCCCTAAGTTTTCATGAGACAGTTTAGTACTTGAAAAAGTTTCTTTACAGAAATTTGATCTTTTTATTTCAAAAGTCTGAAATTATATTTTATTACATATTTACTAGTCATCTATATCACTTTTTAAAATAGTTTTTATTTTATTTTATTTTTTTAAAAGATTTTATTTATTTATTTGAGAGAAAGAATGAGAGAGAGAGCACATGAGAGGGGGGAGGGTCAGAGGGAGAAGCAGACTCCCTGCCGAGCAGGGAGCCCGATGCGGGACTCGATCCAGGGACTCCAGGATCATGACCTGAGCCGAAGGCAGTCGCCCAACCAACTGAGCCACCCAGGCGCCCTAAAATAGTTTTTATTTTTAATTTTACTTAATCTCTATGCCCAACATGGGGTTTGGACTCATGACCCTGAGATCAGGAGTCACATGCTAACTGACCCAGTCAGGTGCCCTTATCTCTTAAATGAAATTATTATGCGCATGCACACACACACACACACACACAAAATAACATTAAAATGCTTATTATTCACCACTATATTTCTTTATTCTTCATCTTGTTAATCTTGAAGTCTTTGTTCTGGTTCATTTGTTGTTTTCTTATAATCTATTCTGAGGCATTTTTTCAGATGGGGTATAGTAATTATATGTTCTGAGTTCTTGATTACCCCTAAATGTATTTCTTTCACCTTTACTAACAAATGGTAACTTTCAGGGTGTTGATTCTTGGATTGTAGTCATTTTTCCTTTGTAGTCTGTAGATGTCATTTCACTATCTTCTAACTTGCTATGTTGCAGATAAGAAGTTCTATGACACTTTGCTATTTTTCCCCTTTATAGAAACTTGTTCTTTCTATTGGGAGCTTGTAAAATAGTTCAATTTGTTGTTAGAGTTCAGAACTTTTATCAGGATATCCCTATGTGTGTCTTTTCTTCCAATCAAGATCATAAATCAGTAAACCCTTTCAATCCACAGACTCTGATCTTTATCTCAGAGAAATTTTCTTCTATCATTTAATTTACTTCTCCTCCATCTATTCTTATCTCTCCCTCTATAATTCCTATTATTCACATTTTGACTTCTGATCTGACCTCAAAGACTCATCCTTTTTATTCAAGATTTTCATCACGTTTTACCTCTGTTCTATGCTTTGATATATTTCTTGCACTTGGTCTTTCAGTTCACTAATTCATATTTCAACAGTGATCACGTTGTCCTTAAATTTTTCCACTGAGTTGTTCAATTGAGATGTTTTTTTAATTAGTATCTGAAATTCTTTTTGTTCTGAATTTGAATTTCCTTAAATGTTTTTTTTTTTTTTTCCCAAATTCAGGTTGCACTTACTTTTGCCAGTAGCACTAGTTGCTTGGAGTATGCACTCTCATTTTCCTACCTGATCTTCCTAGCTCCCTAACTACTAGGTCCCCTTAAATGGATTGTTATTTTTCACTGATAGCTCACTGGAGCTCAGTTCTGGTTGTTGTAGCATCCTCAATGGCAGACACACTCACTGAAATGCAAAGGTAGAGTCTTGTCCCTGCCAAGCATGAGGAGGAAGTTCTTTGTTGTCCTATCTATTTCTTTTCAGTCTCAGGGACACAGAAAACTCAGCCAGCACATTTAGCAACTTTGGCTTATTAGTCATTTGGGGAGACTTAGATACTTAAATGAGAAATACTGATATTTTCCCCTAGTGGTTCACACATCTCTGAAGCCCAAGCTCTTCTTCTCAATGTCTACTGTTTTTTGATCTTTATCTCTGAACTCCAGTACTATTCTCTAGTTGTTTGCCCAAGTAAAGTAGAAGTTTCAAAGCAGTGTCTCTGCTCGAGGTGTCATGGCAATTGTATTCAGAAAGGCAGTCAGGATTGGAAGTGAAGGGGAAAATAGCCATATGCGTAGGTCACTTTGTTTTCAGAATCCTTAATTTTAAAAATGTTATAGGAAGGGAGGTATGTGGATCTGGGGTGTGTTTGGGACTTCATTATAATGATTCTCAAGAATCAATACTTTCCTCAGAAAGCATATTCCCAAATATATAAAAATGACAATGTGTTCTCTTTATGCTTTTAGATACAGATCCCAAAATATACTACAGCTATTAATCACTTGAAGTAAGCTTTAATGCAATCCCAGCTTTAATTATTTCAGGACATAATTATCTTTTGTTTTAGAAACAACTTCAAATCAATGTGTTGTACTTTCCATTAGCAGGAAGACAAATTATGACTTTGCCCAATCATGTAAGTTTCCCAAAATCCAACTAGCAAGTCTTATAAATATGAAAAAGCATGTCAGTGTTATATGGAAATTAAACATGCAACCTGCATGGTGGTTTACATCACATTACCATTACCATTGTTCACAGCCCAATAACACTTTTTGCCTTCTAGGAAGAGCTAATGATATCACCTAACATTAAAGTGTTTCTCTGGACTAGACTTCTAACAACTTAGATAATAAGGTAAAATAAGCTAAGACTCTATTTTTTAATTGCATGAACTTTTATGAACTTTTTTTTAAGAATTAAGAAACTCATATAAAATGTTCAAAATCTCAATTGCAATCTATTAAGTGCAAAAAATACTGTGGGTTATTTGTCCTACTATCCAGATAGGAATCATATAGGATATGAAATTTGGGTTTCATCCTTGAATCACTAGGTAATGTAATTCTGTGTACTCTATTCAACACAATATCCTGAATTGATTGTAGTAGATTTGCTTTACCATTGATGGGTGATATCTGATATATTTCTTTTCTGAAACACAGTAAATATAATTTTATATTGAAACTTCTTCCATGACAGAATTTCATTAAGTAAAAGAATGAAAGATCATGAGCATGTATAAAATGTTTGGGTCTTAGAAAAGTACAGAAAAGGCCTATAATAGGTAATAACAATTGTAACAATGCTAAATTTGCACCGGTCAACAGAAAAAAGGGAATAGATAACCTGGTAAGCAAGGATCAAAGTAATCTTCCTAGGACAGCTACAAAAGAGCCTGATCAACATTGAATTCCTCCAGTGTACCAGGTACTATATTCAGCTCTAGGGCTTTAAAGATGAATAAAACATGGTACTTGCCCTTAAAGAAGCGCAGTTCAGTGTAGTATAATTTTAAATGCTACCTTTCCTGAGTGATGAATATCAAAGAATTTCAGTCATGAGTTAAACTGCATATAAAACATGAAACTGAAATTTACTGTATACTGGATGTACCCATTTTTGCATAATAAAACTCATCATTATGCAAATAATAGAAACAGAGATATTATGCCTAACGTGAAATTATAGAAAAGCAACAACCATTTATTTTTGGCTTTTATACACTTTGGAAATTCATTTTATGACAAATGTTGAGAATGTAATATAGAATATCTGAATCAGAAGAGCCTGGAATCCTGTTCATTTTTTTCCATATTATTTGTCAGCTCAAATCACCCATTTCCATACAGTATTGCCTTGTTCTCAACCCTTTACTAGAACAAGAAAGATTATTGAGAGCATGAGTTTTCAAAGGTATTTCTAAGGGTTTTATGTATGTATGTATGTATATATATACATATGCATATATATATGCAAACAACATAATTATTAAAAAGATTTGCAAACAACATAATTGTTAAAAAGATATGCAAACACCATAATTGTTAAAAAGACTAGGTACCAAAAGATGCCAGAAGAACAAGAACAAGAGTACCCATGACAATGAACCTGAAGGGGAAAGGTGTCGTGCATAAACTGAGTATTATCTTTCTACCTTCACAGTATATTTTTCTTAGTGATGTATCCATTTAAAAAATACAAAATGATTATTGTACTATATTTCCTAGTGCACTGAAGAGTCTGAAGAAAAGAGCAGAGATATTGTCATAAGGAACAGTAAAGACATATAAGTAGTGGTACAGCACTTTCATTATTCTTTGTTTTCATTCCAATGACCCAACTCATATAATATAGCTCAACAATGAATATTATCTCTTAAAAACTTTTGAAGTCTCTAGTACCTTGTAGACAAAGGGCTTGGCATACATAGCTGTTTGTAATTGGTTTGATGTCTTTAAAATTATTTGAAGTAACAAAAATTCACTTTAAAAGTTGCTATAATTCCTTTTTCGCTGGCTCACGTTGACTATTCTAAATATAATCCAAACTCATGTATACTAACTTTACCGGGGCTGGTCATTTGAGCCTATTACTCTGACAGAAATGCATTTATCCTATCAAATAAAACTGAACCTTTCTTTCAGTATAGTGACAAATTAAGGAAAAGTTACAGTAACATAAGAGAAGTCTAGACTCTATTCCACCTAAGTCTTGTGGAGCCTGGTTTAAAACTCCAATACTGTGGAAAGGAGGAGATCAAAAGCCAAGTTACATAATGAAATGAAATAAAATTACAGTATAAGTTATTTCATCATTCACATTCTTAGAAAAGCTAACAGGTGCTTTCTTATATTTGAAAACTGGACAGCAGGCAGCAAATAATGTCCCTGGAAACAGTGATTTCAGAATTGAGTGGCACACACTAGATACTCAGTAATTGACAGCTATTCTCAGGTTTACCACATAGGTTTCTGTGTTTAACTGCATTTCTTTGTAACAGACCTAAACTTACTGCCTAATTCTTGTTATTGGCGACCATGTTTTTCTCTGTGTGCCAAAACCAGGGCAATCTTTGTATCCCAAACTCTGAGTGGACCCTATTTAAGCCAGCTGTTGGTTTCTGAAACAAACATAAGGGGACAAACAATATACATAAGGGCCTTCCAAAGTCAGTAGAATCTGTCCCACTTTTGAAGATATTGTTTCTGTTCTGCCTCATCCTTTTTTTCTGTATGATCCCTAGTTCTTGGTTACTCAGTATCTGCTTAGATTTAGTTCTCCTTTTTGACCTCTACCTTCCAGGATTCCCAGTATCTAATGCTTCCTTTGACCTGCTCCTACTCAAGATTTCCTCGGCCTCCTTTAACATCTGTTACCCAGCTCCACCATTGTCCACAGAACCAAATCAGGCAGCAGCTACCCAGTCCAGTCCATCCATTGTCAAACCTTTAGACAAATTCCCTCTCAGCATTTGTAATTCTAGACTGCAGAGTTATATTTTAAAAACAGACTCTACCATAGCAACCATTCCTCCCACTTATAGCTCTTTCACCTTTTGCCCTTCTCTGAAGACTTCTCCAAATCCACTATGACTTTCTTGAAATAAAATTACCAGTACTAATCTGGGCAAACACTGAGTGAAAATGGTCCCAGAATAGAGTCATGGTGAGGTGGTGTTTAAGAATTTAGGTTACCTAGAGTTGAACTTGAGTTTGAATCCCCAGCTGTTATATATTAACTGTGTGACTTTGAACAAGTTACTTAACTTTTCTGAGCTCAACTTACTTATCTTTAAAAATGCCATAATGAAAGTACATATCTCGTAGGATTATGGAATTAATGGGAGAATATGCAGCTATAACCAATTACTGGTACAGAGTAAGCGCTCAATAAATGTTGGCTGCTGCTGTTATTATTTTTGTTTTAGTACAAGAACAGATACATTTTATTTCATTTTCACTATGTTTCCCACCAATAATTTTGCTAGTCTTTTGGCACAGTGCCTTTAGAATAGCGTTTACATTAATTCCTCAATATATGTGCTGGGTTTCAGTTAAGTAATAGTCTAAAATCAGCTTACCTTCTAAAGATCCCTTAGAATATTTTGCCCCCTATTTGAATGCATTGAAGCACTCATATCATACCTTTTGTGCCCTATGGTGAATCTAAGAATTTTCTTGCCATTTCTCCCTATTGGCTGGATAGTTGGTAGGCCAGAATAGCTTGACATTACCTACTATATTGGACAGTTTACATGTATTCTGCCTCTGAGGAGATTTATAAAATGTTTATAATTAGTACCAGAATATCTACAGCTATGGGTGGGTACAGGGAAGAGGAAGGATCCAGGAATTGTACAGCTTTCTCCAGCTTGCTGTTTCCATTGGTGAATAGGTAAAGTATGTGATGTTTTTAAGCCTCTCACTACCATTCATACGAGCAAAAGAAATGTGAGTCAATTAAAAAGAAACTGAGAGTGAAATTTTAAATGAAAACTTTGAGGTTATCATTAAATAAGTACCTACAAGTAGGTACATATGAATTGCATATGATTGTTTGTTTCTATATATGATAGCACACTATTTGCAAGGTCTTTTCTAACACAGATTCTTTCCACTTTTCTTCATCAAATAAGAAAGAGTCAACTTTCTTTGTCTCCCTTGCATCCTTTCTATGTAAATCTATCCCTGCATAGATATAATGTAGGATCAAAAATCAAATGCAGTCGTTAAAAATTATAATGGCTCCTGATTACTCAGAGTATATTTTTTGCTTGGAGACGCACAAAAACCAAGTTTACCTTTTTTC
Organism: Neomonachus schauinslandi; assembly: GCF_002201575.2. Classification (NCBI taxonomy): domain Eukaryota; kingdom Metazoa; phylum Chordata; class Mammalia; order Carnivora; family Phocidae; genus Neomonachus; species Neomonachus schauinslandi. The sequence continues at coordinate 59,433,186 of NC_058403.1, forward strand.
TTTGAAAAATAGATCTATTTCTCTATCTATTTCATAGAATTAGAAAATGACTCCGAGTTAATTCATTCTCTTATTACCCACTTTCTCCAGTTATGCAACTCTACGTGGAATAAAATGCAAGGAATCCTGTTTATAAATTCTGTTAGCAACATATCTTCAGGAGTGAAAATGAGTTGGTAAAAAATTTACGAAAAATAGTAAGTTTAGGGGCGCTTGGGTAGCTCAGTTGTTAAGCGTCTGCCTTTGGCTCAGGTCATGATCCTGGGGTCCTGGGATCAAGCCCCGCATCGGGCTCCCTGCTCTGTGGGAAGCCTACTTCTCCCTCTCCCACTCCCCCTGCTTGTGTTCCCTCTCTCGCTGTGTCTCTCTCTGTGAAAATAAATAAATAAAATCTTTAATAAAAAAATTTTTTTAAAATAGTAAGTTTATTATAGTTATGAACTATAAAAGATTATAAGTACTTAATTTTTATGTATCTATACTTATACAGATATGCTATATTTGAAAGCAAGTATCACTAAAATGAAACTTGTATCAAGGACTAAAAGTAAAAAGCAAAGTCAAATATTTTACATATGCTCTTTTCCAGTGCCTTACATATCACTTCCAGTCATGTTACCTAAAGCTAAAATAAGGATCCAAGTGTCAAAAGAAACATATTCATATTATCAGAGCTGAAAGAGACCCTGAAGATAAAGAAGGCAGAGATTCAGATTATGTGACATGCCCAGCCTGGAACTTCTACTTACATGATTTTGTATTACTAGGAAAATAAGTTTTAAATAACATAAAATTGTAAAAACTGATGGGAAGTAATGAAAACTACAAATAAAATTTATGCTTTTCCTTAAATCAGAACCATGGAAACATATTTTTTAGTGTCTAAATAAAGCCAGAGATTTATTAGTTGTGTGTGCATGTATGGTAGTCGTGGGTTTTGTTTGTTTTGTATTGTTTTGTTTTGTAAATTGTTAGAGGTTCTTCCAATTTCCCAGTGCAATGGTAGTCTGTGTTCCAAAAATGGGCATACATATAAAATTAATTTCTGATAATTAATTATAAAATAATTTAATTTAATTAATTATAAAGTACTTAACATAAGCCTCTAGAAACTTACTAATGACAGACAGTGAGAAAATGGTACCAAGAATTTCAAAACTAAAAATCTAAATCTTTTTAATATTGTCTGAATTAGAAATAATTTAGAAAGTCAAAAGTAATTGAAAAAGAGATTATATCAGTAAACCAATTGTGTATATTTTTCCTGAAGTGCATATTCATGAGCTGACAGTAGAAACAGGCTGGCTGCTTTGTTTGACTATAGTTCTGTTTACCTCATACTGTCAAGAATGGATTTTGACACTCACAGTATTAATATTGCTATTTTTATTGATATAATTAGCACTGCTATAAATAATTCCTCAGTCTGCTATATCTAAGTATATCATTACAATCAGCAAACATTAGGGCTTCTTTTTCCTATATGATGCTTTGGAAATAGACTGCTGGCCCAAAGAACCACTGTAACCTCATGATGTGGAAGGTATGGAAAAAAACACTGCCCTGTCAATAAAGACTACTGTTTTGTGTATGACTTCACTAAACAAACTAGTTTATATTTGTTTGAAACTAAGTTTCTCACCAATCTGCTGTTTCAATTTCACATCACACCATATTGTACCTAAAACAGGCAATCTGGATTCCTGTTGCTACTTCCCCCCCACCCCCACACCCAAACAGCTCAGGAATGGGTTTGAAATACAAGGCTTGAATATATAAAGTACAAGAGTTAAGACACCCAAAATTCAGAATGGGTGGGTGAAAATAAGTGTGCTTGAAGTCATTTGTATAACGCTAGTGGGTGGCCCACTTGTGAGTTTTTGATCATCACATGAAAGCAAAATCAAAACATATTTTATCATGCCTCTGGATCACATCAGCTGCGATGATAACCTTATCTAGACCTTGAATAGTTTGTTCATAAAACAAAGTGGGGTGACTGATCCAGTGCATATTCAACACAGAGTGCGAAGGCTAAAACAAAATGACAATACAATTCAAAACAAGTTTGTAGAAATTTTAGCCTAGTATATTAAACCTTTCTTTGTCTCTATCACTTGACAGATGGTTAGCCTTCACACAGCCTAGTATCTCTGGCAAAGAAATGACTGTGTCTAGCCAATAACACCCCAAATTTTTATTTAAAATGCAGTGTACACATACTTACACTTACCTTAAAAATATGAATATTAATAGTCATTTTATTTTATTGCTTTATTACTTTAAAAATCTGGCAGATAACAAGATTTGTCTTTTGCCCTATGAATACCCCTTTTCCAAAGTTTCAACTGTCTTATGTGGATCCAGGGTTCTAAGAGCTCTTCACTTTAGATTTCACTCATTTCAGGGGCTGCTTGCTAATCATACTTCAAAAAAAAACTTCCAATAACTTTTAATCAAAAATTATTACAAAATTTACAAAGATTTAATTAGCTTATGTTTCTATGTTGCTTAGAGCAAAGTTTTGGTAAGGAACAGTGAGCTGAACAAAATCACCTGGGAACATGTTAAGGACCACGAAGCAGGACTGAAATTATTGATCCAATACTGAAATATGTCTTTATTCAAAAATGCTCTTATAAAAATGTATACTCACATACACATATACACACATTAATCAACCGTTAGAATTAGGAAAAGCTCTTCGTTTTTAACATTCTAGCAACCATTCTTCCACTTTGCTGTTTAAAAAAAGATTTCATCTAAGACAATATATTCCATTAGTTATAGTCTCTGCTTTTCTTCCTAAATCTGCCTATTTATAGCTTTCAGATGCTGGCAGGTCTGTATACAAATAGCCAGAAGCAACCTCCACTGTTCTCTAAAGTGCATTAATACGTACCCTTTCTGGAAGAGGTGATTATGCTACAAATTAGCATAAATAGAGATCTAATGTAAGTATAGAAATTCAAGTCCTTCGCAGCAGGGGATGGGAGCACTGGCGGTGGGAGAATTGTGTGTAAAAAAAAAAAAAAGTTATCCTACTTAAGAACTGAACACCGATTTGGCTAACAAATTAAGACTCACTGTGACAGAGAAAAATAACGAAAATCAGAACTTGTTATTTGAGAACTATAAACTAGGTTTTGGAAAGGTGAGACACCCACTACTTAAAGCAACAAACTCAGCATTAAATCATATACTCTGTTAACCAAGCACCAAGTTTCCTTCTGTTAGAAACCTAGATTTTTACACCTACAAACTAAATGATTAAAGTAATGCTAAAATCTTCTGTAATGTTCCTCTTGCATTACAAATAGTCTATTAAATAAGAGAAGTGCCAATCAAATGCTTTTGTAGTTTGAAAGAAAGGTTTAAATAACAAAAGCATTTTTTGCAGGCCTCTCTCTTTTTCTCTTTAATGTCACCTATAAATTAATTACAACAAATTTCCATCTTCTCTTGAAAAAAACCACAACTGAAAAAGATTTAGGCACTTAATTTTTCAGACATACTCCTAAAACAAATTCTTACTAAAAAATTAAGATAGTCTAGCTTATGTTTTACCACAATTTGCTAACAAGACAAAAAGCTCCATCGGAATTTTACAGTAAATTCCAAGACACAGATTTTTTTTTAATATAAAGTAACATTTTATTTATTTCAAAGGCATGCTTAAAATTATGAAAAAATAAAACCTATCAGTTAAAAAGACCTACTGAAATGTATGGAGAACGTTTCATGACAATAACAAAGGATACAAATAATGTTAGCTCTTCCTTTCTTATCATTGGCAATTAGTAAACACCTCCCTGCTCCTCAAACGTCTGTAAATTCTTTCAAATTGTACTCTCTAAAATGAAAAAACTGCTAGGTTTTAAAATTTCATACAAAAATCTCTTCTCCTAGCAATCTGAAGTATGCAAACTATATGTGACAATAGAACATAAACTCCACAAAGGCAGGTTATTTTATCTCTTGTTCACTGTTACATCCCAAGTGTCTAGAACAATTTCATGAATTTAAACATCCATTTCAGAAAAGCATGATTATTTCAGAGAATAAAGCAGAGCCCATCAAGCTCCACTTCTGTATTCCAAATGTTTTAAAGAAGTCTCTCTTTGTCACTCATTCTAAAATATTTGAAATAACTTATAATTCACTTATAAATTTTAGATCCTTTACAGTAACTAAGTTATATCTTTTATTGCTCTTCTAAATTGACCTAATTATTCAGTCAAGCCTTTTTTTCTGGGAAGTCCAATTGGTTAGAAATTCCTCTTCAGATTTTCACTACTGAGATAAAATAATTCATTTAAAATGGCCTTTTCCTTAGATTTTTATTCCTATACCAAGTAGTCAAATTCATATTAATTTGACAACAAGATTAGTTGGATATCTGTGGGTCACTAAAACTTTCTGAACTAACTACATAGTAAACTGGCATCACATCTAGTAGTTCTAAACAAACCCCCCAAAACTATAACTTTCACACAGAAGATTTTCTTTTCTCTAAACTCATATTGTCTTTTAGTAGCTAGTGAGTATACACATGAACTATCTCTGTATTCTCTTGCTGTAGTAGTAATCTTAAAATACTGGCATCTTAATTGAACTAGAGAGATAAGCATAAAGACTTCTTCCCAAAAATGGATAAAACTTGACAACTTTTTAATCTTAAACTTTTTTCTTTAGTCTGTTAAAATCGGGACCTCACCATGAAAGGGCGTATTGCTTTGGAGGCTGGTACACAGTTAACTTGTCACCTGATCTTCATATGCAAAAGGCCTGTATTCCACTGGTGAGATCTGAAATCACAAAACCAAAAATACCCAACTGCTGGACTCACTGAGCAGCTAATATATTTCTAGAAAATTCACTTTTCTTCTTCCTCTCACCTGTTTACTTGAGCACCATATATTCTTAAGCCTAAATCCCTCCAAAATTGAGCTCAGTGGAAATCACAACCACAATCTTAGGAATTAAACCCTGAGCACTGAACAATGAGTAACATCAGCAATCCTTCAAGGGCAATTCCAAAAGCTTTTTTGAGAAAGACCATTCCCAAGAGGGCACAGTGGTATCACCATGCACTATTTGTGCATCAACTTTGATACATTCTGATTAAGAATGAGAAGAGCAAAGACTTGAAAAATCAATGTAAATTGTTTTTTTTTTTCTTTTCCTAGAAATATAGAAATACCTACATGTAAAGCTGAAATGCACAAAGTATCCAAATCTGGACTGGTCAAACTTATATGAGGGGCAGTGGAGGGTATAGTTTAACTATTCCCATGTGACAGCAAATAGTATCCGGGATTAGGAGCAAGACGTAAGAAAATAAACCTTTTATGAACTGGATTTGCTAATGTTACTGCTTATCATTTAAATGTAGTGTTTACAGCTATGGAATTTACTTACAAAATGGTCGTGACGTTTTAAAACTTTTCGATAGCAACAAGTTCCGATAGTAACTTTAGAACTGGCTTGAAAACATGGGGGAATGAGTGGGCTCTGCTAATTTTATTAGCTGAAACTAACACAGGACCACGCTGTGAAAAACTCTCGCCTTTAGGTTCATCTTGGTATTTTTAATGGCTAGAAGTAGTGAAGACAATTTTCACACGTCTTAAAAGTTAACGTGTTGAATTTAGCTTAGGCCAATGCTGATTCTGAAGATATTATTTAACCCACAGGCTTCCAAATTACTTCCTGTTTCATTGAGATTTTTATTCAAGAACTGTCATCCTGCTAGTGACCCCATTCAACTGGGTTCAGTGTTAAGAGATCAGCGGATTACCGCACTAGGTAGTGTAGCTGTACGCCATATTGTGTTTTTCGCTAATGTTTATAGTTTATGTGTGTGCCTAGCATATGTTTGTGCAAGTGTGTTTATCAATAGAACTTTTACAAAAACCCTGCCTCCTGCCTCTTCAGCATCCTTAAAAAGGATAACAGCTGCGGGAGGAGTGGTGCGGGGGGGGCGGGGGAGAGGGAGTGCGGGGGGCCGTGGAGTGGGTGGTGGAAGAGGACCAGAAAGCCACAGTAATACATTAAACAATGTAGGAGAGTGCGTTTCTTTTAAACTTTCAAAAAGCTTCCAACCGTTCTATCTTAGCTATCGAAAAGCTTAAAAATTTTTTAATGTTTCCAAAGGGGCCCAAAGGAGGAAAGAAGGAAAGGCGTGTCTTCCCTTCCCAAGCCCCCTCCTCTAGAGTCGTAGCAGCGAAGCGGGCGGGGGCCGGTAGCTTCGGCGTCTGGAGGGGCGTCCAGCGGCTCTGGGGCCAGGACACCTCCCGCCCCCCCCTGTTCTCTGAAGACGCTCCAGAGACCGCGAGAGCCACGGCAAGCGGGGGAGGGCGAGGAGAGAAGGGGCGGAAGACAAGCCGGCGCCTCTAGCAGCTCCTGAGCCCCGGCTAGTCCCCCTCAGCTCCTCTTCTTGGAAGCGGCAACTCCAGGCGCAGGGAGTAGAGAAAAGAAGGCAGAAGACACGTTTCCAGCTGCGGGACGGCCCGCCCGCTCCAAGGACCCGGGACCCTCCCGAGCTCCCTCCCTCCCCGGGGTCGTGCGAGGCCGCAGCCGCCGCCCAGCGCGAGGAGGGGCGCCCCGGGGGGAAGGGGTGCGGGCGGGGCGGGGCGCGGGGGCGCGCGCGCTCGGCCGGCCGGCGGCCCGCGGGCTCATCACTCTAACTCGCTCCCTCAACCCCACCCCACTCCCCTCCTTTCCCGTCCCGTGGCCCCCAACTCCAGTGTCTCGCATACGCCTCATCCCTCTCGCACGCACACACCCCTCCCTCCCGCCCCACAACAAATTAGAGTTTTGGGGGTTACCTCCTCGCGCTCTTTAATCTTCTTTCCTCAACTCCTAAACTTCCCCCCGCCCCTACTTCTTCGGCAGAAGGCCCACATTGGGTGCCTCGCGCCGCGAACCCTCTATCTCTTCCCGTTACTGGGTTGTTCTTATGCCACTCTTGACTTCAGTGAGCCAATAAGAGTGGGACGCCCCTCGTGAGGTTGCCGCCCATAAACAAAATGCACTCTTCCTCCTCCTCTCTCCTGTCCCCGCCCCAATCTGCTTCTTTCCTCATCTCTACCACCTTCGATTGGGCTAGAAGAGGCCCAATCCGCTATCTCAAGCCCCCATTGGGGAACGGAAACTTCGCTCAGAGAATTGTTAACAGGCGATTGGTCGACAGTCTTCCCACTCCCCTACCTCTGCCGCACCTTCGCCCACTCTGGAGAGGTCAATCGTATCTCGTTGTTCAGTGATCCGAGAGAGAGAAGGCTATTGGTTGAGAGAGCCCGTCAGACCGGATTGGAGTGAGCCATGATTGGTGAGCACCGACACGATCAAGTTTGGTTGTACACTCCTTCGCTTCTCCTCCCCTTTTCCTCCACACCCCCGCCCCCTCCCGACTGCTTTTACTTTCTACGCATTTCTATTTCCTCCTTTATTTATTTATTTGTGATAAACTTAAATGACCCGGCGACGGAGGCGGGACTCGCGGCGAGGCCGAGGATGACGAGGGACGTCCTAGGGCCAATTGCCGAGGGGGCTGCGGGCTGAGGGGCAGCTTTGGTGGCCAGTGAGAGGCAGGTGTCTGGAGCGCGCTAGGCCTGTGGAGCCGGGATGCCCCAGCCGAGGCGGCGGTTACCCGCTGTCTGGCGCGGCGAGCTGGCGGGGGGAGCCGCGGAGGGGAGGAGGGGGTGTCGCTGTCGCAGACAGCTGAGGCAGCAGGATGGAAGCTGCATCTAGGACGGTGGGAGGAAAGCGGGAGCGAGGGTCTGGCGAGGCGGTGGCGCGCAAGGCCACACTGGGTCAGGCTTGATTCCTGCGGGGTAGGCTGCAGGTTGCCAAGCCCGGAGGTCAGCAGAGGCCGCCGAAGCAATGCCAGGGCTCAAAGGGAAAATTGGTCCGTTCAGGAGGTTTAGAAAAACACTGTGTAAAACAGTTCGTAGTAAGCCGCCCTTGATAAAAATGAGGATATTATCCTAACGGGAAAAACAGATGATATTTCTTATTACTAAACGCCTGAAGTACCAACGACACAACCGGAGCCCACAAAATTCAATATCCTGAGGGCTAGAAGGAACAAATAAAGCAACACGGAAAATTAAATGCGGTTCAGATGTTTCAATAAAACCTTCATCCTCATCCATTTGTCACTCAACATAGCACTCCCCAGAGCCAAATTCTTACCAAGTGTTAGTCCAATACTTAGGCATTGGGGAAAAAAATGAGGCTCAAGGCCAGCAAGATGCTCAGGAAGGATTCCTAAAAAGGGGTAAGATGGGGGGGGGGGGAATTACCTTTCACTATACAAAGGAAAAAAAAATTTTTTCTGTGAAAATAAGTTGCACTTTTTAGGGAACTCATAAAAATAATTTATCAGAAATTAAGAGACTTTATGAAAAATACCATGCATACAAAGAATTCACCGTATTTGAAGTTTGAAAACAATATTTTTTATGGAACATGCTTTTGATGTTAAGATCCCTGAATTTTATCTTAGACTTCGTTGGGACATAGAGCATTCATTAAAGAAAAAGTTATTCATGACACTTGTTAGAGATGGTTAAGCCGACTTTATTCAGGACCATTGAAATAGGCATAGATAGATAGGACCACTGTGATAGAATTTTGCAGTGGGAGCAGGAGATGGGGCTGAACTCCAGCTACATCATGGGCAAGTGGGAATTTTAGCCAATGAGCAAGGTGAAGGTCAGTGGATGGAAAATTACTACAAGGCAACATTAGGGGTAAGTGGAAATTTTGGCTAAACCAAACTAAAAGGATTCTTGCTGAAGACAGGCCAGAGTGATCACACATCACCTGCAGAATGGTGGAGGATGATGAACCTGATCATATATGAAGAGTGATCAGATTGGGGGCTGGGGGTAGGTCCTTACTAAACCGATTGAGAAGGGTTCTTGATAAAACAGGATTTTACAAGGAAGCACACAGATGCCTGCCTTTGATTGGGGTCTTTGGCAGGACCTAAGCAAAATAAATTGGCTCTGGTGAAAAAAAATGCACAAAGCCTTGACGTCATAAATACAATTAGATCTATATTTTGAGGAAAATAGCGTCTCAGAATCTATAAAATTATTGAATCACGTGTCAAGTCTGAAGTCCACTAAAGTGTACAAAGTGCTATTGAATCTGGAAGCTAAAATATTTTAGAATTTATGTATAAATCTTAGCTGAAAAGTGCTGTAGTGACTGTAACAAGTGTTCCATATAGAATAATTAGCTTTACATGAGAAAATTCAGTAAAATATAACAAAGGTGTTTAAATAGTTAATCCCTTACTTTTCCAAGGGACAATGGCTACTTAAAACTCATCCTTCTCAACAAGTTTTTAAAAGTATTTTTCAATGTACTGGCATGAGACTTGTTAGGAGTGTAATGATAAATTAGGAAAGCAGTGTAAAATATTCTCATATTCTAATTTATAAGTATTTGGAAAATATTCTAATTTATATCCAATTTTCCTGCTGTGAGAATCTGGGATTAGAATGCTCTGTCTATAATGAATACCTCAGTTTTATATTTATACTGCACACCCACAGACCTCAACCACCAACCCCACCTCATCCCATATACACACACAGATGTACAAACATCCCAAAAGATGCAGCAAGAATTCCACAATTGTATCAGAGGGCAACAAAGATGTTTTCTTGGTTTAGCAATTAGCAGAATTGAGAAAAGGGATACAATAAGAATTATGTGGTAACAAAGAATGCAACGGTGATGAAGGCATGATTGATAGAAAATGAAAATAAAAGTGATGATGGCTTAGGGAAGAATTTTATAAGGAATTTCTTTCAGGACCCTAACTTGTTGCCTTCACAGATCTTAAATAGTATGTATTCCCTCAAGTTTCAAAGTTCATTAAATGAGGCCAAACTAGCAGTAAGTGAATTCTTCCTAGGTTACAAATGAGGGCACTCAGACTTTGAATGCTTTATCCCCATCACAAGTGGCAGAACTTGTTTTGAAACTCAAGTCTCTTTTCCTTTTTTCACTATGCCATTTACTCATCCATTCATCCAAGAAGTATTAAGTGCATTTCCATATAACATATATATTTATGAGCATTTAAAATCCCCAGGAACTTAGAAACTCAAGATACACAAGATTTGGCATTTTTCTCCAAAGAGTTTACTGTGTATTAGGAGAGAAGTAAAGGCATAAATTACTATGCTATGTACATATGTGATATATACAACATGGGAATACAGAAGAAAGAATGCCTAACTATTAAGAATTTGGGAATATTTGGGGCGCCTGGGTGACTCAGTCGTTAAGCGTCTGCCTTCGGCTCAGGTCATGATCCCAGGGTTGAGCCCCGCATCGGGCTCCCTGCTCTGCGGGAAGCCTGCTTCTCCCTCTCCCACTCCCCCTGCTTGTGTTCCCTCTCTCACTCTCTCTCTCTGTCAAATAAATAAATAAAAATCTTTAAAAAAAAAGAATTTGGGAATATTTGCGATACACTGAACTCATCACTATACTGAATACAATAGTTAATCAAATTAGATTATGCTCTCAAGGGACTTAGATTCTAATAAGGGCACTAATTAGACATAAACAGTAAAAAACTATATTACTAGCCAAAACAAGAAGTGTCTTAATGATGGAATAAATAAAGGGTTACGGGAGGTCGGAAAAAAAATAGTTTACGTCTTGAGGAATGGGGAGTAGGAAATCAGGAAAATCTTAATGGAAGAAGTGACTTTTGAGATGGTCTTTGAAGGATGTGTTAGAGAACTTAGCACCTTTCCTCACATAAAACTATATATGAAATACACTCGATATTATTTTTTACTCAAAGAGAAGTACCACTTTTCTGTATATGTGCCCACCATTAACCTGAGCAGATAATAGCCGATAAAAATATTAAAAGAAAAATGAGTCTTTCATAGTGAAATAAAGTTGAGTTAAACCTCAAAATGTGTTAGGACAACATGCCAATTATGAAGGTTAGACAATTCCATCCAAAGCAGCTAAAGGGAGATTTCTGTAAATCCAGTTAACCCAAGTGTGATAGAAGTTATTCAGGCCCTGGATGCTTATTTAAAATTTGCCTTGACACTGCCTGCCCCCCCAATATGATAGAAGCATGAAGCCCTTTATAATTATTTCACTAGATTTGGAAGGGCTTGTGTTTTCCTAAGTTCCTGTACCCAGACACTCATTTCCTTGCATGTTTTCTCTTTTGCCCCAAGCCATTGATTTAAATGGGAAATTCACAGCAGAGCCATGAGTTTCCACCAAAACCTCATTTACATAATGAAAATATAATGGACTTGGCTAAAGATTGTGATATTAGGGAAAGGAAAGTAGAGGGAGTGGAAAAGAAGAAATCTACTAACTAGTGTGGGGTTGGCCCAGGATAGGCAAACCAAACAAGGGAACAGAAGAGAACCCAGAAACAGACCCATGCTTATGCATAAATGGCCTTTTGATAATGTCACATATCATCAACACATCTTACTGGGAGAAAAGAGACATTAAATAAATGGTACTAGGAAAATAGGGGATAAAGGAAATTGAATCTCAAGTTTACAGCAGAAATAAAAATCAGGGGCGCCTGGGTGGCTCAGTCAAGCATCTGCCTTCAGCTCAGGTCATGATCTCGGGGTCCTGGGATTGAGCCCCTTGTCAGTCAGCCTCCCTGCTCATGGAGGAGTGTGCTTCTTCCTCTCCCTCTGTTCCTCCCCTCTCACTCGTGCGCACTTGCACTCGAGTAAAATCTTTTAAAAAAAATATAAAAATCACCTTCAGGTCCTAATAGAGACTAGATTATGTATTTGATCTACAACAGGGAGGTGGGCACTATAATTGATGGTTCTGTCCAAATTACATGACTGGATTCTGTGAGGAATAGTCCCGCAAAGGAGCCCAGGATAAACAAAAACAATAAATGTTCAGCATAGCAAAAAGCCCAGGGATTTCCTTAAGTCCCTAGACCCAGTTGCGCCTGGGACCAACTACATGCTTATCATTCTTAATTATCACAAGTCAATGATTTGCTTTTGATTGGTTAAGGTGGTTTGAATTGGGTTTGTGTCACTTGCAATTTGACATTTGTAGATCTTAGTTGATGTCCATTGGTAATTTTACGCTTTTAATTACATAGATCACGCAAAATTTCATCATTACCACTGAAAACAGTTTATAGTTGTTTTCCACAAGTGTAAACAAGGATATTTTTTCCATTACCGTTTTTATTATTTGCATGTAGAAAAACTATTTGTGTTTACATATTGAGTTTATATGCAGACATCTTAGTAAACACTTATTATTCTCTTGATTTTATGTCAAAACTCGTATCATGTTCTAATAGTGATAATTTTTCTCTCTTTTCAGTGTTATCTATTGTTTCTTTTTCTTTTTTTGTTTTGTTGATCAGACTGAGAGCAAAATGTTGAATGGTAGTTATGGTAGGGTGCATCTTTGTCTTATTTCTGAATTTTTGATGATGTGCCTTTCTATTTCTTGCTGAAATTTCTGTTAAAGCAGTTGCTGTATATTCATATTTTCCAAAGTATTGTATCTTAAAAATCATGAATGAGTATTGAATTTTATCAAATATCTTTTCTAAATGTATAAAATAACCATAGATAGGTATTTTCCCTTTATTCTGTTAATGCGTTGAATTACAGTGATAGATTTACTCGTGCCAAACCATTCTTCCATTTCCAAATAAATTTTTTAATTTTATTACTGTTTAAAAAAAGAATGTATTTAATTTACTAATATTTTTATTTTGGAATTTGCAAACTTCAGAGATTGATGTTCATAAGTAGGGTGAAACTTGTTCAGCGTTTATCTAATTTTGAGATTTTTATTGGGCTAGCCTGTAGACTTAGTTGGGAAAATTATGTCTTTTACCATATTTATGCTTTCTATTCCTTTTTTTTTTTAAAGGATAGATCTTTATCTATTTTCTCAATTCTATAGTCTTTGGTCACTATACCTATCTACCTCCTCCTGAGTCATTTTGATAATTTAAATTTTCTTAGAAAAGTATTCCTTTCCCAAATTAAATTTTTTTCCAAATTTTCAAATTTACTTTTTAATTTACATAGTGTTATTTTATTTTTAAATCACTCATCTTCTTTAAGTAGCCAGAACCAGTGTCCTTGACAGCACCACATCTATTTCTTTGTGAGAGCAGATGATTTTATTTGTTTATGTATTTGTTTATATAATTGTGTTTGTAATTTAATTTCTTTAGCTACAGACATCTGAATCATCTTCCTACACTGGGGAATTTTAGAATTTTGTACCTTATCTATTACTATATAACAAACTATTCTAAAACTTAGTGGCTTAAAACACTGTTTTTTTTGCTCCTGATTATATGAGTTAGTAATTTGTGCTAGGTTCAGCTGAGTGGCTTTCTACTGGACTTCCCAGCTATTGTTTGGGGCTTCACTCCAGATCACACAAATGTCAAAAGCTCTACTTGTTTCCCCTTTACTTTACTAGTGTCACACTGACTACGGCAGGCCTTATTCTCAGTATATGCACAGACACAACAGATACTTCCCAGGAAAATGTAGTTGGCAAATTCAGCTTACCCAAGAGAAGCTCTTTTCTCTCTAGTATTTTAGTTCCTCAATTCCATTTGTATCCACAAGTCTCTGATGTTTTTAAAAATACAGTTCTGTAATTTATGTGATTTTTTTTTCTAGTTCAAGTGGGAGTTACGGCCTGTTACTATCTCTGCATCCTGCCTGGAGGCAGGAATTTAACATTTTAGTTTTAATTTCAGATATTTTTCAGTTGTAGAATTTCTGTTTGATTCCTTTTGATGGAGTCATGTCTATGCTGAAATTCTCCAGCTTTTCCTCTTACTCTAAACATATTAAACTTATTTAGTAAAACATACTTATTTAAGTAACACTCCCACACGTGTGGGCCTGTTTCTGTTGTTTTTCTCTTGGTTTGAGTCATTCATTCCTGTTTTTTTAGTATGTCTTATACTTTTTTACTGAATGCTGTTATTGTGATGAACAATTATGGAGATTAAGTTTTCTTCAGGTAGGCAGAAGAGTGCAGGCAGATCACTTTGATCCTGATGCAGGCTGGTGTTAGTGTTTATTCAAGAATGTCTCTTTGAGGGGCGCCTAGGTGGCTCAGTCGTTAAGCGTCTGCATTCGGCTCAGGTCATGATCCCAGGGTCCTGGGATTGAGCCCTGCATCCGGCTCCCTGCTCGGCAGGAAGCCTGCTTCTCCCTCTCTCACTCCCCCTACTTGTGTTCCCTCTCTCGCTGTCTCTCTCTCTGTCAAATAAATAAATAAATAAATCTTAAAAAAAAAAAGTCCCTTTGAGGCATATTTATTCCCATAGGCAGAGCCTTTCTGGGGGCTCAAATGAAAGCCTGGGTATTTACAGGTTCTCCATTTTAGCAATCTTTGAACTCCATCCTCTGCTCCCAAGCAAGAAATTTCTGCTCAGCTCTAGCCTCATAGCTGCTGTTTTCTGGTGGATTTCTTCAGGTTACTCTCTGTATGTATATATATAGCATAAAAGTTCACAGGATTCTCAAGGTAAATGGAATGCATAGTTTTGGCCTTATGTGGGTCATTCCTTCCTCTCTGAAATTCTGCCCCTCAAGTTTCAACCACTTTGGCAGAGTCAAACTCTGTCCTCTTTCCTGTAGCTCTCTACTCAGGCTCTGTCCTCCACTTTGTGAGCTAGCCAATGCCTCAGGAAAAAGGCCAGATTGACTTTAGAGCTCACCTTGTTGTGCCTCTCTTCTCTCAGGAATCATAGCCCTTCAAACTCTGTCTGCATTAGTTGTCTTCAGATATTTTACGTATTTATAGTTTATTCAGCTTTTATAGTTGTTTCTGGCACAGAATTAGTCTAATAAAAGTTACTCCATCATAACTGGAACCCCTATGAATAATATACATCACTTTACCACGTTGAGCTTATAAAATCAGGTTACCTGTCCTTTAATATTCAAATTAAATATTCATAATCATCATCTAATAGATTAAGGATGTCCTTCATTCCAATTCAGGATGTCCCAATGATAAGTCTAAGATTCTCAGAGATGATTATTAAGTCAAGGCAGTCATTCCTACTGACTTTATCATGACCAAAATATCTGATTTACTCACTAGGGAAGATTTCTATTGATTCTGTTTCTTCTACCCAGCGTTTTTGTAAAAACTGATGGGTCTCTCTCTAAGGTAGTTAATGCTTTAGTACTTAACACGTATGTCACTACAGCTGGTCCCACTTCGGTTTCTTAGGGGTCAGGCCTGGTGTACAAACCCCTTTCCCTGTGTTAGTATCATCTATGGACCCAGAAGTCTGGACTTCAAATCTTATAGTGATTTTGTTCTAGAGAGCTTTAAAAAAAAAAAAAATGAATGAGAGTTTACTCTTGGCATTTATGCAGTGGATGGGTGGTGGCATCAGAAATATTTCTTGCCTCATCCATTTGCTGGGCCAGAACAAGCCGTTTCCTCCAAACATTGTGTCCTAATCATCAAGTAAGGAATGAAATTATTTTCTTCACTGTCCTAAGGTCAGCTGTAATTTCTGTCCCAAGATAAATCACATTTCTGGCTAGGGGAAAATTTACAACAATGCTAAAGAACAATCATTTAAATGTGCTTTACCCAGTAAAGTTCTTCCTCTCTGAGGTTCCATTGTTCAGTGAATGCCTCAGTGTTGACATGTGGACCATTTTAGAGTTAAGGAATGTCCATAGATCTGGTATACATTGGGAAGATACTGTTGCTTTTGTAACAAACTATTACAAACTTAGTGGCTTCAAAAACATAAATTTATTATCTTACAGTTCTGGACATCAGAAGTCCAAAATTAGTCTCAGTGGGCTAAAATCAGGGTTGTCACAGGCCTTGTTCCTTCTGGAGGTTCTAGGGGAAAACCCATTGCCTTGCCTTTTCTAATTCCGGAGGCCACCTGCATTTCTTGGCTCATGGTCCCATCTTCCATCTTCAAAGCCAGCAGCATAGCATTTTCCAATCTCTCTCTACTTCTAAGATCTTGTTTTTATTCTGACCCTCTTGTCTTCCTCCTATGAAGATCCTTGTGACTATATTGAGCTATCTGGATAATCCAGGGTAATCTTCCCATCTCAAGATTCTTAATCACATCTACATAGTCTCCTTTATTATGTCACACATTCAGAGGTTATAAGGATTAGATTATGGAACTCGCTGGCAGAGGGATAAATATTCATCCTATCATGGAAAGCCTCTTACCACTCTCAACCTTATATTCTCAAAAAAGCCCAAGGAATATAGGGCTCTCATTTAAAAAATCCACTTTAATAGTCTAAACATAACTTCCTAAATCTTAGCAACAGCCCTTGAGTAAATCTTTTTTATATAGCAATTCCGAAACCCAAAAACTGAGCCACTCAATTTCTATAGCTCAAGGATTTCTGGACTAGTTCCTAAGGTGTAGACATTAGGGTAGATGAGGTAGAGATGGCAAGTTGGATTTCTCCATTGCTAAATGTTTCAGAGAGAACAGTCCTAAAATCTGTTCTTTTAAGATAATCAAAACCATGCAAAAGTCTGGAAATAGCTCAGTTTATCAAAGATTAATTACATCCCTCTCACAGCCCAGTGGAAAATGCATTGGTGTCTAATCCAGAATCACAGCCAGGAAGCTAGAGTCAGAAGAAAGTCCATGAGCTTCACCAAGATCCTTCTTTGTCTCCCTTTGCAAATTCAGAAGTGTACACTCTAAGAGAAAGCTATTTTATTTTTTGTCTATCTTTAATTTGCAGAAAGGAACAAAAAGACCTTTGGTGACTTGTTTATTTCTTGAAAAAAATATGACTTTATGACAGAGGTCAGTATCTTTGTGAACCCTGCAGAAAGGGGATCATGCTTCTAGATAAAGAAATACTAAAGTCATCACCTGATAGGGAAAAGCAGAAAGGAAATTAGAGATTTTTTTTTTTTCAAACTGTGCATCTCTAAACTATTTGTGTAGAAAATTAATCTGCTCTGTATTAAATCTCCGGAGAAGATTGGTTTAAAACTTCTTTTTAGTAACTCCATTGTTTCTTGAACATCTTAGGTAGAATTTTCATGTTTCCAGGTTTATGAAATGCACCTAAATGAATGATATTCTAAATGCCAAGGACATTTTGAGTTTCTTTCTTTCTTTCTTTTTTTTTTTTTTTCCCTTCATTTTGAGTTTCAAAACAGGATGCCTTCCTGAGATCCAGGTTTAAACAGCTATCCTCATAAAAATCTTTGGCAAGTACAGAAGCCACAGGCGGAAAAGACAATAAACTTTTCAGTTTGAAGACTGGCTATTTGAAAATATGATGCCTATTTTCAGCACCTTTTACAGATACACAATAAACTTGGTTGTTTAAGGATATGCAAGCACATAATGTTTAACTTGATTTTCTTGGCCTATTTAGAGATCATAAACCCCCCAAAAGGTAAGATCTTTTTTTCCTACTTTTTAAATAAGTCATCATGAAAAATTTTTTCCTTGCCCTCTAGTTTTATCATTTCCCTCAAGCCTTTGTAAGCTATACACTTTGCAAATAATGTTCAACATTGTGAGACTGTTGGACTGTCATTCTGAATGAAAAATTTTCAGTGGATCCATCCAACTCTGTCATTGCGGGTGGCGCTGAGAGGCTCACTCTGGGAGGGAGAAAGCTGGTTTCAGAGCCTAAAGATTTAAAATTGTTGAAAGATTTCATTGAAATACTGGTACTGTTGAAAGACTGTAAGAACTAAACACTTGCTATAAGTGGTTTTATTCTCAGAAACTTGGGATTATTTGTTTGGGGGACAAGCAAATGAGTGGTTGCTTATAAATAAAAGGTCCAGGAGCGTAGAATCACAATCCTTGCTAGCTCTTCTACTTCCTGTCAATCCTCAGACATCCCATCAGTAGTGTAAGAAAGTAGTACATATGCCTGAGATAAATTTGTGTTTCTTCAGAGAGGGCCAGAGACAAAGGGAAAGAAAAGGAAAGGCATTTAGGCCTATTCCCTGATTCTCATTATGAACACTCTGATTTACTTTAATCTGTACATACTGGATCAGTGCTTGCATACTTTGTTGTCCATACCACCTACCCTTCAAATCAGAGATGATATAAAATTTGAATTTGTTAGGAATGCAAAGCACAAATCTTGAAAATTATCACATTATTACAATGTTATTTGAATTCACATATGATGATTTAAATATGATTTGTTTATGGCTTAAAATATCTGTAAAGGCATTCTCCCTCATAGCCAATCAAAGTTTAAACTCTAAACATTCAGTTATTTATGTATCGAACATATGTTTATTGAGAACCTCCTAATTTTGCTAAATATTATGTGCATATATACAAATTACTAATGTTCATGAGTTTCTACCCTCATGTAGTCTATGATAGTCCATAATAGTCTACCTATCACACAGTCTGCTGAAAGAAGCATGTTAATTCTACTGCAATCTAATAAGGACCATGGTGGAGATATGCCTTAAACTGAACATTTATTTAATGTTTACTGTATGCTTAAGGAATATATATACAGTTAATTTTTCCATAGCTTTATGAGTTAAGTACAATTATTATCTCCATTAAAACAGATGAAGAATTAAGGCTCAGCAAGCTTAAAAGTACAGTGAATTCTCGAGCAATGTCAAATAGTTTACTGTGACTGACATCTAGGTTACTGTTGAGATATCCTTTATTATGGGATTAAATTGATTCATGAGATACTTTTTGATAGTCTGGTTGAAATATCATCTAATACAGCTTCTCTCTCTTCCAGCCTGTATTTTAATCATTGAGATTATGGCCTTCTTGTCTGACTCCTCTGATGTTCTGTCCATTTGTGAGGGGGCCTAAGGGTGATGGGAGTAGAAAAACTCTTGGAAAGAAGAGCCCAAAACTCCTGTGACAATAATAGATGCATGGGAGAAAAGAAAAGTCCAGAATAGGATCTCCCCGTGAAGATAGCACCCAAAGAGGAGATTGCAAAAAGATAACTGCGGAGAGGGGCGCCTGGGTGGCTCAGTTGGTTAAGCGACTGCCTTCGGCCCAGGTCATGATCCTGGAGTCCCTGGATCGAGTCCCTGGATCAAGTCCCGCATCGGGCTCCCTGCTCGGCGGGGAGCCTGCTTCTCCCTCTGACCCTCCCCCCTCTCATGTGCTCTCTCTCTCTCTCTCATTCTCTCTGTCTCAAATAAATAAATAAAATCTTTAAAAAAAAAAAAAGATAACTGCGGAGAGAGGAATGAAGCCATAGCAATGTCAAACCTCTTGTTTCATATGGGAAGTTTTATCCCTTAGCACTGGAGTCCAGCAGAGCTGTTGGCCTTGATTCATGCGGTCTTTCTTTATTCATCATGGTGGTGAAGAGAGAGGAAGCCTTGAGCCTCCTTTGGAGGCTGGAGTATAAAATAGATAATAATCACCCAATGGGAGCATATAGAATGAGCACCTAATGAGGTATTGAGAGGGTGATGCAATTTATCTAAGCCATTTTTGAACTTTTTCTGTACTATCCCTTAAAGTAGCAAATTGGTGATTTTGCCTGAATAACAACTTAAATTAAGGTTTTCTGAGCAATGGTTATATTATATTCAACTTAGTTCTGAAAGATCATAATATTTGTTTCATCTCTGTTTTATTTTCAAATCCAGTTCTTATGATGGCCCTTTCAATGGACTAATAATCCAGTCTTGGAGCCAATAAACTGTAGAAATCAGAAACACTGCTGAATTAGTCAGGAGTCCACATTTGCGAGAAGAAACACAGCTCAAATCAATTTAAATAAGAAAGGATACTATATTAATTTACATATGAAGAAGGAACCTCCTTGCTGTTATCAGCAATCAGTCTCTCCTGCTCTCTTTCCTGGCTCTTCTTTTCTTCACTTTGGCTTTATTCTTAGGTGGGCTATCTCCATGTAACAGCAGAGATGGTAATGAAAACTTCAGGCATACATGATCTTAAGCATAAACTAGATTAAATAATAAATGTACTGGATCACATAACAGATAGAAGTCCAGATGTAGTGCAGTTTGGGATGTGGTTCAATCAAACTTTCTGGGATTTTCTTAGTCCTTCTTAGGGTTCTAGGCCTCACAGATGCATAACACATCATTCAGAGTAAGAGAACAAATCTTTCCCCTCAGTTATTGGATGGAAATCCTGCATTTCATTCTGTGAGGACTAGCTTACATCATCACCCATCCTGGAACCAATATCTCAGGCTAGCCGGATAGGAATTCTTCTGACTGGCTCATACTAATCAGGAGCCATGTCTGGATTTGGAGGTGGTAAATGTCCCATCCAAGCCAAATGCCTGCTATGTAACAGGTGACAAGTGAGATGGATACTGGAAAAGGTAATATACACAACCATGGGACAGAATGCATATTTATTGTTCCAGCAAAAGTTTTGAATTGAGTTTCCCATTGGAGAGTTCCATTGTCTCAGGCTCATCTAGGCCCCACTAGACTGAAAGAGGAGAGTGAGTGGGTTTTCACAGGCAGAGACCAGTTTGGCAGCAGGCCAAACAATAGCTGTGTACTATAAAATACTTCCAAATCACATCTACAATTGCTCTATTTTAACTTCTAGATGGAAGTTGGTCCTATCTCCTGCCATAGACACACAGACTAGAAAAATAACATTTTAAATTTCTTGAGTACTAGCAGCGGAACTTTTATTTAGAGTATGAAAAGATTAGGTAATATTTTCCAGTGGGAGAGGGAAATTGAGATTTATAGCAATAGCATTTCTTACAGAGAAAGAAGCAATGTCTGTTTTTCTGGAAACAAAAGCTAGAAGAGAATAAATCATGTTTTAGGAAAAAATGGTAGGAATGACAGTTTCTCCCAATCCTTTCATAAAATGCAAGAATTAGCATGGCTTTCAAAGGGCAGAAATGCAGTGGTGGCTGATAGAGACCCTTAATTCTAATGAAAGGACATATGGGATAGGATAGTCTCTGCTTTTATGCAATTTTTCTTCTTTTTATTAATTAGAAAAAAATAGTACAAGTAATTTGATCCTACATACATTTAAAAAATACATGGTTGCTTTTCTTGCTTCTTTATTGAGTGTTTTAAAAGTGAAAGTTAAAGCTTTAAAATTTTGTGAAAGTTCCAGATTCAGGTATAGACTTCCAGGGAAGGATCAAAGTTACGAGATGTAATTTAAGAATATTGCTAAATAAAATCCTTCCAAGGTAACCTGCCTTTGATTTATCTTTTCTATTAAAGATTAATAGTTTGAAATGTCAAAACATCACAGACTGGAGGAAAACTAAAGCCTTGTAGAGTTACTCTGTAAACTTATATAAAATGAGCCTCTAGTGTTCTGTCAGAAGGTAGTGTGGAGATGGAAGGGTGAGAGGTAATACCCCACCCCGCTGCTTCTATTCCCCAAGGTGGGTGTGGCTAAAGGTGGGGAGTTCAAACAGCTGAGGATACACTTACCTGGTACTTTTTTGGCTCATTCTCATTTCTCACTCTTCCTCTCCATGGTATTTTTTTCACCTCCAGGTGTGATTTTTATTTGTGCAAGAACCAAGGGATGAAAAGTTTTGCCAGCAGAACATGTGGTGCTTTGAATACATAGTAGTGGTTTAAGGAAGTTGTTGGCTGATTCTCTTGTCTCTAGTGTAAGTAAATTAAATGCAGGAGAAAATAATAGGTTTGATAAACTGTTCTGTTCTTTCTGCTGCCTGGGAAGAAGTCTTGTAGGACATCCTACATCTGAAAGAAAGAATTCAGCTGTCATTATTGAAAATAGCATATCACAGGGGCGCCTGGGTGGCTCAGTCGTTAAGCGTCTGCCTTCAGCTCAGGTCATGATCCCGGGGTCCTGGGATCGAGCCCCGCATCGGGCTCCCTGCTCCGCGGGAAGCCTGCTTCTCCCTCTCCCACTCCCCCTGCTTGTGATCCCTCTCTCGCTGTCTCTCTCTCTGTCAAATAAATAAATGGTATCTTTAAAAAAAAAAAAAGAAAGAAAGAAAATAGCATATAACAGACACATTTAGAATAATTTTTAAATTGGTTTTAGAAACAATGTTGGGGTCGGATGTCACTCCGATTTAATATATGTTCTTCCTGGGAGTCTCCGTGTGTCTGAAGACTGGGCTAGCTCCTCTGGAAGATACATAATATCTCTGCCTTCAAAGAGCTGATAGTCTCAGTGAATAAAAAGATAGGCATGCAATTTGCAGTAAAAGACATGGGAGAGCATATAATAAATGGCTAGAGTTTTAGTTATTTTCATTTCCAGTCTTAGAGACTCACTAGGGATTTTCATTAGAATTCATGTAAAAAGAGAGATGGGATCTCATGGAACCCCAGAATGAAGATTCATGCCATGGTGTCATAGGAAGATAAGGGCTGGAGACCTGTCCTGGAGTCAAGGCAACTGGTGGGACCCCAGCACCAACGGTCTACCATTCATTAATGGGATATGACTACTTTCTGGGTCTGTTTTTCTCTTTGTCTTTCTCTCTGTCCCCTCTTTTCCAGAGTTTGAGCTCAAATTCCTGAGAGAGAATCTGTTTGACTTAGCTAATTAATTCAAACTTTATTTAGCTTGAGTTCTTCTCACCCAGCCATTGGCCAAAGGGTACATGCATCAGCTGTTCATTGGAGTTGAGGGAAGTAGTGATCTGTGAAGGCCCCTCCTCCCTTGGGCTTCCTCTTCCACAAGGCATTGTGAGTATGTGGCAGGGGGCACCACAAACAATGTGAAAACAGCATTCAAACATACTGCTAATAAATGTGGTACGAGACCAAAGAAGGGCAGGATGTACTTAATGTGGAATTCTTAGCCTAGTGGGACTTCATGGCAAATAGAGATGTGAATTTTGTCCTGAATGGTGAGCAAGAATCTAGATTGTAGAGAGTCGGGAGAAGGGATTCTAATGTAAAAGTGTCAGGCTGCCTGAATAATAGCTACAAAACAGCCTTTATCTTTACCCATGGTAACTGGGATGGATTTTTAATATAACTTTAAAAATTTTGACTGTGAGCCCAAAAACACTTACAGCATTTAATTAGTCTGATTAAGGACTAATTTTCTAGTTGTGGAGGTGAAGCCAGGAGCAGTTTTTTTCCCTACTAATTGAGTGGATCTTTATGCAGAGATGTGATCTCCTAGTGGAGATAAGCACACGCTGACTACATTGCCATCCTCACATGGACTAAAAGGAGGAAGTGGGAGAATTCCCAGCAAAGAGAAAGAATTAGGAAGGACAGTTCCTTACTACTCCAGGAAAAGTACAGAGAAATTTCCTTGGCTTCCCTATCCATTGATACAAACTATATTTGCCAACAGATGTGTACTTGCCTACTACAGTTAAGCCAGGCATGTAGATGGGAAATATTCTATTTATATCCTTAATACAAAATTTTCAGGACAACCCCCCCCTCCCCAAAGCCTACCCCAGAAAAAATCAAGGAGATGGATCCCATTTTAGAAATGAAGCATCTTTCTCTTTGCAAATTTATTGTTGCAGCGGTTGAGGGAGTCAATACTTAGAAAAGGAGTACTGTGCAGATGCAAAAAAAATTGTTCATTTCAATTTTCCCTTTCACACCAAAGAAATTATCAAGCCTCCTTTCTCGGATGAGGCTTAGTTTTGACTTTCCTTCCTTCAAAATCTGACCTGCTGATATGCTTAGCAAAAATTCTCTAGGATTGAATACTGAAGAAAGTTAGTGAAGGACCCTAGACTGTAATTCTGGTTGCACCTCCACATTGGTCAGAATTGTAGGATCCCCCAGGGACCATCAAAAATACTGTTATACTTGTCCTTTCAAGAGATCTTTCAGTGACCTCTGGTATATATTGGAAATTGGACAGGCTTCTGTACTATTCCTGGGCATTTCTTCAACAGAGGCATGACTTTCTAATATGAGGAAAAGGACCTGTTATCTATATAGATTTCCATTTTCTTCACTGGTCTTTGTAAGTTGCCACAGAGAACCATCATCTTCGTTTATAGGGGAAAGTAACTAAAACCAAACATTAGAGTTGCATGGAAACATTTTGTTCATCAGTTTTGGTCTACTTCCTCATACCTGCTGTGATGGTACATAAAAGTAATTATAAAAATTGCCAACACTTATTTAGAACTTGTTATGTGCCAGTCACCTTCTAAGTCAGTGCTGGACAAAATACTACAGATGGGCCCAGTTCAAATCCAGCCTGCTACCTGTTTTTGTAAATAAAGTTTTATTGGAATACAGCCACTCCCATTTGTTTTCACATTTGTCTATGGCCGCTTTTGCCCTACAGCAATGGAGCTGAGAAGTTGCAACAGAGACCCTATGGTCCATCAATCCTTAAAAGATTGACCATCAGGCCCTTTTTAGAAAAAGTGACTGATCCCTGTTTTAAGCCCATAATATGTATCTATTTGAATTCTCACAACTATTTTTTCCGTTGCTCTTTTACAAATGACAAAAATGAGACACAGAAAGGTTTAAAAACTTCTCTAACATCACACAGCTAGTGACTGGTAGAGAACTAGGCTTATTCCTCTCAGAATTTTGAAACATTTGTCAGATCTAATGTGCATTAAGGTCCTAATAATAATAGTTACAATTAATAAAGCACATGTATGAGGGCTGTATAGCTGCTGTTGGATTAGATGCTAATTCATAACTCGGTGAAGCAAAGGTAGTGTAATCCTGGGGTTCACAACAAGGTAATTTGTGGGTGAGGAAAAACTTGTGGATGTGTGATAAATTGTATTAATGGCTCTAGTTCTTTACCTTTCCCTGTGAGTACATACAGTATACAAAAATCTCAAACCCCGGTACTCTAGACTTTAAGTATGGTTAATAAGGCCAATGTAATGGTTACAAAACTAGGCAGTATAACCACAGGGGAAGGCATGCCGGGCATCTATTGGAAGGGCAAATCTACTGGTAGCCAAGACTTTCTCATACCTTTCCATAATATTAAACAACACTCATGGAGAGCTGTAGAAAATGCAAGGTGACATAGATAATCGATGGGATTAGGAAGTGCAAAATGGAAATTCAGATGTGACTTGGGCCAGAATCCAGGATCCGACAACAGGACCTCCTCTGGGGAAAGATCTTGGCTTTATAAGGGCGGCAGGGAATGTCAGTGTAACGGTTAACAGTATCCTGGAGAAGGTTGAGACCACAAAAGACTCTTTATGCCCATTGCTTCTCATGGCACAGGGCAAGAATGACCACCATTGCTATGTTAGGGACATTTGTAAGCATGATAGCCACTACTGCAATTTTCCGCTCATACACTATTTAATACTTTTAGCTTGCTTTCATTTAAATAACCCTTTTTGGTACTCTATGGTTAATGTGTCTTCAAGAAAAAGAGAAGAGTACATGTAAAGCTTTCTGACATGCAGAATGAGACTTTTTCCAGGCACAAAGTATGGCTCAAACCTGCAGAAGTATGTGATGCTTAGAGCTATAAAGAACAATGTACAACATTTTCTCTGTCTTCTATGTGTTTACCCTTAGTTGAAGAGACAAAATTCTTATATAAAAACAATTATTAACTATGGGAAAATGTTAACTGGCTGAGGAAATTCCTAGCAAAGTCTTAGTCTATAAAATCTTTTAGGGTAATATTTAGCATAATAGAAGTAAGGTTGTTACAATAGAACTTTTTTTTTTTCCTTTAAACTGGTAAATATGTTAGAAACCATAAACTATATTATAGTCTAGGACAAACTGTACTATTAATTCCTTCAAAGCTTTTTAATTTATGAGTAGGCTATGGCAATCTGGTCAAATAAAAACTCATATAAATGTGAGTCAGACAATCAAACATTATTATTCTTAATTTATTATGCTTTTATGACCATACATATAATTTTATTTGAAAATGTTAAACTTACAATGGTGCAGAAAGGTTTTCATCCTTAAGACGTTGATTCTGGGTGCGCCTGGATGGCTCAGTTGGTAAAGCGTCTGCCGTCAGCTCAGGTCATGATCTCAGAGTCCTGGGATCAAGCTCTGAGTTCCACAGCAGTGGCTGGTGGGCTTCCTCTTGAGCGAGGAGCCTGCTTCTCCCTCTCCTTCTGCTGTTCCCCCTGCTTGTGCTCTCTCTCACACACACTCTCAAATAAATAAATAAAAATCTTTAAAAAAATTTTTTTAAAAAGATGTTGATTCTGAAAAGTTTAGGCTTTAAGAAACAATTCTGGCATTTACAAAATAGAAAAGTTTTCTCGGCTCTTTTTATATTGTTAATATACGTAGTATAGTACACTACTACCGAAGTGTCTCTTCTTCAGACATAAATAACAACAGATACTACTATAATAACCACCTTGAAGTGAATTTTTAATTGGTTTGATGACTATAGTAGCGACTCCCAAAATATGCTAGCTCTGTTTACTTTCAATTTTATTCAGCATATGGACATAGGAAAGCATTAGCATTTTCCAATTCCAAGGATGAATGTGTTTAATGTTAAAATAACTCAGAACAGTTTTATGTTTTTCATCATAAAGTTCAAGCAAGAAATATAAATACAGAAACTTGGTTCTGCTGCTGTTATTCTCTATAAATTTGGTCAGGCCGTCAAGGATGTGATAATAGTGACCTTGTGGATCAACTATTTGGGCTTCCCTTAACCATCAACTCAGTTGAACACACAATACAATATTGTTTCCACCAGTAAGCCAGTTATTTGAAAACATTCATACTGTGGAGACATGTTTTTATGTTGCTTTTATCCATCATCAGTTCTGAAGATCCCTTTCATGGAGGCTCAACCACAGTGACTGGGGCCATACCTGGTGGTAGAGTGTCAGGAAATAACAGAGGAGTTTGGGCTTGAATCTCAGTCCGTACAGCTAGCTTGCAAGAAATATAACCTTCATCTCTTATTTCTCAACTGAACTTAATTTCAGCTTTCTCAGACTCCATTCTGCTGAGTGGCGGAAACTTAATCACTTTGGGGTTATACCCCTGGTCTCCCAGTAGTCCATGGGAAGGGAGTAGAGGAAGAATTTGACATAGTTTGTCATCTATCAGTCCCGGTATCTTGAGGGACAGCTTCTTTCTCATCTGGTCTTCAGTTATCTATCAGCACAGAACACTTCTGAGTTTTCATTTTTCCTGACAACACGATTCTTTCAAGGTTTGTCCATAAGCTTGTCGAAAACAAATTTCAAAGCCGAGCCAAGCAGAAGCGTATAAGTTCACCTATTCTCTATTCAGTCTTCAGGGAGAAATTTTCTTGGGCAAGGGCTGCTATAGCCGTGGGATCACATCTGTGACTTCTTGTAGAACCTTAATCATCCTTTCCCTGTGCTGATTTGCTTCTACCCAGCAACCATAGCTCGACTGAACCTCTGCGGAATATGGGGGGAAGAGACAGCCACAGAGCTGGAGAGCTCTGTCCCTTGACCATTCTTTGGAGTGCCACACTCTGGTGTAGTTTTGCCCGAGAGTGGGGCTTTTGCTCTGCACGTTTGCAGAGAGGCATACAAGTGTTTCTGCCAGGTAAGGCAACACCTGAGGGAATGCAGCCTTAGGCAGTGTTTGGGCCTGAAGCCAGGTATCTTGCAATTGTATTTGTGTGTATGTGATGCTATTGGGAGTGGGAAGAATGAGATAGGGTGAAAGAGAATATGAGATAGGGTTGGTGCTGGAGATAGAAGGGATAAACAGACACTTTTATAATATGATAGGGAAAATTGAGCCCATTCCAGTCACTTTCTGTTTTATATATAAGTTAACTGCCTGGAATGCCCAGTGCTGGATAGGGTATAGTGAAGTGGGCTCTCTTACATGATAAG
Source organism: Neomonachus schauinslandi (assembly GCF_002201575.2). Classification (NCBI taxonomy): domain Eukaryota; kingdom Metazoa; phylum Chordata; class Mammalia; order Carnivora; family Phocidae; genus Neomonachus; species Neomonachus schauinslandi. The sequence continues at coordinate 59,461,001 of NC_058403.1, forward strand.
GGTGAAATTATAGCCAAAAAACTCCAATATCCATCAAGAGCCTTAAAAATATCCAAATATTTTTTAAAAAATCCAGAAATTCTACTTCTGTTATTTGTTTTCAAAAGAAATCTAAAATGGTGATAATTCATGCAAGATTATTTCTAAAGGGAAAAACTGAAGAGAGCATAAGAATTATGGAGGTGGTGGGACTGGTTCTAAAATATGTTTATATTCATATATAAGGAAACAGTATACATCCATTAAAATGTTTACAAATAGTTTTAATAGCAAGGGGATTTATTCTGATCACTAAGCTTGAAAAAGCATATTACAAAATTAATATATCTTGTCATATATTTTTACACAATTAAGATCATATTATAATATATGTAATATTAAGGTCATATTATAATATATAGTATATAATTAGTATGTATTATATAATTAATATATTATAATATATAGTTAATTATATATACTATATATACTAATTATATATAGTATATATGGTATAATTATATACTAATATATAGTATATACTATAATATATGATATATGATATATTATATAAAATATAATTATATAATTATATAAAACATAATAATTATATAATTATATTAATTATATAATAATAAATATAATATATAATATACTATATATTATAATATGACCTTAATATAATATATATCATATATCCTATTATAATATTAAATTATAATATATTCATAATATATATTATAAATTACACATTCATATATATTGTTTATAATATGACCTTAATAGTATAATATAATATTATAATATTAATATTATATTAATAATTAATAGTATAATATTAATATTAATTAAGGTCTTAATTGTAAAAATAGGCATTAAAAATGCAGAAATTATATCAAGATGAAAGCAGTGTTGCCTCTCATCAGTGGGTGCTTTTTCCACCTTTTTACACTAATGTCAGCACATTTCCAGCTTGTAACTCTATGCAAGATGTATGTTCTATAGCATCACCCTCAATTACAAAATACTTCAGCACTATAATGTATGGTGATGACTGAACCAGAAATCACAATACAGTCTTAACTTCCCACCCACCCCACCTTTTTCCCTGACAAATGATCTTTTTAAGAAATCTTATAGTGTTCATGTTAGGAAAAAGTCTATTTTCACTGTTTTAAAATGTTGCAAAAATATGGCAGCAGAAATTATGAAATAGTGCCGGAGTAGGGGTTCTTGAGTAAAGCATGTTTCTGACACCAGCAGCATCAGCATCACCAGGAAACTTGCTAGAAATACAGTCCTGGAGCCCCTCCAGAGACCTGTGTCATCAGTAACTGGAAATGCAAAACTAGAAATCTGTGCTTTAGCAAGCGCCCCCAGGTAATTCTGTTGCATACTCAAGTGTGAGAGCCACTGGCCTGAAGCGGGACTGGACAAACTATAGCCCAAAGACCAAATCTGCCCACCTATTATAGATGGAATGTTATTGGAACACAGCTTTGCTCATTGTTTATGGCTGCCTGTGGTGGGCTACAATAGCAAACTGGAGTAGTTTCAATACCCTAAGCCCCACAAAGACTAAAATATTTACTATCTTATCCTTTACAAAAAGTTTGTCAACCCCTGGTGGAGAAAAAAGAAGCCTCTTAAATTTTAGCTCATACGAGAACCGGGTATTGTATAAGACTGATGAGTCACAGACCTAAACCCCTGAAACAAATAATACATTATATGATAATTAATTGAATTTAAATAAAAAAATAAATTAAAAAAAAAATTAGCTCATACGTATTTTTTCTCCATTGCTAGTACAGAGTGTGTCTTAAGCATTTACCCCATGACAAGTGTTCTATGACGAAGTGTCCGTGAACTTAAAACTTTAATTGAATATGCTGATGTGCATTCTATTAATGTAGAGACTGTTTTTGGAATGTGGAATCACAATTCTTGCCTACTATCATTTACTTCTATTCTAGAAATAAATATTAAGTGAAAGAAAAAATAATTCTTAAAAATGAAAAATCACGAAGACATACGTTGCTGTAAGAGACAAAATAAATCTAAAGGGTTCCACCTGCTGGTGGAAATAAAAACTGACTACAAATTAAAATAAAAATTACCTGGTAAGTCAAAAAAGTGATTGTCACAGAAGTTTAGACTGAAAGGAGAATCACCAAGTTTCTTATTTTATAAAAGGAATTGATATTAATATGAAAATAAAATTCAAATCCATTTGTGATAGATTATACAAAGCATACAGATAATAAACAGTTTTTTAGACTATAAGCTTTTGAAGGTGGGGGTCGTGTCGGTTTTGTTCATTAGAATATTCCCATCCCTAAGTAAGGAGCTTGGCAAATATGTATATATAATTTTGTCATATGATTTAGAGTTGCATGAAACTCTAAACCATTACAGAAAGTTTTGTATTTTTAATTTAAAGAAACATAAAGTCATGAAACTACAAAAAAAATATATTTAGTAACAATTTTACTCCTTAAATGGAAATTTTTCATGGAAGAATTTAACATAAGTATGTCATAATACATTTTATTTCTTAGAAAAATAAGTGTGCCAGTCGGGATAGGTTCTGTTATGCCTAAATCTTGGTGGCTTACAACAACAAAGGTTGTTTTCTTGTTCAAATCCATCATGGTTTGCTTACAGCTCTGCTCCACATATGTCTTCATTTTGCAGCCCAGGCTGTTGAAACAGCGTTTATCTGGAACATAAATGGTCATCTTGATACAGAGAAGAGAGACTTGCACCACACACAGACTTTTTACTTTCTAAAAACATCTTTATTGAGGTATAATTTCTATACCATAAATTCACCCGTTCTAAGTGTACAATTTAATGATTTTTAGTAAATTTACAGAGCTGTACAACTGATCACTGCAATCCAGTGTTAGAACATTTAATTTTTTTCACTCCCAAGAAATCTCTGGTCCCCATTTACAGCGAACCCACATTCCTACCCCCAGCCCTCTGCAGCAATTAGTCTTTCTGTCAAAAAATTTTCCATTTAAGGACATTTTGTATTAAGGGGGCTTACAGTATGTATCTTCCATGTCTGACTTCTTCACTTATCCTGTTTTTGAGGTTCATCTGTGCTGTAGCCTGTATTGGTAGTTTGCTTCCTTTTATTACTAAGTAAATTTCTGTTGTATGGATGTATCACATTTGTATCTATTCATCAGTTGGTGGACATTGTATTGTTTCAGGTTTTTGGCTGTTGCCTGTGAAGCTGCTGCATACCTCAGTGCACAAGATTTGTGTGGGCATATGTTTTTATCTCTCTTGGGTAGATACCTAGGAGTAGATTTGCTGGGTTGTAAGATAAATTCATGTGTAACTTTTAAGGAACTTCCAAACTTTTACAAAGTGACTAGCCATTTTACATTCCCACCAGCAATACACCAGGGTTCCACTTTCTCCATATCTTTGCCAACAGTTGTTATTGTCTTTTTTCATTCAAGCCATTCCAGTGGATATGGAACAGTATTTCGTTGCAGTTTTAATTTATATTTTCTAGTTCAAGTGACTACTGTGATTAAGCATCATTTTATGTGCTTATTAACCATATCTCTGGTGAACTATCCATTCAAAACCTTCACCAGTTTTTTAAGTTGTCTTCTTCATACTGAATTTTAAGAGTTATGTGTATATTCTGCATAAAATATTTATCAGATATATGATGGGCAGATTTTCCCAGTCTATAGCTTGTTTTTTCATTGCCTTAGTGTCCTTTGAAGCCCCCCCAAAAATGTTAAGTTTTTACAAAATCCAATTTATCAACTTTTTTTTTCTTTTGTAAAGTATACTTTTGGTGTCACATCTAAGAACTCTGTGCCTAACCCAAGGGCATGAAAATTTTCTATTATCTTCCTCTAGAAATTTTATAGTTTTAGTTTTTATATTTAGGTCTAAAATCCATTTTGAGTTAATTTGTGTGTTTAGTGTGAGGAAAGCTGTATCATTCTTCATTCACCCCATTAAGTTCTAACAAGTCTGCCAGTCTATTGCTTGCCCTAACCTTAATCACAACTTAAGGCTACCTGTGGTCTTTTCCCTCCCAATTGTCACCAAGATCACTATTGTTTTTGACAGTGCCTTGGACATGGAGATTCTCCACTCTGTTCCAAATCAAGTCAGTCCACTTGGGCGGTGAAGATGATAGTGTTCATGGCTTGCCTGCCCTGTGGGTGGTGTTGGAGCATCTCCTGGCTAACATGCCATAAACTTCACTGTACTTACCCAAGGTTTGATAGTTTTTCTTGAATAGATGTTTCTTAATTGTATGCCTTTGGTTGATTTTCATAGTTGAGAATATTTTTTCCCAAATGTCTAGATTTTTTGTTGCTTTTTGGGGAGAGGATTTGCCAAGCCACTCACTCCATCATTCTAGAAGTCCCAGCCTCTCTGAGACAGTTTTCATAACATAGGGTTTTAAATGCTTGGAAACATTATAAAATGTGATATTTCTGTCTGGGTTACATGAGCCAAAGCAAGTAACAGGTCACTTCTTTGTTCAACAAGATAGGGCTGTATAATCCACCTATAGCAGAACATCACAGAGAGGACATGGCGGGCAGCTTCTGAAATGGTTCCTAATGGTCTTCCCTTCTGGTACTCATACCCTGTGTCATCCCTTCCCTTGGAGTGTGGACTGGATTTAGTGACTGGCTCCTCATAAATAGAATTCAACAAAAGTAATGCAATAGGTCTTCCATAATTAAGTTATACAAAATTGTCACTTCTATCTTTCTAGTACTCATTCTCTTGCTGGCACTTTCTCATTCTTTCTCTTGCCTTCTTGGGTTGCTCACACTGATGAAGCAAGATGCCGTGTTGGAGAAGCCCATGTGACTAGGAAATGAGAGTGACCTCTGGCCAGCACCCAGCACAGAACTGAAAGCCTCCTACTAAGTCCAATAGCTAGCAAGGAACTGGGTCCTGCCAACAGCCACTGAGTGAACTTGGAAGCATCTTGAGATGACTCTTGAGATGACTTCAGTTGAATCTTGAGATGACTTCAGCTCTGGCTGACAACTTGATAGCAGCCCAGTGTGACACCCTGTAGCAGAAGACCCAGCTAAGCCAAAACATTTCTGATCCACAGAAACTGTGGGACAGTAAATGCTTATTGTTTTAATCCACTAAATTGTGGGGGTAATCTCTTACGTAGCAATAGATAACTAATACAGAGGAACTGAGAAATTTGGTGAAGACTCAAATAATCTACCACAATAAGGACATTAGGCACATAGCTGGATAAGTTGCTTTTGTTCATATACAGGATCAGTGCTTCTAAATGAATCAAATTTTATTCAAAGTGGCTTTCCTTGGGACTTATAACCTGGCATTTGCCATGAATTTTTAGTCTTATTTTATAAAAGAATTAAATATTGGAATCACAATTTCAGTATTTCCAGAAATTATAGAAATACTGCTAAGCCACAGCAAAGTAAGTCTATTTTTGTAAAATAAGATTAAAAAATTAGATTTCCTTGAGCATTGTTTATGTGAGTACTTCAATTTCTCATTGATATTTTATAAATGATAAATGTTTTGTTAACTGTTTACTTTAAAATAGTATATAAATGCAGGGGCGCCTGGGTGGCTCAGTTGGTTAAGCGACTGCCTTCGGCTCAGGTCATGATCCTGAAGTCCCTGGATCGAGTCCCGCATCGGGCTCCCTGCTCAGCAGGGAGTCTGCTTCTCCCTCTGACCCTCCCCCCTCTCATGTGCTCTCTCTCATTCTCTCTCTCTCAAATAAATAAATAAAAAATCTTTAAAAAAATAGTATATAAATGCTAAAGTGGATAACCTTCAATTATATGAAAAATATTCAGGTAAAAATATAAGAGGAGATTCTTCCAAAGAGTAGGTGGTATGGAAAAGGAGACTAAAAAGGTAACTAGACAGCAGAGGAACCTGACTAACACTACCTCAAGCCAGGTGACCCAGGTTAACATCAATAGTGATAAATCATATTGGCAGTATGTGCCCTTGATATGATGTGACGAGAACGTCACTTAAGCTATGTGGGTTCCTTCCCCAAAACACATTACCCTAATGTAACCAATGATTAGAGAGAAACATCAAACAAGTACCAGCTGAGGGACATTCTACAAAACACCTGACCAGTATCCTCAAAACTGTCAAGGTCATCAAACCCAAGGAAAGTTTGAGAAACAATCACAACCAAGAGGAGCCGAAGGAGACATGACTACTGATTATAATGTGGTATCCTGGAACAGAAAAAAGACATAGATAAAAGCAAAGGAAACCTAAATAAAGCATGGTCTTTAGTTAATGATGACATACTAGTATCAGTTCATTAATTGTGACAAATGAACCATACTAATGTAAGATGTTAATAATAGAGGGGATGGAGTGTGAGGCAAAGAAGAACTCTATTATCTTCATGATAAATTATTTAAATGTAAAACCCCACTAAAGTAAAATAGTTTATTATAAAATAATAGAAGAAAGATCTCATTCTTAATAACAACAAGCCTATAAAATTTCTCATTTAAAAAAATATGTAGGATCTATATGAACAATTTTTCTAAATAAACAAGGAGGTAAAAGAAGACTTGAATAATGCAGAGCATGTCATGCTCCTGGGTCAGAGGGCTAAATATCAAGTTGTCTTTTCATGTATTTATAGTTTCAAAGTCATTCCAAATATACCAATAATATTTCTTCTTGAATTGGACAAAATGTCTTATCTGTTAAAATAAATGGGCAAAGATACTCAAACTACACTTTAAAAATAAAATAAATTTGATGATTATCCAACCAGATTTTACAACAAATTATAAAGCTATACATATTAAAATAGTGTAGCACTGGTAAAATAATATGCTTTCCTTTTTTCTTTTAATACATACTATTGATCACTTTGGCAGGCACTAAGAATAATGTTGAGGAGGTCAAACATTACAGCTGTCCTCACAGAGTTTACAGTCTGTTGGAAAAGGTAGCTATGGTTTACAACAACAACAACATAATTGTACTGAGTGAGTTAGAGAAGACTTACTGGAGGAAATGGCATTTCAGTGAAGACCTCAAGGATTTTAGGTAGGTAGGTATGGGAGGAAAAAGAGTTAAAAAGACCACAGTGGGCAAAGTAAACAGTCCGTGTGAAGGTCAGCTGTGGAAAGATGTTAAGCCAACTAGAAATAGAAACCAGTGGGGATTGTGATGGGATAGGTAGCTAGAGTTAGGCAAGTACCACACTGCATACCACCTTGTGAAGGATTTTAGTTTTTACCCTGAGAACAATGGGAAGTCATTGGGGATTTTTAAACTGGGGAAAGACCCAGTCAGATTAACACATGTAAAAAGATTTCTGTGATTTCCCTGAGAAAAATAAATTAGGATGGAGCCAGAAAGGTATGCGGGGAGATAGGAAACTATTGTAATTGATGAGATTATAAAGATTGAACTATAAAGGTAAGAATATAAAGATGATGGAGATTTGAGTGTGATTAAGAGAAATGGACAAATAAGGTTATTTAGGAAAATTTAGCCTGCATTGTAGTAAGAGAAAATCTTCCGAAGGATTTTAGCAATAAACAAACCCAAATAATTAGACTACATTAAAATTTATTTTTAATTTTGCACATAAAAAAATTTTAGGCATATGGTAAACAATTCAGAGAAAGTAATATTTGTAATAAAATCAGAACAAGATGAATACTCTAATGAAAAATAGACAAAGAACATTAACAGGCATTTTGTAAAATGAGATTTATGAACAGTTGAGAAATATATAAAATATTAAAACTCAGCAGTGATAATTGCTATCACAATCAATAACCAAAGAAATGTAGATTTAAAAATAATTTAGTCCTAATTTTAATTTCTAGAATAGGGAAATTAAAAACAGTAAGAATTCCCAATGTTGGTGAGGATGTGGAGAAAACAGTCATCTCACAATTGAAATGTGAGTTCTGTTGAAATTTTAAATCAGAACTCTTTTTATAGAAGACATTTTGACCATCTAGCTGTATAAAGAGCTTTTAAAAACATTCATATCTTTTGGGGCGCCTGGGTGGCTCAGTCAGTTAAGTGTCTGCCTTTGGCTCAGGTCATGATCTCAGGGTTCTGGGATCGAGCCCCACATTGGACTCCTTGCTCAGCGGGGAGTCTTCTCCCTTTCCTCCCTGCTTGTGCTCTCTCTCTCTCACTATCTCTGTCTCTCTCTCTCTCCAATAAATAAATAAAATCTAAAAACAAAAAACAAACAAAAAAACATTCATATCTTTTTAACTCAAAATAATTCTGGGAATTTAACCTGAGGAATTAATCTGTGATGTGAAGAAGTATTTATGTAATAAAATATTTTCACTAAAATATTTCTTATAATAGCAAAACCAAATTTAACAATATAAATGCCCAACAATAGGAAAATGTTTAATGGCAAGTGAGAAATTACTTGTAGTCACTGAAAATGATATATTTGAAAAATTTAATGACACGGGAAAATATTTAGAACCTAATTTTAAAAGATTAAAGAAAGTTATTACACAGTGTTATACAAGAATATACCAAATATATAATGACTAGTTTATATCATAAAGAATGCAAGAAGTTGGACAAGTGGAGATGACATGTAAACACTCCAGTGTTCAAGTGAAGACCTTAAACAAAAACACAGAAGTTGAAAAGTGTAGAATGCACTTTGAGTGTAGAAAGCAGTTCAGTTTGCTGGAGTATGAAGATGACTAATTGAAACAATTGTAAAATGATATTAATATTAATATTAAGTTGATGACTATCGGTGGTTGAACTGGGATAGTGTTGGTGAAAATCAAGAGGGAATGTTGTGTGTTACAGATGTCAAGGAGGTAAGATCGATAGGATTTATCAATCAGATCTACAGACACTGGGAGCTGGAGGGATTTTTAGAAGGTGATTAGAAGGGTGATGCCTTAGCCTGTTTGGGCTGCTATAACAAAATACCATAGACTGGGTGGCTAATAAACAACCCAGAAACATATATTTCTCAGAGTTCTGCAGGCTGGAAGCCCACTATTAAGGTGTCAGCAGATTTGGTATCTGGTGGGAGCCCTGTTCTCAGTTCGTAGAGTTTGTCTTCTCACCATGTTCTCACCTGGAAAGGAAACAACAGAGCTCTCTGGGGTCTCTTTTGTAAGGGCACTCATCCCATTCTTGAGGGCTTCGCCGTCCTGACCCTAATCATGTCTGAAAAGCCCCATCTCCAAAGAGCATCACACTGGGGATCGGGTTTCAATATGGATTTGGGGGAGATACAACCATTCAGTCTATAGTTGATGGTATTGCCATCCATGGATATGGAGGAGATTTGGCTTGTTGTCGGGGGAAGTTGATGAATACTTTTAGACATTTTGAATTAGGTGTGCTAATGGAGAACACCAAATGGAGATCTCCAACATGCAGTTGGAAATGTAGGATTTGGCTGTGAGACAAGTGGGACCAGGAATAAAAGTACTCTCCCTCTCCTCCCAGCCCAGCCACAAAGCCTGGGAGGGATTGGAGTTAGCAAAGGAGTCAGCATGGAAGAACAAAAGTGATACCAGGACCTATGAATTTGACTACATTTAAGGGGAGGAGGGAAAAGAGAAGCAGAGGGAAAGGAGATCAGGAACCCGAGGCCAGAGAAGTGCGGGGAGAACTGTGTCTGAGCCTGAGCCTCTGTCTACAACATTTAGAATTGGGGCCTGGTTAGATCAAGGAATTGAGGGAGAAAAATGGAAAAATAAATAGGATTTTATGTATTTTAAGAATCTGATGGTGGGGCGCCTGGGTGGCTCAGTCGTTAAGCGTCTGCCTTTGGCTGGGGTCATGATCCCAGGGTCCTGGCATCGGGCTCCATGCTCCGCGGGAAGCCTGCTTCTCCCTCTCCCACTCCCCCTGCTTGTGTTCCTTCTCTCGCTCTCTCTCTGTCAAATAAATAAATAAAATCTTTAAAAAAAAAAAAAGAATCTGATGGTGAGTATGATATGGGATGAAAACAGAGTGGACAGCAGGCATTCTAAAAATTGCTATTAAAGAAATGCACCAATAAATAAGCTTTTATATTTTCCTACAATTCCTAGTTTCTCTCCTTTACCATCCGAGTTATTTTCTCAGTATTAGTAGTGTATGGCATAAATCTTTTTTGGGAGGCAAATGTGTTATAAGGGAGAGGAACAGCCCTATTTAGCTAATATATTTCATCTGTAATATGGGGCTAATAATACTTGTCATCAGCTGATCTCAGAGAATTGCTACGTGAGTTAATTGAAAAGAACCATGCCGCATTGCACGAACGTAAAAGCTGCGGTAACATACAACAGAATTAATACTTAGGGATTTTGGGGGGGGTTCTGATCTTATGCTGGTAAAATTGTCATTACTTTAAATAAGCCATAAATGTCTATTTTTTGCTCTATGTTCAGTAAACAAATGTTCTCATATTTCTTACACTTATAAATTTACTGTGATTTTGCCTTCTGTGAGATGTTTGCATTTATCTTATTTTTGCCCGCTTCTGCTCTGGCAAATACGTGCCAAAGAAAATGTTGTATCAGCAAACAAACATTTTTGTTGGGTGTGTCTTCACTGTCCAAATGTTTGTTTTTAGCCAGAGCTATTTGTTTCTAAAGCGTTCATGAAACATACTTTTGTTTTTGAACCATCCCAACAGCTCGGATATTCCTGCCTACATTTCCTTAGGTCACCTTCTACTCAGCACTTCTTTCTTATGAATTCTCCTGTTGGCCAGAATTTCTTCTGAGGCCTCAGTAGTTGCCTAGTAGGAATGCTTGTAACAACATTTGTGGATAGCCCAAACATTTTCAATAACATTTGCTTGGAAAAATTTTACTGGCAGTCAGGACACATTATTTAAACATATTTCAAAATATTTATGCCTCCCTGCAATACTTTGGCGGTGTCTGTAGAGCAAGGCTGAATTGATGGTTTTTTAGTTAAGTCTTTTTGTTTGTTTGTTTTTGGTCATTCATAATGGTTGATTGATGAGTGTTTGATAGAATTGCCATGCCATTGATTTGATTAACTCGATAGTAGGGTGGCTATAACAACCAGCAGGGTTCGAACTCTCTTCCTTCTCGGAGAAGGGAACTTCATAAACAAATTAGATTAACTGTAATCTCTTCAGATGCTTGATTCCCAGTTGTTATTTTAGCTCTTTCCTTCATCTCCTTCCTAGCAGTAATTCAGAAAACTGTAGATTTGTCAGGATGATTTTGGCATTAGGATTTAGTAAAAGGAGCAGCTTCGGTGAGACCTATGGTTCTCTATATAGAATTTACATCATTTTTTAAGGTCTTCAGGTTTCATGAATATGTCTAAATGAAGAAGGAAAATGAATACATTATGCGTGTATTTATTTGGAACAGCTAAAACAAGAATTTAGTGTTTGTGTTATTAGTAGGGTACCTCTTTGTGTTTTTTCAAAATAAAGAGGGAAATCTAAGTCTGATTATATCTTGATTTGAGATCATCTGATCTGCAGAAGAAAAAGCAGGACATATTAACTTTGGCTACCAGGGATGATAAAGCCGCATACATTTAAAAGGCCTTAGTAAGCATATCTTTTATTATTTTTTATTTTTTATTTTTATTTTTTTTAAAGATTTTATTTGTTAGAGAGAGAGAGGGAACACAAGCAGGGGGAGTGGGAGAGGGAGAAGCAGACCTCCCGCTGAGCGGGGAGCCCGATGCGGGGCTCGATCCCAGGACCCTGGGATCCTGGGATCCTGACCCGAGCCGAAGGCAGACGCTTAACGACTGAGCCACCCAGGCGCCCCAGTAAGCATATCTTTTAAAACCATAGAATAGGGTTTTAATTCATGAAAGTCACCTCTCTGATTTGCCTATCTTCATGTTGCTAGGTCTACTTTCTGCATATCTTTTCTTGCATCTCTCTGTTCCATATTTTTGTGTACAAATTTTTTCCCCACGTGTTTGTGCTGTATTTTTTTCTCTCTATACCGCTGTGTATATACATCTTACTATCACTTTCTGTGCCTGTGCATGTGTGTCTGCTCTGCTCTATTTTTTCTTTGGGTGTCTCCATTTACTTTTGATCTCTGTCTGTGCTTTGATCAGGGCAACTCTCCACACAGTGGAGATGTGTCTGTGTGTCTATGTAGATATACGTGCGGTTATGTTCTCGATTTCTATGCCCATTTCTTTCTTTTTTTAAAAGATTTTATTTATTTATTTGACAGAGACACAGCGAGAGAGGGAACACAAGCAGGGGGAGGGGGAGAGGGAGAAGCAGGCTCCCCGCTGAGCAGAGAGCCCGATGCGGGGCTCGATCCCAGGACCCTGGGATCATGACCTGAGCCGAAGGCAGACGCTTAACGACTGAGCCACCCAGGCGCCCCCTATGCACATTTCAATGTATCCCTCTGCTTATATGACTTTGTTCTTCTCTCTCACTCTCTTTCTCTGTGTTTCATTTTATGTGGCTTTTTCAACTTTTATTTGATTTGTTTGTTATAAATAACTTCCGTCTTTTATGATTTCTATGGTATTATATTTACTAATTAGAATTTAAAATTTCCTGTTTCATGCCACTAGAAAAACAAACAGGCAATTCATAAAAGAAATAAGTGGGCTAATAAATTTATAAAATGGACATATTCTCATTAGTAATTAGGTACACACAAATTTAAATAATGAGATTATACTTACTATCAGATTGACAAAGATATCCATTGTGGGAGAATAGCCAGTTATAATGGCATTGGATCAACATTTTAGGAGGACAATATGTATTAAAGTTTTTTTTTTAAGATTTTGTTTATTTGACAGAGAGAGAGACAGTGACAGAGGGAATACAAGCAGGGGGAGTGGGAGAGGGAGAAGCAGGCTTCCCGAGGAGCAGGGAGCCCAATGCGGGGCTTGATCCCATGACCCTGGGATCACGACCTGAGCTGAAGGCAGATGCTTAACAACTGAGCCATCCAGGCACCCCTTAAAGTTTTATATATATATGAACTTTGATTCAGCAATTCCACTTTAGGAATTTGTTCCCTCAAAAACCGGACAATTAATTATACAATGGTTTATTTCAGAATTGCCTTTAACACTATAAAATTGAAAGTAAATGACCACTAGCAGGGGCTTGGTTAAGTGAATTATAACACATCAAATACAATAGAATATTAGATCTCTATTTTTTTTTAAGATTTTATTTATTTATTTGACAGAGAGAGACACAGCGAGAGAGGGAACACAAGCAGGGGGAGTGGGAGAGGGAGAAGCAGGCTTCCCGCCGAGCAGGGAGCCCGATGCGGGGCTCGATCCCAGGACCCCGGGATCATGACCTGAGCCAAAGGCAGACGCTTAATGACTGAGCCACCCAGGCGTCCCTAGATCTCTATTGCTACAGAAAAATTCTATGGTATATTGATAACTGGAAAATAATCAGTTTCAAGAAAGTGTGTAAAAATGTGTATAATGTATATGCCATTTATTTATTCAAACTATGTATATATATATATTTATATATAGAGAGAGAGAGAGAGTGAGAGTGTGTAATTTCTTTGTGCTAAGCATTGTGAAAGCACTATAGAAATATTCATATTATTTTATATGAGGTGTAAAATAATGAGAGAACTTCCACCTTCTTTATTGTGGATTTAACAAGCATGTGTTATAAAAAATAATAAAGTTGAATCAGTTTTTAGAAAAGAGTTCTCTTAAATTTTTAAAAAGATGAATACTTTTCTACTTTAAAATATTAAATTAAGTTGATCTCTTCTTTTCTGGTTTTTCATTCCTTTTTTTCTCCCTCCCCAACACTGTGGATCAGTGATCCTCTATAAAAAGTGATCCCCAATCCTGGCCAAGGCAATATTCTTTAGTGTTCTGGAAGTGCTATGCCTTGATACATATTGTCTTAATGAGTTCTCAAGAAGAAATATTCATTTAAAAACCTTGGAAAAATTGGAAAAAAAATTAAGCCATGTACTTGTCAAAATGTCATTCCATTGTGAAGCATGGAGAGTCTGAGCAAATATAATGTGAAACAATAAAGATGAACTCTGCTCAGCCATTGGAAATTGACACTGATGTCAATGGAAAACCAAACTTGAAAAATCGAATGTTTAATACAGTAATTTTCCATCTTTAGTGTGATAAGACTCACCTATTTTAAATGCAGATTCTTGGACCCCACCCTCAGAGATTCTGATTTGGTAGGTCTGTTCTGTAGTTTAATAAGTTTCCCAGGTTATTCTAATATAAGAGATTCAAGGGCCACGTTTCAACCAACAGTGCTAAGGAGTAAGTTTCAATAGCTAATCTACTTTAAATAGTTGACATATTTTCTTTAAATCATATCTACTAGATATATTTCTAAGAGAATTTTTTGGACATGATTATTTAAGGAATCATGGAAGTTGTTTAAGGACTGTGAGTTCATAGGCAGGTTACATTCCATTTCAAGATCCATTGGCTTTCTGGACCACAATTCTGAGCCAAAATTTTAATGAGCTGCCAAAGTTTACTTCCATCAAATAACAATTGTCATGTCTTTTCCTCAAATAGCATTAATATTTATAGGTTTCCTCTCATTCCTATTATTTTTATAATTGGTAGATAGTGTGAGTTTTCAAGAATAATGTCATGAGTATGACAAAAAAGTATAAATAATAGAACATTATAAATGCAGAATTCTGATCAATGAAAGCAGCTATGTAGTGTAAATAAAGGACTACTTCAGAGCACATAGACACAATCAAATATAAAATCTAAGAGTCTTACAAGACTTCATGATATACAATAAATAGATCGATCACCAGAGTAGAAGTTTGCCTGAAAAAGAACTTCCTGGAAAGGAGGGTCATGAGATGTATAGCAAGAAATTTATCATGTTTCTACAAGATATAACCTACCTACCTGTGTATAATCAAGGTGTACACTAAACACACAATTTAATTAGTTATGATCATTTAATACAAAACCATTTGTAATTCTATTTTTTTTTTTTTTTAAGTAGGCTCCACACTCAGCATAGAGCTCAGTGTGGGGCTTGAGCTCATGACCGTGAGATCAAGACCTGAGCTGAGGTCAAGAGTCAGACACTTAACTGACTGAGCCACCCAGACACCCCTGTAATTCTATATATATATATATTTTTTTTTTTTTTGAGAGAGAGAGAGTACAGGTGGGGTGGGGAGGGCCAGAGGGAGAGGGAGAGAGAGAGAATCTTAAGCAAGTTCCATGCTCAGGACTAAGCCCAATGCGGGGCTCAGTCTCAGGACCCTGAGATCATGACCTAAGCTGAAATCAGGAGTTGGACCCTTAACCGACTGAGCCACCCAGACACCCTCGTAATTCTATCTATCTATCTATTTTTTTTTTTTGAGAGGGAGAGAAAGAGAGCACAGGCGGGGTGGGGAGGGTCAGAGGGAGAGGGAGAGAGAGAATCTTAAGCAGGCCCCATGCTCAAGATTGAGCCCAATGCAGGGCTCAGTCTCAAGACCCTGAGATCATGACCTGAGCTGAACTCAAGAGTTAGACACTCAACTGACTGAGCCACCCGGGTGCCCCCCTCCCCATAATTCTATTTTAAATAAAATTTATATGGGTAGGAATCCAAAGAACCTTCCTCAGTGTAGCTGATAGATGAAACACCTGACCAGTTCAGATAATCATTTAGTTCTATGTTTCTCAAACTTTAATATGCCCATGAATCACTTGGGAATCTTGTTAAAATGAAAATTCTGATTGATAGCCTAGAGTGTGTGACCTGAGATTCACATTCCAAATAAGCTGTTGGTCCAAGGACCACCCTTTTAATAGCAAAGATTTATTTCAACCTTTTGTTCAATAGATGAAAGAACTGAATGTGGGAAGACATGGCTTTGCAAGGCATTACTAGGACCCTGGTGGACTTAAAGTTATTGAACTGAACGGTATTAATGGTATCAAACTCTTACCACTAAGATGCAGCCTTGTGCTGTTCTTCTTGAGTTGAGATTTCAACTTTTTCTTTCATTCTGTGAGAGAACCAAAAGATTCCTTTCAATACATTTCCCCTTTTTGTTTGCACTTTCCAGAAACAGTTTCTGATGCCTGCAATCAAAAGAATATAACTATTACAGGCTCTGTGTTGGGACTTGTATTGCAAAGAAATATACCATATTTACAACACAAGGAGAAATAAATTCTTCCCTGGAAACATTGTAACAAATATATTTCCTTAAAAGTTTATACAAGACCACTGGTGACTCTCAAATATCTCTCCACAGCATGACTCTCCCCTCATCTTCCAGGCTCTATCCAACTTCCTAATTGATATCTTCATCTGAATGTCTAATAGGCATCTGAGAGTTAACATATTCAAAATCCAAAACTGAGCTTCCCAAATTTGATGTTTCTATAGCAAATGGCACATCTTTTCATGCAGTTGCTCAGGTAAAAACCTAGGACTCATCCCCAATTTCTTTTATTCTCTTCTCATGTTCAATCCATTAACAAGTTCTGTCAGTTCTGCCTTAAAAAATCCAGCCAGAAATCAACCACTTTTCATCTCAACAACTTTTCATCTCATTCTAGTCTAAATCAATACCGTCTTTCCTTGGTCAACTGCAATGGTTTCCTAATCCTTCTTTTTCTTCCACCCGAGCTTTTCCACACAACAGCCAGAGTGATTCTTTTAAAATGTAAACTAGATCATGTTACTTTCATGTTCAGAACTGCTCAGTAGCTTCCCATCCCACGGAGAATAAAATCCAAACTCCCTAGCATGATCTACATGGCCTTCTGTGATCTGACCGTTTACTAAATCTCTCTTACGTCATCTTGTTTCACCTTCCTCCGTGTACAGACAGTTTCAGCTATGCTGCTCTCCCTAATAACTCTTCAATTAGAATATAAGTCCCAAGGACAGGAGTCTGTTTACTCACTGTTGTATCCCTAGTACTTAGAATCATGTTTAGCATAGACTAGATTTCAATTACTAGCTCTTGAATGAATGAATGAATGAAGAAATATATAATCCATAAAATCAATTAGGCACAGTAAACAAGATAGACCCAATTACTAGAACTCTGGTAGGAAGTGAGGGGTTGGACACAGAAGTGAGACAGGATCTCAGTTATTACTGCAAATTTACTACTACTACTTATACTACTAACCACTTATACCACTAATTATCTCTATATAAAATTACCCCCAACTTCGAAGTTCAGGGCCCTTCCCAAAGAACTTAGGGCCAGACTAGCAGTGAGGTAGATTGCCTGTCACCTGAGCCTCTCGATTTTTCCCAGCCAGAGGAATGCACATCTTGGTGGCCTTCAAGTGGCCTTAGCAGGGTGTAGAAGGGAGATGTCAAGGCAAGCAGCCAGACAGATGATTATGTTGTTGTGGACTAAATGTTTGTGTTCTCCAAAATTTGTATTTTGAAATCCTATCCCTCAAAATGATAGTATGAGAACATGAGGCCTTTGGAAAGTAATTAGGTCTTGAGCATGGAGGCCTCATGCATGAGACTGGTGCCCTTATAAGAAGCAATTTAAGAACTTGCTTTCTGTCTCTGCTTTCCAGTATGGGAGAATACGAAGAGAAGACAACCATCTGTTAACAATTAAGGGGCTCTCACCAGAACTGAAAACGCTTGCACCTTGATCTTGGACTTTCCAGCCTTCAGACTGTGGGAAATAAACATTTTTGTTTAAGCTACCCAGACTATAGTAATTGGTTATAGCAGCCTGAGCTAAGATACTTGTACTTGTAAGGTACTATAGAGAGTTACTATGGAGAGCTTGTGTGCCTTCAGTAAGGAAATAGAGTGGATAGCTTGCAATATACAAGTTAACCAAATGAATTGCTTATTATTCATTTTTAAGCCTGTTCTCAGGAGGGGAATAGAGACACAAAACATTCATAAAAACTTTATATAAAGAAGTTGTAGCTGAGAAATCTTATAATTAAAAGATGCGGGTGTGTTCACAAGGGCAAAGGAATGAACAGTGAACAGAGATTTTCTTTTTAATCACTCAACATACCTCTGCCATGGAAAGATAGCGTTCTAGTTTCTGTGAAGTAGTTCTGTGAGTTCTATAGGCATGTATGTATCTTCAAGTCCTTTTGCCTTCATTTACTCTGGGATTTAAATTGCTTAGTTCTTGCTTTCTCAGTCTTGTCCAGTTGCAAATTTCTAATGCCCTTTCTCCAATAGGCTCAATTCTGCAACTACCTGAACCAGTGGAAACCAGACTTTAATTGCTCAAATTAACAAGTGAATAGGGTCTGGAAATAATCTGTGGCCTGTAGTCTGAGTTTTAGTATCCTGGGCAAAGCTCATTGCCACCTGCTTTTGCAGTGAGGGGCAATTTGCCCAGTAATGTTCAACATATGTAACTAGTCCATGTGCCAGGGTTTCTCCTTCCTTTTTGGTGTGCAGTCCAGCTTCCTGCTGGGACGGTAGCCTTGGCTTAACCTCTACGCCATTTACCTGGTGCTCTGATCCTCTTTCTTTTTTTCTGTTAATCTGCTTTTCCTGGGGGCTGGTCCTTACTTTCAGGACTTCTTTCAACCTGGACTAACCTAACTACAACCAAAGTATTTGCCCAATGATCCAGAGACTCTGTATAGTTCCTTGTCTTCTTAGGAGTTCCCTAAGCATATCGACATAAGCCAGGACTGGGTATGAATTTATACTCCTCTTTGAGACCAGCCCTACTGCCACATTAATTCCCTTTGCCCAATTCTCTGGCTAACTCTTTCATTGCCTCTTTTCTGCTATTTACAGAATTGCATGTCTGAGCACAGAGTCTACATGGTTGGGACACATTCCTGAAGGTCTGAGAAAGAATGAGATAATGAAGACGCTTGAATGCTGCTGTGTTGTGGGACTGAACCTGTTACACAATTCTGTGTTCTGGGGAAGGAGGTAGAACACTGATGGAAATGAAAGCTTTATATGGCTCTGTGAGGACTTCTAAAAGTCCAAGCTTTTACCTCTTGGTTTACTACAAGTAAGACAGTCATAACAGAGATAAGATTTCTACTCTGAAACGTGTAGAATAATAATGCTGATTTATGGAAGGGCTAGGAATCTCCTAGTTGAGATGAAACCATTCTTTTTGCTCTCACAGTGGGACTTGAGACTTTTTTCACTTAGAGATTACACTCAAACCTGTATGCTCCTGTTCTAGCGAATGCAGCATCACTAATTTATTACCAACATTAACAAAAATGAACTGATAGAGAGGGCAGGGATAGACATTTGTCCTAGAAGGAAAGACTGCTAATTGAGTTGCTGTGTAGACAATTCCAGGATGCATATGAAACCTGTATGGATTAGGATATCAGCAAAGGGTAACTTTAATAACTCAAATGGGAATAATTAGTTGATAAGACAGTATAGTATTCCTCAGTGGATTGCTTGGTCAAAGGGCATGTACTTTTCCAATTTTGATTGAACTGTTAAAATGTTCTCCATAGAGGAGAATGATCTTTTAATGCTGGATTTTAAGAAATTACTGTTACCAGGGGGTATCTATTGCTGTTAATCAAATTAAGAACAATTTGGAAGGCTATGTCTACTCTCTGGAGTAATGACAAGTGGGAGATAGATATCAGATATCAGTGTAGAGGAGAAGTTTTTCCAAAATAGTGCCTAAGGATTTGAGCAGGTAATAATTACCACCACTTTCATATAAGCCAGAAAAAGTGGAAACATGTAATCTGGTTACTAACAAGATAAGTATGTATCTCTAGGATTTCATGTTTCTATAGATTGTATACATTTCATGGGATTTAGGCCAAAATGTATCCTGTACTGTGACTAAGGTTTTTTTCTTTCGTTATCAGAAAGTGGAATGAGCACAAAAAGAACAATACTCCATCAAGGTACATGACCCTAGTTGTTCAAAAAATGTTTTAAGAAATTTGTTCATTCATTCATTCATTCATTCATTCATTCAACATGTATGGATAGGGTACTTAATACTAGGAACTATATAAGTCACTCTATACAAAGGGAAACAAAACAGTCATGGTTCCTGACAGCTCACTAATTATAATCTGGTGGGACATTTAACACACGATAAAATACTAATAATTATAATAGCAAATAGTGCTAAGAGGTCAAGACAACAGAGTCTATTAGAAAAGCAGGATGGTCTTATAACTTTGATTTTTGTGAGGCTGGAGGGGAGGGGCAAGGAAAGCCTGTTTGAGGAAGGGACATTTAAGCTAAGAGCTGAAAGATGTAGAAGTTAACCAGACAAAAAGTGGAGACAGGAGGGATTCAGGCAGAAGATCAGCATGAAGGAAAGCTCTGAGGCACGGGAAAGGGCTTAGCGTGTTCTAAGAAGTGAAGGGTCAGTGTGCTTAGGGCAGAGAGTGAGGGTGATAATGGTTCCAAATATGGTTGGAGAAGCAGGAAGAGACCTGATCCTTGCAGAGCTTTGTGTCTGTGATAAGAAGTTTATGTTTTAAACACAATAGGAAGCTAATAAAAGGCAGACTGATTTGTGAAATCATACAGACATTATCCCTCTACCATATGTGGTACCCACCCACACCCCCAAAAGGCAGATTATTTTAGAATGGTATAAATTTGTTGAATTATGAACTAAAGACCTAAGTAGAGCAATGCTTTATAGTGTGTGTCCTGCTTTTTCCTGGTTTCCTTCTGGGAACCCACTATTTTTGGCATCAGACCTACATAGTAGGTATTTCCAAATATATATCTATATATCTGGCAATGTGTTAGCCTGGTTCCTCTAAGACACAGAAGACAAGGGGGGATTCATTAAATGTATTTAATTAGGGAAATGGCTGGTGTGAGAAAATGGTGTGGGAGCTATCATAAGAGATGCAAGTCTGACTCTAAGTGAAGGACAAAAGGAAGTTTGATGAAAGCATTCTAGACTGCAGAACAGCCTGAGCAAGGCCCACTGGGGAGTTCTAGAGCCAAAGTTGGCTTGCAGATGCAGGAATGGACTACCAGTTCAGTTCAGTCTGGCTGGAAGTAGCCCTTGGGAAGCATGGCCTCAGGGCAACCACAGAGGTGGAGCTCAGAACATTACAGCTGGACCCTTGGTGGGTTACATGCCCTACAGTTGGCGGTGGAAGACTCTGAGGCACATATGAAGGCCACCACAGACAGAGAATTGTTTTAAAAAATGACCACTTTTACCAATGATGTATTGTGTGGTGACTAACATAACATAATAAAATTAAAAAATAAAAAATAAAAAATAAAAAAATAAAAAATGACCACTTTTTTCTTTTTGCTTTTGGGGATTTTACAATTTGAGAAGATGCTCCAAGAACTTAAAGAGGATCTATAACTTTTATTATTATTTTTTTATTATTATGTTATGTTAATCACCATACATTACATCATTAGTTTTTGATGTAGTGTTCCATGATTCATTGTTTGCATATAACACCCAGTGCTCCATGCAGAACGTGCCCTCTTTAATACCCATCACCAGGCTAACACATCCCCCCACCCCCCTCCCCTTTAGAACCCTCAGTTTGTTTTTCAGAGTCCATAGTCTCTCATGGTTCGTCTCCCCCTCCGATTTCCCCCCCTTCATTCTTCCCCTCCTGCTATCTTCTTTTTCTTCTTCTTTTTTTTTAACATATAACTTTTAAATAGTAATGTGCGAAGTGGGCTAGATCTCTGAGAGAGTAATGTAGTGATAAATGATGCAAAGTGGTCCTTTCTGGCTAAATTCATTTTTTTTTTTTAAGATTTTATTTATTTATTTGAGAGAGAGAGAATGAGAGACAGAGAGCACGAGAGGGAAGAGGGTCAGAGGGAGAAGCAGACCCCCTGCTGAGCAGGGAGCCCGATGTGGGACTCGATCCCGGGACTCCAGGATCATGACCTGAGCCGAAGGCAGTCGCTTAACCAACTGAGCCACCCAGGCGCCCTAAATTCATTTTTTTAATAAGGAAGAGGAGAAGAAAAATATTGTAAAGTAAAAGGGTTCCAAACAACTGCAAAACAAATATCAATAATTGGACACACACATTTTTGAGGAAGAAATAGTGATGTTATTAAATGAAGTAACTGAGCTTCAGGGTTTTTTTTTTTTTTTTTTTTTAGTCATTGGAACAATTGATATTACATAATACAAAATATATAAAAATACTGTGCTGAGCATATATAGAAAGTGAAAATGTTAAGAAAATCTATCACATCTATAAAAAATTGATAAGAATAAAATATTTCCTCAACATTAAAAAAAAAGAAAATCGATACATGGACTAAAATAAAGTATAAAGACTATTATTATAAACAAACAAAAAATACATTTTGGTTTACAAAAAGAAAGTAATACAAGAAAAAAAAAAAAGAACAGGAAATAAAGGAAGGAAGGAAGGAAGAAGAGAAAAAGAAACCAGAAACTTTGACCCGAAGATAATTGGGAATACTGGAGGAAGAAAAACAATTCTAGAACATGGAAACTGTATTACAAAATCAGCAAATGCCATTTTTATTGAAATAAAAGATATCTCAAGATTTGAGTTCCAATCAGAAGATATTCTCAACTAAAGACTTCCTACACATTCAATTTTTTAAAAAAGATTTTATTTATTTATTTGTCTCAGAGAGAGAGCACAAGCAGGGGGAGCAGCAGGCAGAGGGAGAAGCTGCTTGCTCCGCTGAGCAGGGAGCCCGATATGGAGCTTGATCCCAGGACCCCAGGATCATGACCCGAGCCAAAGGCAGATGCTTAACCAACTGAGCCACCCAGGCATCCTTACACAGTCAATTCTTATATATTTAATATTTAAAAGATGTACTTCAATCTGCTAAGTAGAGAAAACTATATAGATACAAAGATTACAATGATTTTGAATCTCATTCTCAGGGTAAAGGGGGGGAAATACATGAAGCTTCATTTTTCTTAGGTAATTTTAACTAACCTAACTTTTTGTTCTGAAGATAGAAAAAATATTTTACTCCAGAGATATATGAAATAATTTTTTAGCAAAATCCCAGAGCCAAAAAGATCAGTTTAAGGAAAAATAGAAACTTGAGAACAAATCAAAGTTGTTTTTAAGGTGATTAGAATATTAACATTAATTTTTCAATTTGATGTTTTATCATGAGAACTTTAAGAAAGAAATTTTCAAAAAGAGTTACCAACTTCCAAAATATAAGAAGGAAGAGAAAATGTGAAATTATAAACTCTGTTTTTTAAGAAAGTAACTAAAAGGGTGCCTGGGTGGCTCAGTCATTAAGCATCTGCCTTCGGCTCAGGTCATGATCCCAGGGTCCTGGGATCGAGCCCCACATCGGGCTCCCTGCTCGGCGGGAAGCCTGCTTCTCCCTCTCCCACTCCCCCTGCTTGTGTTCCCGCTCTCGCTGTGTCTCTCTCTGTCAAATAAATAAATAAAATCTTTAAAAAAAAAAGTAACTAAAAAGTTACTAAGTTCATAATAAGTTTGAATATATAAATTATTTAGTTATTATTATAGCAACTCTATTAACCCTCGATAAAAGTTGAGAAATTAATAATTTTAAAATATAGTAAATAGTTACATAGTTCTTATTATGTGCCAAGTCTTGTTCTAAATTCTTTACAGATGTTAACTGACTTAATCTGCAAACAGCCGCATGAGGTAGGTTCTAATATTATCCCAGGTACACAGGTAAGGAAATGGTTAAGCACTTTACATCAGGCCACATAGTTAATAAGTGGCAGGGCCAGCATCTGAACCAGGCAGTCTGTTTTGTTCTTTTACTTTGCTGGACTGTCATCCCAATTTGGTGATGATGTTTCTGTAGGGTTAAGCTAAATAAGTCTCAGTATGTAACATTGTTTTTTTAATTAAAAAAAAAAACAAACTTGGGGTGCCTGGGTGGCTCAGTTGGTTAAGCGTCCAGCTTTGGTTTCGATTCAGACATGATCTTGGAGTCGTGAGATCGAGCCCCAGGTCAGTCTCCGTGCTCAGCAGGGAGTCTGCTTGAGAGTCTCCCTCTGCCTCTGCCCCTCTCCCACGCTCACAGGTTGCTCATGTGCTCACTCTCTCTCTCTCTCTCAAATAAAATAAAAAATTTTTTAAAGAAACCCACTTTATTTTAAAAAAAGGGCCCCCTTTTTAAAGTGCTTACTATAAGTGCTTTATCATGCATTATCTCATTTAATCTTCAGAACCACCACCAGTAAAAAGCTACCATTATTATCCTATTTTGCAGATGAGAAAAGGCCCAGAAAAATGAGTAACTTGTCAGAGATCACGAAGAAGTGACACTGAAATTTGTACTCAAGCAGTCTGGTTGTAGGACTAGCTTTTTAAACAATGGGCTATACTGCTTCTTTATAAAATTAACATGTTCATTGTATAAAAGCAATGTTAACTGAAGAATATAATAATTGTTCCTAGCTTCTTGGAGGATATGTGACTTTCTGAAAATTTAACATGAAACAGATAAACTATATCTATTAGGAGTGGATGCCCATTGTTTTCTTCAAATAGCATTCGGCTCAGTTGAGAGCTCTGTGTAAGTTAAGCTCTGGTAAAAATCTTTTAGTCATGTAGTCTAGGTTGGCAATCAAATAATCCACACAATAGCTGGTGAATTTGTGTTAGATATGTTGAATTTGAAGGCATTGCAAGATATCTATATTGAATCGTTCTAGATTGTTCTGGGGGAAAACGTACTCAGAATTTAAAATCAAGACTACTGTTCATAAGGCTGGCATTACTCAAGGAAGGAGGGAGTGTCCCCCGGCAAAGGCTGGGAACTATCATACCGTGGTTCCTTAAAACGTCCAGATTGCATTCTTTATACAAAACTATCCTCAGACTTCTCTGAGAACTGGTTTGTATTAGGCGCTGGGGGGAGCTCTCCTGAAACATTCAGGTGGGAAATATGGAACCAAATGGCTACAAAATAGCAAAGGAGAGAAGGACTTTGTTATGGGTAAACAAACTTCAAATGTCTTTTTGTAAAGGGTACTGACAGGATACATTCAAAAGTATGTTAGGTTATAAGGGCACACATATAAATAAAAATATTGTTTCTGTAAAGAAGTTATAGCAGTTTCCTAGGAGACTATAGATACTGAAGATCGTTTTCAGTTGTGATTGACATTTTTAGAACATGTGACATAAAGTCCCAATGATCATGGAGGGGCTGATTTCCTCATCAGTAGGTGTTCTGGAGATTTGGTTCTGGAATGCAAGCAGGGCCAGAGATGAAAATGCAGACCAGAGAAGGATTATCATGGAAGTGGTGCTTAAAAGCACATCAGTTGATAAACTGATCCCGGAAAGAGTGATCAGTGGATCAGTTTGGGCAGCCATTAGGACCATCTGGAGAACCTTTAGAAACTGCTGAGGCAAGTCCCACTCCCAGAGATTCTACATTAGTTGGTTTTAGGGGCTGGGCATCAGATTTTCGTAATGCTCTCCAGGTGATCATTATATGCACTCAGCTGAAGACCTTAGGAGAGGTAGAAATGAACTAACAGTAAGTTGCAGTGATGTAGAATGTATTAGGCAAAATTTGCCTGCACGATGACCTTCACCCCAGGGGGTTACTCTTGTGAACTTTTTACCTTAGGTAGCAAAAATGGATTTTGAAGAGGTAATTTTGGCTCTTAATCATCTGGTCTTAATATAGGGAGCTTATCCCAATATCCAGGTGGACCTAATCTAAACAGGCGCCCTTAGAGAGTATGCTCTTTCTGGTAGAAGGGGGAAGTTAGATGCTCCAAGCCAAAGAAGGATTAGAAAGGCCCATTTGGGTATGAAGATAAAGAGGCTTGTGTGTCAAGAAAACGGGGAATTGAGTCTCTCCAGCCACAAGGAACTGAATTCTGTCAACAAGCGAAATGAGTTTGGAAGTGGAATCTTCTCCTGAGCCTTCAGGTGAGCTGAGCCTGACCTCTTGATCTCTGCCTTGTGAGGCTCCGAGCAGAGAATCCTGGTGAGCTATTCTGTGCCCAGACCTCTGACTTACTCACTGTTAGATAATAAATGGGTGTTGTTTTAAGCAGCTAAATTTGTGGCAATTTGTTGTGACAGCAATGAAAAACTAATACCCAAAGGAGAACTCGTAGAGTCTAGTATCACAAAAGCCAATGTAGAAAGAAAAGATGCTGGACTTGTCCATTTAGAAGTTGTTGACTTTTGAGAAATTAGTTCCTTCCCTTTAATAAATAAGGTGTGCTTATGACCAGGGCTAGTTCTAGTAACTACCATGGCTTATACATCCTGGATTTGAAATACAATACCCAGTAGACAGTCTGATATATGAATTACTTCTTATACATAGCATTTTATTTTTTCTAACGCACTTAAAGCACTCAGCTGGGTACTGGGTCTTTTCACAAGATGGTCTTAACTGTAGCAGTATCAGTTCTTCCTATGGCATTTTGCTGTGCAGCTAGGGTCTGGGAGTAGGAGTGGGGACTGAATATGGTGATAGAGGGCAGGGAAAGGAGGTAAGGATAGAAGCAAATCTTTGGGAGTGAGGATGGGACACAAAGGAAGACTGTCAACCTAAATTTATCAGGCAATAAGGAAGCAAATGCATTTATTTGGATCAAAGAATTGGCAGCAACCCAAATAGTGATCCCCTAGGGAGCAAAAGTCAGGGGGTTTTAGGGACAAAATGGGAATGCTTGTACATGTTGTTTACAAAGAATTTTGGTTGGTGTTGGTGACAGAAAACTAACCCTGTCTAAACTTAATTGGTTGATAAGGCTCTCACTAAGCGAAAGTCTGTTACTGTAGCAAGTTGCAGGCATTTGTGCAGACTCCTTGTAGTATTTTCAGTTTGGTCCAGTTCAAAAGTTCACGGTTCCACCTAGTGAGGACGTGCATAAGGCACACCTCTTTATTGGCTTCTGAGCTCCATTTTAAAACCCCTGACATAAGTGACTATTTAATTTCAGGTTTTACAAGACAATGCCAGTGGGAGCAATCTTGTGACAGAGGAGTGGGCAAAAGCCTGCATGCGGTAGGAGGCAGGAACTCCTCCCACCTTCTGCCCAATTGAGGCAGATAGGTGTGTTCTGGAGTGTGATACTGGGATTTATAATAAGAACTATATATTTGGTCTTCATCCTGTTTCTGGCACAGAGAGCCTAAAAGCCTTTGAATTTCCGAAGTGAGCTGACCAAGGTGTCTTGTTACGTTAATGAGGCCACTTTTGGATCCCACCTAAGGATGGGGGCTGGTTGCCAGAACTAACCACGGGAATGGAGGGTTGAAACTTTTCAGTCCCACCCCCTGACCTCCGGGCTGGAGGTTGAATCAATCACCGGTGGCCAATGATTGAATCAATTGTGCCCCTGTTAGGAAGCCTCCATATAAACCCCAAAGGACAGGATTCAGAAGGCTTCCAGTTTGGTGTACACGGGGTGCTGGGAGAGCAGCGCACCTGGAGAGGGCATGGAAGTGCCCCTCACCCCCTCCTCTGCCTCTTTTCCATCTGGATGTTCATCTGTATCCTTGATTATTCTTTTACAAGAAACCGGCAAATGTAAGTAAACTGTTCTCCTAAGTTCTGTGAGCTGCTCTAGCAAGCTAATTGAACCTGAGGAGGGGCTCATGGGAACCTGTGATCAATAGCCTGTTGGTCAGAAGCCCAGGTAACAACCTAGGCTTGTGACTGACCTCCACGGGCAGTGTGTGCAGGGTGTGTGTGTGTGTGTACGTACGTATGCGTGCCGGAAGCAGCAGTCCTGTCGAACTGTATCCTCTGGAATCTGATGCAGTCTCTGGGAAAATAGTGTCAGAACGGACTTGAATGGTAGGACACCCAGCTGGTGCTGGACAATAGCTTAGTGTTGTTGGGGACATTCCCCCCACCCCTGCCACACACACACCTCGCATGTTGGAATTGGGTCCAGGAACCTAAAAGATGGAGTCTCCGAGGAGTGGTGGGGAAGCCAGCAGTGTTTTAAAGTGACTCGGAGAGGCTTTGACCCCTGGGAGAGTAGCTGGGATGCCAGCAGGGGAACTACAGTTCCTGGCCTCTGTGTTTTACATAAGCTGCTGATTTTTCTTTTCCTACCTTGTCGGTCAGGTCTCTGTCTCTGTGCGGCAAGCACCATGTTTATATGGTGCCAGAACATCTGGACAACTAGAAACAATGGAAGATCTTCAAATAGTGAAATTCTGGAGGGCTGGAATTGCAGCTGACCCTTGAACAACATGGGGGTTAGGAGTGCAGACCCCGGTGCAGTCAGAACTCCGTGTATAACTTGACTCCCCAAAACCCATGTTGTTCAAGGGTCAACTATATATCTAGTTACCTTTGTTTGCTAATGGGGGCATTTAACTTCTAGCTGGAATTAATGGTGATTTGGTATATGTCTCATACTACTGATGTTTCTTTCCCCTTTAAAATGTGCATATTTTGGGTGCCTGGCTGGCTCAGTCAGTAGCGCATATGACTCGATCTCAGGGTCGTGAGTTTGAGCCCTATGCTGGGAAGATTACATAAAAAGTTTTAAAAAATAAAGTCTTAAAAAAAATGCATGTTTACTTTGCTACTAAAAGTGTGGCCCGGAGACCATTATCTGGGTATGGGCATCACCTAGAAGCTTCTTAGAAATGTGGAATCTCAGGCTCCAGACTTGGTGAATCAGGATCTGCATTTTAACAAGATCCCCATGTGGTTCGTATTTACAATATAGTTTGAGAAGCGCTGGTGTAGGAGATATTTCACCTAATAGTTCTTTCGCGTTCGGGACACACACACCCCTTGCCAGTGTTTCCCATGGGTAGTCTGATGGGATATACAGCATTAGGACTTGACAAGCTTTTCCCGCCATCTAGAAAAAGCTTGCCTTACATAACAAAGTCTATTACTCTGAAGAAATCATTTATTAAAGGAATTAATGCACCTGAATCTAGGTAATTTTCAAATGGTGGATTCTCTAAAGTAAGCTTAAAGCAACTGCCCTTCAGCTGGGAGGTGGCCTTGCTCATCATGGCCCTGACCTTTCTTGTGGACTGTTCTGGCATATGCGTTGGCCTCTCAGCCTTCCCCAGTGAAAATATCTTTGTTTTTTTTTTTTTTTGGTTCTTTTCTACAGGGATACTTATCTTGTGTTGCTTCTGTTACTCTTATTGTCTTTGAAAGCTTACTCTAATTTCCCATTTTCTTATATTCTTTGCGATTCTATTCATCCAACACACTGTCCTTAATATAGTCTAATCTTTTACTCAACTCTTGTCTCAAGAATATTAATGAGATAAATCTGAAAGGCTGAATATCAACAATTCTATAGTCCTTTGTTCTTTAGTTCTATTCAGTTATTCCAGAGTCTTGAACAGTGCACAGCAATTTTATGTCTCCTGACCCCTTTATATCTTTTCATACACTTGCATTATTTTTAAATATTTATGTTTCGGCATCAGTGCATTTTCTGGAGTTGTGCTCCTCTACCTTGAGCAGTGTTCCTCTTTGATTTGAGGACTTGATTATTCTCTAAAAGCAGACTTACACTTGAGGTCTAAGCTCCTGTTTTTCAAGCTGGCCTTTCTAATGCTTAAAATACTCCAGATTTTTCTTGAATAGCATCATCTCCAGTTTATTTTTTTATAGCAATTAGTTTGTATTGTTTCACTTAGCTTCTGCAAATTTAATAACATCCTTCCCTCTAAAATATCCTTTCTTTGCCGTACCTTTCAACACAGGCCAAAGCATTTTTGTTTGCTCTTCCGTAATTTTCCTCCAGTGTGTCAGAGGACACGTCCTATTAGAGCTAACCAGTCAGTCACAAAAGGCTTAAAGTCTCCTCAGAGTCCTTTCCTTTAAAACTTTATGGTCCAACAACACAATGTGGTTAAGTAAGGTAAAAGGAAGGCAGGGGAGAAAACAGGAAATTATACTATCACAGGAAATTGGTGTAATAAAGTGAAAAGCCAAGAAAGCAACTGGCCAGCAAGTCATAAAATTCTGATCATGCAGCAGGGATAAATTGAACCTCTGCTCACTGGCTGGCAGAGTTTTGTATTGTTCTTTTAGTCTTTATTCACGTCTAAGTGTTTGCCTTAGTGACTTAAAGGCTATCTGGTCATTTTCCAGTTGAAGTAACTAAGAGCTATTTAGTGTTGTACCTAAGGTGCCCCCCATAATGGCCGGCAGAACCAGGTCTAGGGATTTGGGTCGTCTGACTGAGAGCAGGACATTTTTCCTAACTTCGGATATTTCTTAAAGAGTCAACAAGTTGCCAGGTTTTGTCCTCTTTGAATTTTAATGTAGCACATCCTTCCCACAAAGCCATGAAGTCTACTTCTGATTTTACAGATGAAAAATTTGAGGCTGTAGGAGGCAAACTTGAGGTTCTTTATTGTGAAAGTATTCTCCTTCACCCCTGAAGATGGACTCACATGCATGAAATGACTTTCTCAAGTCAGCAATAATATCTTAGGAAGGAAGATGAACAAGTCTTCCCCAAGGATAGGTGCCCTGTAGTTGCTATAACAACTGGGAGCTGAAGCAAAGACTTTACTGCTAGAGATTTGTATATATGGATTTTTAGATGTCTGACTAGTAGCTGAAAGAGTCTGATTAGTTTTGTTAATTAAAGCAGACATATCCCAGATGGGTACGGGGCATGGACCCTAGGAAATATGCAAGTCCGTCTCCTGTAATTTGAGGAAAATATTGTTTAAAAATCTTTTTTAGTGAGGTATAATATACAGATAAGTGCACATATCCTAAGTGTATAGCTTAATGAATTTTTACAAACTAAACACATTTGCCTAGCCAGCATCAAGATCAAGAAATAAAACCGTAGTAGTATCTTAGAAGTCACCCCTATTTTTCCTTCTAGTCAGTATTAACCCCCTCCAACAAGATAATCACAATCCTGACTCCTAATGCTATATGTTAGTTTTACCTGTTTTTGAGTTTTATATCAATGGAATCCTACAGAAATGTACTCTTTTGTGTCTAGTTTATTTCACTCGCTGTTATGCCTGTGTGTAATATGACTAAGTTTTTCGGGGCGCCTGGGCGGCTCAGTAGTTAAGCGTCTGCCTTCGGCTCAGGTCCTGATCCCAGGGTCCTGGGATAGAGCCCCTCATCGGGCTCCCTGCTCAGGAGGAAGCCTGTTTCTCCCTCTCACTCCCCCTGCTTGTGTTCCCTCTCTCGCTGTGTCTCTGTCAAATAAATAAATCTTTAAAAAAAAAAAAAAAATGACTAAGTTTTTCGTCTCCATTTTTTTGTGTG
The DNA here is from genome assembly GCF_002201575.2 of Neomonachus schauinslandi. Lineage (NCBI taxonomy): Eukaryota > Metazoa > Chordata > Mammalia > Carnivora > Phocidae > Neomonachus > Neomonachus schauinslandi. Next base: position 59,492,172 of record NC_058403.1, read on the forward strand.
TGTATTTGAATAAAGAATAGTTCAGTAGATCTCTGTAATCTATAGATAAGCATAACATTTATTGGAAATATGTGCTCAGAGTTTAGAGTTCCTGGATTAAAGGATGCTACTTATGTGGGTATCCTGACTTTAAGACCCACATGGACTCCTTCTCTTTGCTCAGAGAACCATTCATAACTAGACTATGATCTTGACCTCAGACATTTGCTTTCAATAAACCTATTTTTTGAGCACCCACTATGCACAAGTCTTTGTAGGTACTCTGATACTTAGGCCAAAAAAAAAAAAAGACATGGCCCAGGCTCACAAGGAGCCTATTACAAGGGGGGAGAAACCTGAGTAGTAAACTCAAATGATTATTCCAGGCAGAATTGAGCCTATAAAAAGAGGCTGGTCATCCTTCATCCAGCCTCCTACCTCAATCTTCCAGGAAGCTAGAGAGGGGCCATTAAGAGTCTTATTGGATGAACTTTGAGCCCCTTCTGCTTTCCAGTTGCTAAGATTTAATCAGATTTCTCATGACAGAAATAGGATCTTTATTCCCACATGCATTAGGTTTCAGGTTTAAGGCTTATGGTATATATGACTCTTAACAGTCAAAAGGGGGCAGCATTCACCCTATTTCTGAAAATCAGAGAACCCTTTGGCCACATCCCTTTCTTTCTAGGAAAAGAATACTTTGATCAGATAGCATTTTAGAACCTACATATATTTTAAGCCCCGTGTTTTAATTGTTCATTTGCAGAGATAGCAACTGATTTGTACCTTCATGTCATTGAGACCAGTATAATACACGTCTATAGATAAAGCCAGGCTGTCTCAGTGCCCAGAGTTCCCCTATTTTTGCCTTTGTCCCATGATTGGGCGTGGCAGTCTTGCTCAGACTCAGATTGCTAAAGGGCGGTGGCTGGAATGAACAAAAGGAATCAGACCTCCACTTTTACCCCGAGAAAAAGATTGCCAGGAGAAGCCTGGGGAGAAAGGAATGCTGTGTGCCTCCATTATTGTTGGAATTACCAAATGCTTCCCCCCCCCCCTTCTGGATTTTTACTCTTTAAAAATCTTTTTTATGAGCATAAAGATTGTATTAAAGGTAAATAAGCTATGTGCCCTATGGGGATCTATGACTGCACTCAATCTTCAGGGCATTCTTCTCTTTATTAGCCAAGTAACCTTTAGAGTTTAAGTAATGCACAGTTGCCTGCAGTTCTTTTCTTGCTGATGCAGTAGCAGAGGGTGTAGTGGTGGAAAATGAGAGGTTTGATGCTAAAGCTGTCAGACTGAGTATCTCTATGACCTCTAACCACCAGACCACCAGATGACTGATTCTGTTTGGTTAGTCAAAACACTGGTTTTAATGACTGACTTATATTGCCTCTGTGTTCTACTTGATCGGTTTTGAGAAAATTGATGTTGATGGCCAAAATTCAAAATTAACTATCCCTTTCTAGATTTCATCATACTGTATGCAGCTCTAAACAGCACCCTGACTCTTCTTTTTTTAAAGACTAGACCTTAAATGAATGTCCCTGAATGATAAAAGATACTTGCCCACCCCATAATTAGCTTTTGTAAAAATACCTCTGGGCCTAAGATTCTGCAAAGTCAAAGGTCAGAGCAAAGGTCATCTGATTTCTCTTGTGAAGAAAACAAGTGTTTTAGTCACTATGACGGATTTCAGAATAGTAGCTAAGGATGAGGTCATTGCTTTCTTTCTGAGTGGAGACTAGGAATGCATTTGGAAGAGTCACAGAAACATGTTAATATAAAGAACAGCTGATAATTTTTGTAGCAGTTACAAATACTTGTGACCTTTCATTTTAGATTTAGTGAAGTGCTTTGCCCTGTCAGATAAATGATGCTGGGAGAGCAGCTCTCGGGAAGATCGCTGATGATGTCATGTCACTGTGCTTTGCCACTTGTAGAAGATGCCATACCACATGGAGTCAAAACACACCGTGTGGTGTATCCAAGAATTTCACAAGGCAAAATAAAACCTCAACCTTTGACTCTTAATTTAGGCAAATGAGTGCTAACATTGAACAGTTGGGATGCCTGGGTGACTCAGTTGCTTAAGCGTCTGCCTTCGGCTCAGGTCCTGATCCTAGGGTCCCGGGGTAGAGCCTGCATTGGGCTCCTTGCTCAGCAGGGAGCCGGCTTCTCCCTCTGCTTGCCATTCCCCCTGCTTGCGTGCTTGTGCGCACGGGTTCTCTCTCTCTCTCTCTCTCTGACAGATAAAAAAAAAAAAAAAAATCTTTAAAAATAAAAAACACTGGACAATTAAAAAGAAAAATAAAGCCCATGTGAGAAAGAAGACAAAAATGTTTGCATTTCTGTTGAAATTAAACCTCATGAAGTGGAGATTGTTGCCATTTAAGCCAAACATAAATTTAAACCTGTGTGTACCAAGGGAAGAATTAGGACGTCCTAACAGACCAGCAGAGAAAGCTGGGTGACCCCCCTTTTTCTTAGGCTGCCAGGAACTCAGGGGATCTCTAGGATGTGAGGCTTTCAACTTTAAAATCCGAATCACCTCAGGCAAACTGGGGAAAGTCGGTTACCTTAGCTGGAGGACATCTTTGAGGCCACCTAGTTCCATTACCTTATGGAATCTTTTTTAAAATCTAAATCTCTCTGCAGAATCCTTTTTCTCCCTAATTCTTGTCAATGTCTTGTCTTTTCCCGGTTTTTCAGGTTACACAGTAAATTTAGACCATAGGATCATGCAATAGAAATGGCCCTTCTTACCAAGTGGGCCCGGGATGGGGCTGAGCTTGTGACTGAGTAGCTCCAAGAGTATCATCCTTAGATCTGAAGGTCACTTGGTTGGCTGTGGGAATGCCTGGCTATTCTGCAGGGGAGTGGAAAACGCCCTTATCAATAGCTTGAACACTATTCTCTTTTCTTCTGAGTGACACAGCGAAGTACGAAAGACCGAAGTGAAGCCTTCACAGTCTACAGGGGAAACCAGGTCCTGAGTCTTGGGCTACATCAGGATTCACAGTCTTTCCAAAGTAGGGGACGGTTTGCTGATACCTGTTCATCAGGGTCCTAAGGAAAGCACAAGATGTCATTGGAACATTCGGCCAGATTTAGGGGCTTCATTCACTCCTAGGAGGATTTGCCTTTCCAAAGGAGGACCGTGGAAGGTAATCCTTACTTAAATGAATGAAGAGGTGGAGTGGGAGGCATAATATAGCTGTGTGTGTTGATGAGTTAGGTGGTAGAGTGGGATAAAGCCTGCTTTCAGCATTTTCTTCAAGTCCTACAGAGATGAGTGCCTTTATCAGAAAGAACTAAATAGTTCATTTCCATTCATCAAGCAGAGTAATTATAGTACTGAGAGAACAAACATTGTGAAAACATGGTACAAAAAGGGTAAAACATGCTCAGAACAGAACAGATGGGGGCCCGGATAGTCAAAGCCACTCAGAACCCTGGTAAAACCCTGGCTCTTTCCCACTGAAATGGAGACCTTGCTCTTTCATCCCTGTTTCACCTGCCAAATACAGTACCCCGTCTCATTTCACTGGACTCCTCTGTACTCCTTCTTAGTTCTCAGAGTGAATATTACCCCTTAGGAATGTCTTCCCTCACCCTCTAATGCTACTGTAGGTCCCCCTGTTAAATGCCATTATAGCATTCTGTACCTTTTTTTTGACCATGATTTGATATAAAATGAAACAGCATGAATTAAACTAAATTTATACTTACAATAATGTCTATATCCCTGCTAGACTTAAATTCTGTATTATAGGCAGAGATCCTATCTTGGCCATTGATTGAGGCTCCTGGCATGTAGTAGCGCTCAGTTATGCTGAGTTAATAAACCAACCATTTGGAATGAGTTCAGGTTTTCAGATTTTGTGTAGGCTTCTTACTGTATGGGTTTGTAACATGTGGGAAAATCAAAATGTGTTCGACACAGAAGCATTTCCAATGTGTGTATACAGTATTGCTGTTGAGAACTGGGCTCTATAGAGCAACAGTTGGATCTAAATGTTGGCTCTTCTACCTCTAGAAAGTTTTCTGGAAAGGCTTCATGTCCCTTATTTACAAAATAGGGATAATTGTGTCGTCTTCACAAGTTTCCTCTGAGGATTAAATGAGATAATACAGAACAAACATTAAAGTGCCTGGAACACGTTTTCCATAATAGGTTATTAATTTGAGTAAAAATAGAGAAATAGGCAAATGCTCCAAATTTTTCAACATGGTGGAAAATGTAAATGGCTACATGACTAGAAACAAGGATTTAGTTCTCATTTATCCATTGAGTCATCATATGACCTTAGGCAAATTACAGATACCTCTGGGCCTAAGATTCTGCAAAATGAGAGACTTAAACTGTTAGGATTCATGGTGAGAATCTGAGTGCTCTGAATGTCCTAAATTTTATAAAATTGAATGTTTATTATTCTAAGCAAAGTTATATCTTTTAGTAGATTCTTAAATTGTATCACAGATCCAGTTCCTAGAAAGCAGACTCTGGGATGGAGGTTAGTGTGCAGGAAGTATACTAAGAAGTGCTTCCAGCATTTACACCTGATGGGGAAGGGAAGGAAATGGGTTGGGCAGATGGAGAAGCAAACAGTCAAAACAAAGGCCTTGGCCAAACCTTCTTTGGACATTTTGCTAGATTCTGTAGGATGAACATGACCAATATGACAAGCATCACAACTTTAGCACTTTTTGATTTAGAAGAGTGTATGGTAGATACTTTTGGTGCTGTCTTCCCAGCATCCATCCCCCATGAACTGTTCCTTGTCTCATCCCAGCCATGGAATTTATAGGGTAGATGCCATATTCTTATAGACTCAGCTCCAGGGTTGAGTGCCTAACTTAAACTGTGGGTCAGTTTGAGTCCATTTTACTTGAGATCAAGAGTCATTCTTTGGCAATGCAGGCCAAAATGTGAAACTTGGGGTCTGGGATTGCTCATGACCTCTGAGTGAGGAAACCATGATGGACTTTAAAACTACTCATGCATATTACATAATGACCATTCAATCTCTAAGAAGTCCTAACAGTCCTAAATATATATGTACCTAACACATCTCCGTTTACATGAAGCAAAAGTTGCTAGAACTGGAAGCAAATATAGCTAAATCTACAATTATAGCTGGAGAATTCAACACTCTCAGTAACTGAGAGAAGACAAAATCAGTAAGGATATAGAAGACATAAACACTATAAACCAACTTGACCTAGTTGACATTTATAGAACTGTCTACCCAACAACAGAAGAACATGCATGCTGTTCAAATGCATATGAAACCTTCAAGGTAGACTGTGTTCTGGGCTATTAAACATAAAGAAATTTAAAAGATTGAGATTACAGAGTACATTCTCTAACCATAATGGGACTAAGTTAGAAATCCACAACAGGAAGATATCTGGAAAATCCACACATATTTTAGAAGATAAACACCACTTCTAAATAATCCATGGGTTAAAGATAAAGTCAGAAAGAAAATTAGAAGATATTTTGAATTAAACAAAAATAATACAACATGAAAATTTGTGGGGTGCATCTAGAGCAATGTTATATGTGTAATTTATAGAATTAAATGCTTATATTACAAAAGAAAGTTGTTTTTTTTTTTAAAGATTTTATTTATTTGACAGAGAGAGATACAGCGAGAGCAGGAACACAAGCAGGGGGAGCGGGAAAGGGAGAATCAGGCTTCCCACGGAGCAGGGAGCCCGATGCGGGGCTCGATCCCAGGACCCTGGGATCATGACCTGAGCTGAAGGCAGACGCTTAACAACTGAGCCACCCAGGCGCCCCACAAAAGAAAGTTCTTAAATCCATGATCTAAGTCTAAGAATCTAGAAAAAGCTAAACCCCAAAGCAAACAGAATGAAGGGGAAAATAAAAAGTAGAAATCAAAGAAATTAAAAATGAGAAAATAGAGAATCAATGAAACAAAAAGCTGGTACTTTGAAAAGATCAATAGAATTGATAAACCCAAACTGAGCCAAGGGGAGGGGAAAAGAGAAGATGAAAAAAATGACTAAAATCAGCAATGAAGGAGGAAATGTCACTATTCTGTAGACATTAAAAGGGTAAGGGATTATTACAGCTCTATGTCCATATAGGCAATAACTGAATGACATAGTCTTTGTCTCCTGCAAGTCTAGCAGAACTGCTGCAAGAATAGATAACCCGAATAATCCTGTATCTACTAAAATGTAATACTTTAATTTTTAGGAAAGAAAGAATACCAAATCTATACACACTCTTCCAGAAAATAGAAGAGGGGACGTTTGTCAACTCGTTTTACCGTAATACCAAAACCAGACAAAATATTACAAATAAGCTAAAATTATTCCTCATGAACAGATGCTAAAATCATCAAAATATTAGAAAATTTAATCCATTATATAAAAAAGGATAATATATTGACTAATGGGGTTTATCCGGTAAATGCAAGGCTGGTTCAACATTTGAAAATTCATATAATTCATCATATCAGCAGACTAATGAAAAAACGATGTATTTACAATTTATAAACTACAAAATTCAATATCCATTCGTGGTTTATAAAACAACAAAAACTATCAGCAAACCAGGAATAGAAGGAGACTTAATCCACCCCATGAAGGGCATGTACAAAAAAACGAACAGCTAATGTTGTACTTAATAATGAATTAGTGAATGCTTTTCCTCCAAGATTGGGAAAGAAAGCAATGATGTCCACTCCTACCATTCCTATTCAACATCACACAGGAGCTCCTAGTTAATAAGGCAGGATCAAGAAACTATTGATACATGCAACATCATGGATAAATCTCCAGACCATTATGCTCAGTGAAAGAAGTCAGACTCAAAAGACTACATGGTTTCATATGACATTCTGGAAAAGGCAAAACTGGGGAGAGAAAGCAGATCAGTGGTTGCCTGGGGCCGAGGTTGTAGGGAGAGTTTGAGTACAAGGACATGGGGGTGGTTTTGGAGGGTGATCAAACTGTTCTATATTTTGCTTATAATGGTGGTTTTAGGGCTGAATGTGTTTGTCACCACTCCTAGAACTGTATAACAAAAACAGGTATATTTTGCTGTATGTAAGTTTTACCTCCATTCACCTCACAGAGAAAAGGAAATCCCACCCCCAGAGAAAAACTGTGAGGCAGGTTTTTCTTTGGAACAAGATTCTGGTGGCGTTTTTGTCTGTAGTTGCAATTTTTTTCCCCAGAAGTCTGGATATATCTCTGGTATTTTTGAAGTTTGATTATTCTATGAGTTACATGAATGACCCAGGATATTTCCAATTTAATCTCCATATTTTTTACTGAAGCAAGTTCAAATTGGGTTTCTATTCACCTGCAACAACCAGTTCTGAGTAACACATGGAAATACACCTGTGCAAGTAATTGTTATATGAGGATATGTGAGGAGTGCTATAATAGAGGTAAAAAGTATATGGGAGCAGAGAAGGGAAAGTGATTACGTTTGACTGGGGATATCAAGGATAGATAGTAATTGAGTTGGCCTTGAAGACTTTTTGCAGTTAGAGTTAGGGGAAGCCTATCTCATTTTGAGCATATAATTTGATTAAACAGACTGATGGATGAGAATGTGTGGTGTCTTCAGGTGTATGAGGTGCAGTAGGGCTGAAATGTAGAGACTATGGAACCAGGCAGATGGTGGAAGATAAATCTCACTAGACAGATCTTCCCGCATGCAAGTATTTGAACTTTATTCTACAGAGTAGGTGAGTGGCATGCTCAGATAAGCATTTTTGAAATTCAGATGCAGTTTCAAGAATTAGCAGATGGGATTGGGGTAGGTCAGTGGGGAGGCATTTGCTCTAGATTAGAAGCCTAAAGAGGACATGCCCTGAATAGGTAGAAAGGGTACAGTGCGGTTGGTGTGATTATAGCAGTTACCACTCTTTTCACCACTTCCAGTGAGCCAGGCATTTTGCTGAAATGCTTTAAATACGTTCTCATTTCATCCTGACAATCATATAAGGCAGTTGTTATTACGCCAATGTAGTAACCAATGATTTTTCACTTAGGCCATATGGGTGAAGCTGACTCATTGCCATTTCCACTTTCCAGAGGTGGGAACATTAGGAATGGGCATGTGTTTTAGGCCATCTAACAAACATACTTTTTTTTTTTTTTTTTTTACCCCCTCACCACAGCAAATGGTGAGGGACAGGTATATAACTCACCATATTTATTTAGATAATTCCCACCAAAGTCATGGGACTAATTAGTAAAAGATTAATTTCATCTGCTTTTGATAAAGAATGGAAGTTACCTGGAATCATTTGTTAATTCTTTATCCCTGTGTTTACCAGTGGTTTTTCTTTAAACGTTGTCCTAAGAAATATATTGTGAAAGAGTGTTCTATTTTACACATTACCTGGGAAAACATTTCATAGAAACCCCCTTAGAACATATTAAAGCCTCTAGGAATTCAGTAATCTATTTAACTTTGTTTAATTCAGCTTTCTCAAAGTTATGCAATTAAGGTGCCCTTTTCACACATTTATTGATTATTATCTACCACATTTTGGGAAATACAACTGTTGGAATTTATCTTCCAAATTCTAGTAAAACCATTCAAGATTTTAATAGCTGGATAAAGGCCTGGCTCACCTTATCTCCCATATCTCTCGAGGCAGCATTTCTCTGCCTTTTTTCCTCTCACACTTACAAAGGTGCACATCATGATCTGAAAACAAATTGTAAAACGTAAGAGCCAGGGGCATGTTTTGGTCAATTTGGACTTATGCAATCCCATATAACCCCATTCCACTGCCTTCAGGAGACTCCAGAATTCATCACTTGACAACTGTGGAGGACAGTGTTGAATTTGGCTTATAATCATGCCCTAGATTCCCAAACATGACACCTAACAAGATTTCTTAAGAAAATGAAGGGTTATTGAATGATTTGAGGTAGAAGTTTACATTCTCTGCAGCACAGTTACCCTAGAGTCTCATTTTAAAATCTGGAATGTGAAAACAGGCTTAAGGAGTAATTGAGAAAACGCCCAGCATGCCTGGCATACTGCTGGGTGTGGCAAATATGGCAGTAAAGAGATCCAGTATTGTAGCTTCAAGTGATCTCTCTGAGAAACCTCCCATCAACTTATAAGGAAGGGAATTTGAGGTAAATTATAATATTTGATGAAGTGATACATAAAATGCAATGAAAGTGAGAAAAGAAAGATCAACATCATTCCTAAAAGAGAAGCATTTTACAAGATCTAAAAGGTTCATAGGAAAGGTCATCTGTGGGGCACCTGTGACTAACGTAAGATCTGAAATAACCGTTATAATTACAAACATTTCTTAGGCATTTCAAATGCAAAGGAACTCTTCTCTCCTCAGGAAACTTCACAGTGTTTTGCTGATGACAAACTGGTGTAATAAAAATAAAGAAACATTGAAATGGAATTTTTACAATTGTGATTCTTAAACACTTAGCACTGCTGGGGAAAAAATACAATACACTTTTACATACCCAAGCTATCTTATTTTAGCACTGTTTTGCAAACAATTGGGAAGTCTTAACAATCAATCCATGTTAAAATTAGCTCAAAACATGTGCTCTCTGAATGAATTACATTGAACATGCTCAGGGAATCCAAGATAATTTCAGTTTTTCATTTAGGAAAACCCACAACTGGTGTTTCTCGTTATCTTGTTTGGTAGCTTTTTTTGCTTACCAGAAGGGTTGGGAATTATAGAAACTTCTAGAAGTTACACATGTCTTGGAGATGATGATTTTGAAGCTGAAACAATATTGGGGACAGAAAAGACAAAGGGCAATGTTTGAAGGGCAATGTAATCTCTGCTCTGAAAGAGCTTACAATTTATTGGGTGGGAAACCATCATGTATACAACTGAATACAATTAGGGGCATTGTGGAGTGAGAATGGAAACCATCCACAGCTTATTTCTACAATAACCTGAGTTTACTCTTTGCTTTTGTCATCAATATTACATTATTACCCCTGTGTAAGGGAAGAAGGTTTTTTCTCCTGTACCCTCCTAGGTTCTCCTGATGAGGCCCTGTAAATTAGACCAATGAAAGACATTAAGTTTGTTTTGTATTTGCATTTCACTTACAAATGGGAGCACTCTGATGAGTAACTCAAAGTGGGTGGTTAGAACTTGGGCTTAGGTAGTGTCTTAACAATCAATTTTTAGAGGAGTGACAAACAACATAAAGATCTCTGAGGTTCTAGGGGAGGCAAACCATAGGAAGGTAAATACATGGGGAAATCAATGAAAGATAAGGGCTAGTTAGTAAAGTTATGTAGATTCCTCTTGTGCCATCTCTGCACTATGAGTCTAGAGTTGTCTCCAGTGATGGTAATAAATTAATACTTTTAGACAAATAGGGGCAGGAAAGAGGGCTTTTCTTTGTATCTGCTTCTTCTCCATTGCCCACAGCTCAAAATAATACTCCTGCCAAAGTGCCATGTTTTGTGGTAGCACATTCTACTCTTCACCAAGATGCTCTTGTCCTGGAAGACAAAAGTTACAAACAACTTCATTGTTCATTCCAGGAGCTTCCTGAAAGACCCATCAACTTTTCAGTAGAAAAAACTACTCGAAAGACCCATCAACTCTTTAGTAGAAAATATCAAAATACCATTTACACCTCAAGACCTCAGAACTCCTCACCTGTTTTGCTTTGTCTACCAGCCCTAAACCACCATATGATGATTCCTATCCAGTTCTAACCAATCCTCTTCACTGAAGGATCTGTTTTAAACCAGACTAAAATCTCAATAGATCTAGCTTCTCTCTTTCTCCTCTTGATGCTACTAAGACTGTCAAGGCAGTTTTCTCCCTTACCAAAGTGAGGTTTGTTTTATTAACAGGTTATCATGGTAATATTTTGGATATTTGGGGGAGCAAGCATTTGAAGATCTTGGAGGCTCCAGGAGATCCAGTTGAAATGGGGGTGCCTTAACACTCAGTTTTGACCTGAACACAGCTTTTCCCCATGGCCCTTCAAGCGTTTTCTGACTTCACCCTGAGGGGAGGCTCACAATGGATCAAACTTTGGTTTCTTTTCAGTGAGCACCCCAAATGTTTGAGTTTATTTTTAATTTTAGGAGTAACCCCTTTCAGGAATCTTTTTGATTATCTGATCATATTTGAAAAAACTGTTATCTGTGGTGGAAATCTGCCGTATTACCAGTAACACTATTTGTCTCTGTCTGTGTTTACATTTTGCTCTTTCCCTTCTCATAAGATAGAGATCATTATTATCGGCTACTTTACTACAGAGACCCAGACTCCTAGTGCTGGTGTCCACAGGGGAATATGAGGGCAGAGCGAAAGCCTGCTGGAGCAGAGTTGATGAAAACACATATGGAATGATGAGCCTCATCATTCATTCCTTTGCCCTGCCCCCTCCCTTGGGGAGATTGCTTCCTTCCCATGTTATCCTACAGATGGAAAAGTGAAAACGTGAGATCCTTTTCTAAAGGTATGATAGCAAACAGTGAATGAAAGCTTTCTGGATGTGGTCATGTGGAGTGGTAATGTCTTAGTCTGCTTAGGCTGCTATAACAAATACCATAGGTTGGATAACTAGACAAATTCTTTACAGTTCTGGTGCTTGGGACGTCTGAGATTAGGTTGCCAGCATGGTTGGGTTCTGGTGAGAACTCTTTCGGGCTTGTAGATGGTGCCTTCTTGCTGTATCCTAAACATGGTGGGGGGGCGGCGGGAGGGGAGCAAGCTCTCTGGCCTTTTATAAGGACACAAATCTCATTCTGAGGCCCCCACCCTCATGACTTCATCTAAACCTGGTTATCTCCCCAAGGTCCTAGCTCTAAAAGCCATCACACTGGGAGTTAGGGTTTCAACCTATGAATTGGGGGGGTGGCAGATCTAGTTCAGCCCATAGCAAGCTATAACCAATAATCGTGCTTGTCTGGTTTCTCCTTCACTAATCCATCCCTGCACCCTCCTTCATATCCCAAATGACTTCCAGCACCATAGGCTCACTGATGCGGTGATTAGGTCTCACTAGGTACTAGGTAGGTCTAGCTACATAGCCTGGAGCTTTGGTGGCCACAAGCACTATGATCCCTGGGATAGGTTTTAAGAGAAGGGCTGGATCACTTAGCTAAAAGGTAAAGCAAGAAGGAAAGAACTAGTTTCAGATGCTTGGAAACGCACAGACGGTCTTCTGCTCTGAGAACGGGGTAAGGAATGTTGAAGACTACGATGCAAGATTTGTAATAGTTTCAGGGAGTTGGAACCATTCAGAAATAAGTCCTTTTAGGTAACAGGTTTATCTGCTTAAAATTTTATGTAAAACTTAAGGTCTTTATTAAGGAAATATTTCTAAAATGGATTGTACACTTTGCTGCCTTCTTAATTAAAGAACGCTGAACATTATTTAACCTTTTCTTGATGACTGCAGGTCCTCCTTGTGCACATCAATGATTATTCTGCAGAGCAGTGATGCCCTCAAGGGCCATCAGGGTATACCAGGCACTCATTTCTACATTACTCTTTCTAGATTGCTCTGATATTTGAGTGTGTATCTACTCTTAATTGTCTTTCATATTGTGGGCATGACACACACCTTTTCTCACCACTCTTAGTGTATAGTAGATGATCAAGTAGGTCCTCTTGCTGATAAAAATGTGTTGCTTATAGTATATTGTGGTTTTATAAACCATAAAGATAAACTTGTTAGAATTGTACACAAACTGAGAGTGATTAGGTTCTGACTGGAATGCTCTGGTTCACAGGATTTAGTGACAATGACTTTGACCTTTCCTTCCCCCTCCCCCCCCCATGTACCAGTCCCACTCCAGGTATGGTTAAAAAAAAAAAAAAAAAAAGCCGATGTTCTGTTTCTGATAGGTGAGATTCTCTTGAACTAGGGTAAGCACTGTGCTTATCAGTTTTTTAGTGACATCATGGCCATCCTGCGAGATGAACAATTGCCCTGCTGCTCTGTGCTGGGTTTCCTGCACCAACTTAGGTAAGAGCCCAGCATCCCTTTGCTTGGACTTTTAGCCTAAGCTTCCATTTTAGTCTCTGATTTAAAAAAAAAAAAAAAAAAATGAAGAGGCACCTGGGTGGCTCAGTTGGTTAAGCATCTGCCTTTGGCTCAGGTCATGATCCCAGGGTCCTGGGATCTAGTCCCTCATCGGGCTCCCTGCTCTGCGGGAAGCCTGCTTCTCCCTCTGCTCCTACCCCCTACTTGTGGTCGGTCTCTTTCTGTCTCTCTTTCTCTAGCAAAAATAAATAAAATCTTAAAAAAAAAAAAAAGAAGGTAAAGATGATAGCAAATGTATTAATTCGGCACCATTATTAGCACTTCAATGACATTTCCTCCCTTTGAGTCCCTTCAGTTTCCAGAGTATGTTGTATGCCTTCCTTGATTTTTTTTTTTTTTTTTTTTTTTTTTTAACCACCACCTTCTGGGGCAGAACTGCCCACAACCTGGCGCTCACTCAGGGCCATTTATTTCCCAACAGACAGGCTGTACAGATTCTCTCTTAAGCGCAATGTCTCTGAGATCCTTCCTGAATGTCAATGAGGAACCATCGCAAGCAGTTGTAGCAATTGTCTCCCTTGGAGGAAATGGATACACTCATTAAAAAATTGCTGAGGACAAGGGCACAAACCTTGAAAGCCTCTATCAAAAATAAATACATAAAATTATTGTGCATACTTCTTTAGAAGCCTCTGGGGAATTCTCAGCAAATGAATGACTATCTCACAGCAGCCTACCTGCATTCTTCAGTAATATTTTAAATAATCTTCAGCATAAAGGTCGTAAAAGCAAGGAACATTTATTTGCAAGAAGGAAAGCCACTTTTCCTCTTTTGCTTTTTCAGTTCAACCTCTCAGCCTGTGCTTCGGCAATGCAGCACATTTGTGGGGCTTATGATTGCCTTCTCTTGTGTGAAGGACTCCCCCCACCCCCTCTTTTAAATCGGTATGCGCAAACAAAAGAGGAGCCCTGTATCTTGTATTAAGGCAGCTTGCCATGTTAAAATTCTTTTTTTTTTAATATTTTATTTTTATATTTGACAGAGAGAGACATAGAGAGGGAACGCAAGCAGGGGGAGTGGGAGAGGGAGAAGCAGGCTGCCCACCAAGCAGGGAGCCCTATGCGGGGCTCGATCCCAGGACCCTGGGATCACGACCCGAGCCGAAGGCAGACGCCCAACGACTGAGCTACCCAGGCGCTCCACCATGTTAAAATTCTTACTCATCCGAAGTAGTTTCTATACAGTCAACACATTGCTTGAGCTCCTAATGCTGGTCCAGGCATTGTTCTAGGTGATGGGGCTTCAGCAGCAAATCAGAGATGAAGGCTGGAGGCTGGAAAAGCCTAACAGGTTCTCCTGACTTGCACTATATGGGTTAGTTTATAGACCCCTTCCGACATGTGGGAATAGTAACAGCTAAGAATACCAAGCATCAAAATTGATCACTGCTTTTTTTGCCTTCAGTTTCACATGGGTGTAGGAGAGCCTTGGGGGAACAGAAGAGCTTAAGATTTTACTTTCTTCAGTGGGTGTCAGGACTTGTTTCTTGCTCCTTCGTGGATTTGCACTAATGAGGCTTTAAATGTGGCCTTTTAAGATGGTGCTGGTTGTGGTGGACAGGTCATCTGAATCAGCAGACCAGAGTGAAGCCCTGGATTTGGAAGACTGCATGATTTGGGGCAAAGATTGCAGGCTTTGGGGTCGGACAGATTTTATCTGCATCCAGGCTCTCTGACTTCCTAGCTGTGTGACCAAATTACTTAAACACTGAACTTTTGTATCCTCTTCTACAAAAGGAGTATTATAATACTTAGCAGAACTAGGAGTATTAAATGAAATTTATATAAATAGGTCTCATCCTAACTAATATTTCTTGTTACTAAATAGCTGGGTCGTGTGGGCGTGTACTTTGAAATTATTTTAAAATCTCTGGGGGTTAAGATGGTGGCTAGATATTCCTTCCAGCATTGTCAGTCTGGGACTATGGTGGTAAAGTCTACAATGTATATAGATGAGTCACCTGTTACATAAGCCGAGTGGTTTAGGGTGCCATCTCAGAATTGATTCATACCATGGAAATCCATGTAAATTTGTACTACTTCGGTTGAGTAAAAATGGACTAAAGATTATAGGAAGTGTGGTATGTACTGTTTAGTAAATTTGTTGGTTTTAGTGATGATAAAATGCTGTGCTAGTGTAACTCTGTTGGGTCTCTTCCTTCTACCTTAAATGCATGATGCTGTTCTGGGGAAAAGTGGTCAAAATAAATCTAGTCCTCTCAATTGGGATGTGAGAATTATGGTTTTTCATTGTTAAATTGAAGTCACAGGATTTAGAATATGAAAAAGATAAGTGTAAATAACAGCATGGATTGGATTACTTAAAATTTTTAAGTGGTTATAAACAATGAATGGCTATGTTGTACTTAAGCTTAAGCCAACAGTGTGCTCATTCAGTAATTTAAGGCATCGATACCCTAACGGTGTTTATTAGGAATAAAAATGTTTTTCTTCTCCTCTTTAAAATACGTGAAAACTTAAACTGTTACTTTTGAGGGGTGGAAACACTTATTAAATTCTGTAGTTATGTGCGTAACTATTTTGAGACAAACACGGGGTTCAGGAAGACAGGGAGCAAATCAGGATGTCCTTCAAGGGGCACTCCTGAATCAAGGATTCAGAGCGACATGAAGGGAGAGTGGCAGATGGAGGGGAGTGATTTGCCTCTCCCTTTCCCTGGCTGGTTTGCCTGATTGAAAAGAACTGGGTATGTTCACAGCAATGAATAAGAAGTGGAGGAGATGTATCAGTTCAGGTTGGAGCAGTGGTTCTCAACTTTTACTGTATCAGGTGGTTGAGAAAGGGGAGGATGTTGGCTCATTTCAGTTTGTGAGAGTAGATTATTAAATTTTTAGGAATCGTGTGATCAGTTAGTACAACTTAATTTTTAGTAACGGCTAACATAAAAATGTAGGAAAGCAAAGGCAATAAATACTCAAAACTCATCACTTCTTAATTGTTTTACTGCATTTTACTTTATGCGGTTATTTATGTTTATTGTATTGGGTATGTTGGAAATGCTATCTGAGTAGAGTGTGTTCCTGTGCATTTTTCCCAACTCTGAATTCAGTGATATCACACTGGTAACTTGGAATTGGCCATGGTAGTATTTACACTATGAAAATTGGCTAAGACTTCAAACTAGGGCTTTTTTTTTTTTCCCCCTATAAAGCTGGTTTGCAAACATATACTAGTACACCACTGGATACGAGTGAGAATGAAGTTTTAGATAGGGTTGGATTGAATTTAGAAAAATACCTTAGGAAAAATTTCAAATATACACAAAAATGGAATGATGGAATACGCATGTATCTATTTTCCAACTTTAATGATTATCAGTATATTGTCTGAAGTATTATAAATCACCTCCCAGGTATCTCATAGTTTTCATCTAAAAACACTGCTATATGTATCTCTAAGGCATAGGAACTTAAAGATATAATCACAGTTTTATTATACTAAGTATTAACAATAATTTCATGATATTCTTTAATAACCAGTCCATATTCAAATTCTTTGGCTATTTCAAAGTAACCAGTCCATATTCAAATTCTTTGGTTTGTTTGAATCAGGAACTAAACAACTGAACTGGTCTTTTTAATAACTGGAAGACAGCAGAAAGCTTTAAAATCTGAGATGTCATCAAAGAGCAGGAAAGGAAGATTTGACAGAACATAGTTCAAAGTAAGGATTAGAGAAAAATAAAACTGTTTCATGTTTATGCCCTGCTGAGATCAGACTCTTCAATAAACTGGTTATACAAAAACACACAATATATTCAGTGCCCTTAAAAGGCTCCTGTTTTAGGGCAGTAGTGGATATTTAACTTTTTTTAGGTCATAGACACCTTTGAGAGCTGATGAAAGTTATCGGTATATGTAGACCCACATTTGCACACAGAATTATGCATGCTATTTGGGGCGTCTGGGTGGCTTAGTCGGTTAAGCAGCTGCCTTTGGCTCAAGTCATGATCCCAGGGTCCTGGGATCGAGTCCCACCGGGCTCCTTGCTCAGCTAGGAGTCTGCTTCTCCCTCTGCCTGCTGCTCCCACTGCTTGTGCTCTCTCTTGCTCTGACAACTAAATAAATAAAATATTTAAAGAAAAAATTATGCATGCTATTTGAAGGCACATGGAACCCCCCCCCCCCCCCCCCCAAAAACTCATCCTGGAGCCAGTGGAACCAGTTAAGACCTAGGATTTGGGGGTAGGAGGAAGGCATGTTAATAATTACAATCAGTAGCAAAAATGTTAGAACCTAACATATCTCAAGTGTTTTTGAAACACAGAGCAAAAAGAGTGGCTAATTCCTTTTAAGGCACAGGAAAATTGACATTGGAAGTGGAGTTTGACCTTTTGAGTAAAAGTTTCTCAATCGGAGATGGTAATTAAGGCTGGTGTGCTGAAGTTGGGGGTGACTAGATGATGCTAAATAGCTTAGCGAGGGGGTCAAGAACTGTACGAAGAATTAGAGCTGTATGAAGGAATTAGAGGTTCAGTTGGTTTGTCATTGCAGGATTTTAAACTGGGGAGCAACATGACCAGAGTTGCATATGGGAAAGTTCAATGCAGCAACAATGTAGGCTGGGGATTCCAGGTAGAGGCTGAGCACAATGATGCCTAGTAGCAACTATTGTAATAGTTGAAATTAAAGATGACAGGGTCTGGATTATGGCACAATCAATGGGGTCAGAAAAGAAGAAAGGGTTTTAGGAGGTATTTAGGAGATAGAATGAAGTAGAGCGTGTGTGTAGAAATCTAAGAGAACAAAGATTCCTAGCTTTCAGGCTCTAGTAGAGAAGGTAATGCTATTCACTGAAATAAAGAATATGGGATGCATAGGGGCGCCTAGGTGGCTCAGGCGTTAAGTGTCTGCCTTCGGCTCAGGTCATGATCCCGGGGTCCTGGGATCGAGCCCCGCATCGGGCTCCCTGCCCGGCGGGAAACCTGCTTCTCTTTCTCCCACTCCCCCTGCTTGTGTTCCCTCTCTCGCTGTCTCTCTCTCTGTCAAATAAATAAATAAATAAATAAAATCTTTTAAAAAAATATATGGGATGCATAGCTGTGGTCTGAGAGGGAGAGCGGACTGAAAAAGGCCATTGGTTTGAAGCATTTGGATTTGAGGCATCTATGGAACAAACAGGAAGGGATTCCCATAAGAAGTTAGCGAAGATACCCTCTGGGAGCTGGGCCAATGCTTTAGGTGCAGAATGAGTGTGAGCAGGCTTAATCTAGTTTGGTGGTCGTTTCTGGTTTGAAGTGGTTTATGGTCCGAGATAGACCACGATTAGTTACGGGACCCAGTGAACCTTTAGGGCTTCCCCGTGACCAAAATTTTATCCTCCAAAACCTTGCTCAAGAAGCACTTTGTATTAAAAAAAATTGTTAACCTCACTATATTCTTTTTCTTCTTCTTCTTCAATCCAGTTTCATCTCCGAATGGCAGATCTTTTCAAATATAAATCTGGTCATATCCCCTGCCTGCTTAAAACCTTTAAATGGTTCTCCATTGCCCAGGACAAATTTTAAACTCCTCCTTACCCTCTCCTACTTGATGATGATGATGATGATGATTTTTTCATGTGGATAGTAATTCTTCCAGGGAAACTTTTCTTTCTTTTTTTTTTTTTTTTAAAGATTTTATTTATTTATTTGAGAGAGAGAATGAGAGAGAGAGAGCGAGAACATGAGAGGGGGAGGGTCAGAGGGAGAAGCAGACTCCCCGCCGAGCAGAGAGCCCGATGCGGGACTCGATCCTGGGACTCCAGGATCATGACCTGAGCCGAAGGCAGTCGCTTAACCAACTGAGCCACCCAGGCGCCCCCAGGGAAACTTTTCTAATCCTTTAGGGCCAGGTCTCAGTGATGTAGAAAGTATTGTAGATAAGTTAAAAGTTGATTACATTTCCCTCTACTAAGCAACGTGTTTTCAGTGACTACTGTCACTGATTTGAGAGAAGCTGGTGCTATGGAGCAGAACTGAAGTCCTACTGTGCTTGGCAACTTGAAAGGGGTTGAAATTACAGTGGAGAGGCAACAGAAGTATAAGCTCCAAATCACATCGTCTCAATTAGGTATTGTGCCTTCGAGAAATTAAAACGCTAAACTTTGTGTTTAGGCACAGGATAATCCTATTCCTGGCCATTTTTCCTGGGTTGATCATAGAATTTTTTGTGGCTTTAGGATTCGATGCTTTTTGTTGTCAAGTTTCTGTCCTCAGCTGACTCCCAGCAAGATTATTCTTTAACCTGTCCTCAATTTGATTTTCTTATCCAAGAATAAGAAATGGGACTCTAAATTAAGAGTCTAAGATGAAGGTGAGAAAGAAGACATAGAGGCTGGGTGAGAGAGAAACACACAATGTGTAATTTTTACTTGGAAAGGCAGCAAGTGAAATGAGCAAAAGAATAGGCTCTTTGAGTCATGTTAACTCCGTGCTGTGCTATGTAAACACATCATGAGAAAAGTGTTAATCTAATGCTAAGCACACTATGAAAATCTGTCAGTCCAAAACTATGTTCCATTTTCAAGGGACTAGAGCTTTGCATTTCTTGGAAGCATTGATCAGTGTAAGTGCAGGTCGATCAAGGCTTTTGTGTTTGCATTTAAATGTTAATCAATCACATTTTATTAAAAATTTAAGGCAAGAGTGAGAATGGAAGAGTATGTGGGTCTGTGCTTATGACAAAGAAGTCAAGTTGAGATCCATTCTGAAATGACTTGAGAATTTCATAATGTGTAGAATATTAGGGACCCATCTGGACAACAGACACTGGTAGTAGTAATGATGGGCAGGGGTTGGGGTTGAGACTAATGAACATTTATTGACAATCTCTACTTTGTAAGATGAGAAACAAAGTGCCTTCCATGATGTCTGGACAAATGAACAGTGCATCCAAGCATCCCATTAATCATTCCATACATAGTTATAGTAATAATCATTTTAAGTGTTTTGAATACACCATTTAAAAAGCTATCTTTTATTGTGGTAACATATTTTTTATATATATATGTGTATGTTTATATATATGTTTATATATTTATATATATAAATATGCATATGCATATATAAACATATAAATTTATATATAAAACATTTATATATATATAAAATATATATAAAACATTTACCATTTTAGCCATTTTCAGTGTATGGTTCTGTGTCATTAAGCACATTCACATTGTTCTGTGACCACCACCACCATCCATCTCTAGAATTTTTACCTTTCCAAACTAAAACTGCATATTCATTATATATTCATTATATAATAACTCTCCATTGCCTCCTCTCCTGAACCCCTGGCAGCTACCATTTTTTTTTTCTATCTCTGAATTTGACTACTCTAGGTATCTTATATAAGTGGAATTTTATAGTTTTTGTCTTTTTGTGACTAGCTTATTTCACTTATAATTTCTTCAGGGTTCATCCATGTTGTAGCATGTGTCAGAATTTCGTTTTTTTTTGTTTTTTTTTTAAGATTTTATTTATTTATTTGAGAGAGAATGAGAGAGAGCACATGAGAGGGGGGAGGGTCCGAGGGAGAAGCAGACTCCCTGCTGAGCAGGGAGCCCGATGCGGGACTCGATCCAGGGACTCCAGGATCATGACCTGAGCCGAAGGCAGTCGCTTAACCAACTGAGCCACCCAGGCGCCCAGAATTTCGTTTTTAAGGTTAAATAATATTCCATTGTATGTACCATATTTTGTTTATTCTGTCATTCATTAATAGACCCTTCAGTTGTTTCCGTCTTTTGGTTATGGTGAATAATGCTATGGACATGCATATACAAACATTTGTTCAATCCCTGCTTCCAGTTCTTTGGGATATATGCCCAGAAGTGGAAATACTGGATTGCATGGTAATTCTGTGTTTAATTATATGAGAAAGCACTGTACTGTTCTCCACAGTGGCTGCATCATTTTATATTCCAACCAGTAAGGAGCAAGTGTTTCAAAACCATATTTTTAAAACTGAAAATTAATAGGAAAAACACCAAAAAATGTTGAAAAGAGAAGCTGGGGAACACAAAACCAAGTGGAAGAAGAAAAGCTGGGGAACAAAAAGCCAAGTGGAAGAAGGTTAACTTGTTCTCCCATTTTCTCTAAACCAGAAGAGCTTCCCAACTGAGGAACTTCAAATATGTCCTGATGTGGATCCCCTGAGCCCTTGGGAGGGGTAGGCTGTGGATGATGAGGTCCTGGGACGACAGGCAGGGCCTGGGGCTAACAGTCTGGAGCAGCCTCCCCTGTTTACTACAAGGTGCCTTATGAACCCAGTCATTTTCTCTATAGGCTAGTATTTGAAAAAGGTTAGGAAACACTGCTCTAAACTATAGGGTTTAAATCTAAAGCCAGGATTCAAATCAGGAAGAGATGGAGAAGCATAAAACAAAATATTCAACAACCATATTTATTGAGCACCTTTGTGTTCCAGAGTCTAGGTCATACTGTGGGGGATACCTGGAGGATACTGTGGGGTAAATAAGATAGAATCATTATACTTTCAAAGTGCTCAGTCCCTTGAAGGTAAGGGATAAGTAAAGAAGCAATGATGACATGACTTCAAAAGTAATCTGAGGGGTGAGGGAACTACAAGTTTCTGTATATATCCCCCAACCAACAGCCCCCGCCTATTCACCTCTTGAGATATGAAAAGAGAGTTCTCTGAAGTCTTCTCGTTTTCCCTGCCACGGGAGACAAATGTAATACCTGCTTCTCATTTTGTGGGATGTGGATGCTCAAGGTAGCTTGGGCATGTCAGGAGGCAAATGAGCTGTCTTGTTAAAAATCTTGGAAATAGTGTTTGATGGATAAGGTGTCAGGACTTAAGAAAATCATTTGTATTGCGACAGAGAATTATGAAAACTCAAGCCCTCCCTGAGATATCTGGGCTCCGGACTCCGTTGGGCTCTGGTTATCCCTGCTGTCAGCACCCTGGATTTACTTCTTACGAGAGCACTGATAACCTAGTACTATAATTGTCTGGCTACTTACCTAACTCTCCCATTTGTCCCTAAGTGTCATGGAGGCAGGGATCCTACCCAGAAACATCTGTTGGATGAATAAGTGAGCAGAGAGCTACAAAATAATTGGGACCATTGATATGAAGTAGTCAAGATACCCACAATCACTTAGATTTGTTTTGGAAAGTAGACTGTCTCCATTGTTGGAAATTCTGACAGCTATAGAATAGTGGTATGGTGCAACAACAGTTCTTCCACTGTAGCTCAACACTTTCCAAAATGTGCTCTTGGGTCTCTGTCCTAAAGTCTTCTCCTTCCATTCCCCAAGTAAATCAACATATGATTAAATGTCTCTATAGGTTGCAATTGTTTGAGTTCATTGTGTTGTGGTATTTTTTGCTAAATGGGTATAATATAGCATATAAGACACAAAAATACTGCCACATTGTATCTAGAATAATTTTAAGAGACCATTAATAGAATTAGTCCATTTCTATTTTCCATCCAATTTGATTATGTTATACGTATCTTTGATTTAAGGTAGAAGGATGATTTTTTAAATTTTTTAACCATAAGTAAGATTCTTTCTAAGTAGTCAATGAAGGGTATCCCAGAAGAATTGAGCAAATAATGGGATGAGGACTATGGTAAAAAGTGCTCTGGTGATTAGCATTTTGTTCTCAAGTGTTGTAAAAGTATACACATCCTGAGGGGAAGAGAAGTAATACCTTTTTAACTCAGAGCAGCAGTATTCCAATCTGGCTGAAATTCTGGGAAGTGCTGGAAATCCCCAAAGCAAAGTGCCAGATGTCATTTTTGGACCCTGACTATGTGGGCTTGGTTGCTAAGAAGATGATGCCTTCTCCCCTTTGCCACACTCATCTGATGCCCGAGCGACAGGGAGTTGATGTAAGCAGAGCAGGGATCTAACAATGTCAACTGTGCTGACATCATTCTAGCTGTGTGGGGCTGATGGGAATTTAGAATATCAAACATCATATCAAGGGCAGTGACCAGGTGTGAGTCATTTCCCTGGAGAAGCAGGAGAGAGGAAGAGAGGGCAGGATTATCTCACGCTGACACACACAGCCTTTCAGGCTGAGCTATTTGACTGGCTTATTTAAAAGCAGCAGAACATTGTGTTCTCTCTCCTTTTTTTCTTTATTTTTTTTTTTTCCTACCGGAAATACTTTGTGTTCCAGTTCTGTGTGTGTCAGTATAGATTTGAATGTTTCAACATCCTAATATATTAAAATGCACATTCTTTAGGATCATTAATTTCTGGATTCTATAAATCCAACTATGAAAACAACTCAGAATTTTGTTTTTCTCTATTTTCCCTTCTGGTATCGCCTAGTGAACTATTCAGATATCACTGAATTGAAAAGGAGCAGAACAGGGGCGCCTGGGTGGCTCAGTTGGTTAGGCGACTGCCTTCGGCTCAGGTCATGATCCTGGAGTCCCAGGATCGAGTCCCGCATCGGGCTCCCTGCTCGGCAGGGAGTCTGCTTCTCCCTCTGACCCTCCCTCCTCTCATGCTCTAGCTATCTCATTCTCTCTCTCAAATAAATAAATAAAATCTTAAAAAAAATAAAAATAAAAATAAAAAATAAAAAAAAAGAGAAAAGGAGCAGAACAAAAGAGCATGCTGTAGGGCTGAGACCTTGTTTTGGGATTGCTAAAGGAGTACAGCCTTTCAGTATTCTAGCAGAGTATACTGCTTGGGGTAGGGGGAGGGGATGCACAGTGAATAGTTCTTGGATGAACAATATAAAAGTCCTGTAAGTTTGTGAGTGTGAATGTCTTTATGGAGTTGATTATCAGTTTTTAAGGGACCATACACAGTGAATCTGGGTACAGTAGTCATTTTAGTGTTAATGAAGGTACTGGTTTCACAAAGCCTTTGTCCATTTGGAACATTTCATTAGAATGATTGTGCTAGGGCAGTTAAGTCAGAAAGGAGTATATATCAAAGCAGCCAGGGGCCGTCTGCCTCCCAAGAATTAGTGTTTAATAGAAATGCAAGAGGTTTAATGAATTGACTTATGGTTGTATGGTCTCCAAAATGATCCCAATGTGTCTTGTCACCCTGTGGAGTACTAATTTATCTGTGTCTTATGTCAGCCATGATGCAAGGAACTGAAGAACAATAATTGTTATCTTGTACTCAGTGTTTAAAAAAACCCAGCATTTATTATTCCATTCACTGGGAATGTTTAGTAAAATGGCATATGCATGACAGATTGTGAAACATATTCGAATTGATGCATATCAGTTGTGATCAGTATGGATTGGACAGGACAAACAGAATGATGTGTTTCAGATCAATCTATAGGGTAGCAAAGGACTCTACTATAGTACAGATGGCATTGGAGACAGTAGGAGGGGAGAATGTGAAAAAGGGAGGGGTGGCTTCTTTAGAATGATATGTAGAATGACATAAAGAACTCCAGGTTGTTGTTATGAGATAATAAGTAAGTTGATAAGAGAGATGAAAGGATGTTAGCATGTTCCTAGAAGGCATCTTAAATGTCTGAAGCAGATGTTGAGAAATGTAGAACAAATTTACATTTCATTTCCTCTCCTTTGAAAGTTACTTGGTAAGGGATTTTCTGTCTCCAATCACAATTTCTAATATAGGGAGACTGAGATTCAGACAATGGTTGATAGTAATGTTTGATGATGGTCTGTGTACCCTAAATAAGTGGTTCTTAAACTGGCTCATAGGATCCTCTAAAAAAAAAAAAAAAAAAAAAAATCCCAGGGGAATATCTCCACATGCCTGAAGAGTTGACATTGCACTATTTCCTGGATCGTAACTGCTATAAAAGTCCCCTCATGTTCTCTCCTTCCACTTCCAGATGGCCTACCTAAAAGTTATGGGTCACCTCTAGGATAACATGGTGTGTTATGAGACCCTCTAGGAAGAAGGTGGAAAGGGTAAAAAAAGATGTAATATAATTATTGAGGCAGATTATTACTTCAGGTGAGAGCATGTGGTTAACACTATTTTATAAACAATGAGGGCTACAGCAAACCATCTCCTTCTGTATCCCACAGAGAGAAAATAGCAGCCCTTATCACCAATGGACAGAAAAATACTGCAGCCTGTCTTCCTTCAGGGGGTCAACCTTAATACTCAGCCTGAGATGTAAAGGAACAATTTAGAAGCTATATGGGGGCAGTTTTCATCACTGTGGCTCAGCAAATCCCTCTTCTAAGGTTTAGTTTGGGGGATGTGATTGGTGATCATGTCTACATTTCTTTTATTTATTTATTTTTGAAGATTTTATTTATTTATTTGACAGACAGAGACACAGCGAGAGAGGGAACACAAGCAGGGGGAGTGGGAGAGGGAGAAGCAGGCTTTCCGCTGAGCAGGAAGCCCGATGTGGGGCTCGATCCCAGGACCCTGGGATTATGACCTGAGCCGAAGGCAGACGCTTAACGACTGAGCCACCCAGGCACCCCTACATTTCTTTTAAAGAGAGGCATAGTTGTTTCTCTCTTCAGACAATCACATCTAGTAAAGAAAACTCCTTTACAGTTCTACCACAATAGGATACTGAATTGGACCAGTTGTAAAGAAAGAATATGGGATGCTTGAAAACTTCTTGAGCTTAACATGCAGAATAGAGATCACAACAGTTATAAGCAATGTAGTCTGTTTCTTTGTTGACCAGAGGCTTATGAAACTATTCTTAGCCTTCATCTAGGTCCTTTATGCTAGAATTGTATAATCAAGGATTATTGTTAGAGTCAGGCTTACTTATTTGTCTTGGAAAACTCTCCTACTTACAAGATTTGGAGAGTGAATATGAACATAAATGGGAGGGAAATTTGCTATTTACAGATTAAAATTTCTGTCACAAACAGAGCTCAAAATACAGTAGTTTAAATAAGAGTTTCTTTCTCTCTTTCTCCTGTCATCCAGAGCAGTAAAACAGTGCTGCCAAACTCAACCTCAGGCTTTCATCTCTGGGTTTAAGAGAGAAGTTCCGTTTCTTTCTATCTCCTAGGCAGCCAGCGGGAAGTAGGAAGGAGTCAGGGGACTACTTGTCCAATTGTTTAGAAACAAGACCTGGAAGGGACACAACACTTCTCAAATCCTAGTGGTCTGAGTTGGTAACATTGAACACATTCATCTTCATCTACAATGAAGACTAAGAAAGGTTTTTAGGTAGACATGTACTGAGGTAAAAGTCTTGCTATGGAAGAAAGGGAGAGCATTAGGTATTAGGGACAACTCACAAGGCCTTATTGCCATGCCCCTAGGAAATCTGGGTTTGGAAGGTGCTGAGAGATAGCAAAGGACTCTACTATAGTGCCCTTCAAGGCACCTTTATCGCCTAGAAGAATCACTCTAACCTAAACCAGAGTAGTGGGTTTATGCCTGTTGCAGTATCAGGGGACACCTGATTATAGGTGATAATATGTGAGACCAGGAGGAATTGTTTTACCTGGTGACTCTTGAATGATTGCAAAGCATCTCGCAAAACTCCTTCAGAAGGCGTAGAAGGTACATACATGTTCTCAAGGGAGGCTAACGAAGCTGAAGCTTTAGCCATAGAATAACCGAGATAGCCAGGAGACTTGGAAGCTGAGTAATGAGGAGAAGGGAGACTTTGGGAATGTTAATGTAAGTGGCTGATGGACATAAATGTGTAATATGGAAGGTAAAAGCCTTGGGGACATTGATCTACACCCTGTGGAATTGGAAGGCCTCCAAAAGCAAGAAAACTAGAAGCCAGTAATAACCAAACCACTAGGAACAGGAGGAAGAACTACCAAATTGGGCCAAAGACTATTTGTTCTTGGAGGCCAGAGATTCTTTGGACATTCTATGGACATAAATCACCATCAAGTGAGAAAAGGACCTGTCAATCTCCTTAGGGAAAATTGTAGTTGGCTTTTTTTTTTTTTTTACTTTTTTATTGTTATGTTAATCACCATACATTACATCATTAGTTTTAGATGTAGTGTTCCATGATTCATTGTTTGTGCATAACACCCAGTGCTCCATGCAGAACATGCCCTCTTTAATACCCATCACCAGGCTAACCCATCCTCCCACCCCCCCTCCCCTCTAGAACCCTCAGTTTGTTTTTCAGAGTCCATCGTCTCTCATGGTTCGTCTCCCCCTCGATTTACCCCCTTCATTCTTCCCCTCCTGCTATCTTTTTTTTTTTCTTAACATATATTGCATTATTTGTTTCAGAGGTACAGATCTGAGATTCAACAGTCTTGCACAATTCACAGTGCTCACCAGAGCACATACCCTCCCCAGTGTCTATCACCCAGTCACCCCATCCCTCTCACCCCACCCCCACTCCAGCAACCCTCAGTTTGTTTCCTGTGATTAAGAATTCCTCATATCACTGAGGTCATATGATACATGTCTTTCTCTGTTTGACTTATTTCGCTCAGCATAATACCCTCCAGTTCCATCCACGTCATTGCAAATGGCAAGATCTCATTCCTTTTGATGGCTGCATAATATTCCATCATGTGTGTGTGTATGTGTGTGTGTGTGTATATATATGTATATATACACACACACACACACCACATCTTCTTTATCCATTCATCTGTCGATGGACATTTTGGCTCTTTCCACAGTTTGGCTATTGTGGCCATTGCTGCTATAAACATCGGGGTGCATGCACCCCTTCGGATCCCTACATTTGTATCTTTGGGGTAAATACCCAGTAGTACAATTGCTGGGTCATAGGGTAGCTCTATTTTCAACTTTTTGAGGAACTTCCATACTGTTTTCCAGAGTGGCTGCACCAGTTTGCATTCCCACCAACAGTGTAGGAGGGTTCCCCTTTCTCCGCATCCCCGCCAACATCTGTCATTTCTTGACTTGTTAATTTTAGCCATTCTGACTGGTGTAAGGTGGTATCTCATTGAGGTTTTGATTTGGATTTCCCTGATGCCGAGCAATGTTGAGCCATTTTTCATGTGTCTGTTGGCCATTTGGATGTCTTCTTTGGAAAAATGTCTGTTCACGTCTTCTGCCCATTTCTTGATTGGATTCTTTGTTCTTTGGGTGTTGAGTTTGATAAGTTCTTTATAGATTTTTGGATACTAGCCCTTTATCTGATATGTCATTTGCAAATATCTTCTCCCATTCTGTCGGTTGTCTTTTGGTTTTGTTGACTGTTTCCTTTGCTTTGCAAAAGCTTTTTATCTTGATGAAGTCCCAATAGTTCATTTTTGCCCTTGATTCCCTTGCCTTTGGCGATGTTTCTAGGAAGAAGTTGCTGTTGCTGAGGTCGAAGAGATTGTTGCCTGTGTTCTTTAGGGTTTTGATGGACTGCTGTCTCACATTTAGGTCTTTCAACCATTTTGAGTCTATTTTTGTGTGTGGTGTAAGGAAATGGTCCAGTTTCATTCTTCTGCATGTGCTGTCCAATTTTGCCAATACCATTTGTTGAAGAGACTGTCTTTTTTCCATTGGACATTCTTTCCTGCTTTGTCAAAGATTAGTTGACCATAGAGTTGAGGGTTCATTTCTGGGCTCTCTATTCTGTTCCATTGATCTATGTGCCTGTTTTTGTGCCAGTACCATACTGTCTTGATGACAGCTTTGTAATAGAGCTGGAAGTCCGGAATTGTGATGCTGCCAGCTTTGCTTTTCTTTTTCAACATTCCTCTGGCTATTCAGGGTCTTTTCTGGTTCCATACAAATTTTAGGATTATTTGTTCCATTTCTTTGAAAAAAGTGGATGGTATTTTGATGGGGATTGCATTGAATGTGTAGATTGCTCTAGGTAGCATTGACATCTTCACAATATTTGTTCTTCCAATCCATGAGCATGGAACGTTTTTCCATTTCTTTGTGTCTTCCTCAATCTCTTTCATGAGTATTTTATAGTTTTCTGAGTACAGATCCTTTGCTGTAGTTGGCTTTTATAGAAACTATTTGGTGAAGGGGATGATGACTTCCTATTAGCAGCCTGTTGATTGGAGTTCTAGAAATACCAGACTTTCAGTAATGGAGATTTGTGGAATATAATCCGTATTGTAAGATAATTGGTAGAGAAAGTAATACCAGAGAGGGCTTGGCAGTTATATAATTCTCTAGATAAGTCTAGGTGGAGGCATGTTATTAGCTAATATGACTCATTCCTTGGGGGTCCCACAGTTGCTCAGGAAATTGTCCTGGCATGGTTTTTGGTCTCCTGGCCTTAGCCAAAACTGCCCTCCAGGCAAGTCTACACTCTCGGCAAAAGTTTCAGAAGTGGTTCCCTATCCAACTAGAAACTACTTAATATTGGCTCACTAGCTTCATTGCTAGGGCAATAGAAGACTCAACCTATAACTCCTAGAGGATTTGTAAGTATTTATTTAATGTTGACAGTATGGTTTGTATTTTTTGTACAAGAGTCATGTCAAAATGGTATACAAGTTAACTGTGCTTTCATGCAGTTTAAATAGCATAATGATGGTATTTGGCTAAGAGATGTAGAGTATCCATATCCATCTTTACTGGACATTCTCACCTAGAAGACTCCAAGAAATATTTTCACAGAGGAAGCAAATCAAAAAATAATATGCTATCAGCTGGAGCTTTGGATCCAGACTCCAGTGCAGAATTCTGGTGCATTTAGCTGGACTCTGGAGAAGCCCTTTTCTAAGCAATGTATATTGAATGGCCTAATACAAAAGAAGCTAAGAGGCTCACTTGCATCATTTTCACCTTCCAGCTAAAACCCAGGCTTAGATATTACAGCTCAGGCCTCACACACCCTTGAGTAGCAGAAGGCAGTGCAAAGTTGAGAGATCTAAGTAAGGTGGATAACAGTATGGGTATTTGGAGCATATCTTAAATCTCCAAATTGCTGGAACAATGAATGTCCAGAACCTGAAGGCCATTCCTAATTGATTTTGGGATTTAGTTCAGCCCATCTCCTATTTGAGGATATGGAGGAAGGAGGGCAATAGAGAGGATATAGACGGGGAGGGACTATTCATATGTTTCCATCAACCAAGAAGCTCTTTGAAGAGGCCAAGTGTTGGCCAGTTCTCTCCAGACATTGCGTGTGTGCATGTGTTTGTGGTTTTGTTTTTGTTCTTTTTTTTTTTTTTTTTTTTGGCATAATGCAAACTTGAGAAATAGGCTGTATTTGTTGGATATTCCCTACTGAGAATTCTATTAAATGTTTATGCTTTTGGCTTTAGCAGGGCTGTTTATAGCATAGCTTAAGTGGATGAATACTGAGAAGGGGTACATGGAAAATACTTGGGACCCCAGCAACAGACAGTGTCTGCTTCAGGTCCTCACAGTAATCTCAGTGGCCTAATGTGAAATAGAACCCAGAGCTTTCGCCATTAGGGTCATCACCCTGACCCAATCAAGCTTTTCCCCTTCCTTTGAAGAAATGCTGCCTGGGGTGAGTTCTGCACATATGTTTTAAATAGCTCATTATTTTCTCACAGGATCCCTTGCTAATGTTATTTAGATATTATTTCCCTGATATATATTTCAATCTTTTCTTTTCATACTTTACAGTAGTAATTTTGTTTTAAATCCCATATCTCCTAAAGCGCAACCTTTTCTTGCCTGGGGACATAGTTTTCATTTTGGCACTTGCATTTTGATTGAGGGATCGAACAATAAAGGCTCATCTTTGTATCAAGGACAGTTTATTATTTATGCGAGTCAGACAAATGTGTAGCTTTTTGCAGTATGTGGGAAATGGAGTGAATATCCAACCCATCTGATTGATACTTATATTAAAGGTTGTAGTCAGTTAAATAAGTCCCTTTGGATTGATATGATAGGAACCTTATGTTTTCCTTGAAATATTACTTCAGTAAATATTTGGCATTTATACTTTATTGATTGTCCTGCTGTATTTTTCCAACTACTCCACACCAAAGGATCACAATAGGAATATTGTTATAAAATGTTAGTGCTTGAGTCTGTTCTGAAAAATATTTAACAAAACTATATTTTTAAAATTATGTTCTTCCTAAAACTAATATTGACATTTAAGGTCCTAGGTTATTGCATTGATCTTTCTCCAGCGACTCTGGAAAAATCCCTTCAGGCAATATTATTTAACATAATTGGTTTCTTGGCATAATGAGAGATAAGCAACAATATAGTCTAGTGTTCCAGTTTGGAATTGGAATAAACATACAGACCAAGGCCAAGCTATGTCTCTACAGCAGGGACTGGTACATTTTTCTAGGTTGAAGCATTCTTCTTTTTTTTCTTTTGGATCCCAATCCATTGCTGGTTATTAGAAGGATATTTTCTAAAAGAAAACTCTCCAAACACATTGTAAAGATAGAGGCTGATAATGTTTTAAATGTCACTGGGTTGTTTTTAACTTTTCATTTGGTTAGAAGTATTTTAGAAGCTGAAAAGAATCAGTTTGAGTAATATTCTGAAGTAGTAACACTGTTTCACGATATGAATTGGCTACAGTGTCTCAACTATCTGGATATTAAAATTAACCCTTCTGATTTACTATGGACATTTATACCCTTCTAGAATTCCTGAGTTCTCAAACTATACTGAAATAATAATTGCCTTTACAACATTAAAACTACTTTGTAACATACTCTTTTTTTTTTTTTGGAAATTAAATGGCCCATTGGAGATATCTTTTAAAATAATTATGTGACCCATCACATATTTTGCCTTTAGAGTTTGCTTCTAAATACCAGTATTTAGAAAATCAACAACTGCAGTCTGGATTCAAACATCACTGTTTGATGCACCCAACTTGAATCGAAGGATGCTTCAAATCCCACTAGGCTGGAGACAAATACACTCAAGGCTTTGAGAGGAGTCTCTTAAGGGAGTTCAGATTGAGACAGCCTCTCAGCTTTACTTCACGATTTTAACTATTAAAAGAAGTAAAGTGAATCCATCTTGTAACCAACTGAAGATTGCTGGGGCCAAGCTAGGAATTGATTCTAGCCACCATAAAATAAATAAAATTTATTTATTTTAAATAAAAATTTTAATACTTCTAAATGATTTCTGTAAAATGTTGCATATATTGTCAAGCCTTAAAAGAAGTATGATGTTTCATACAGCATAGCGATTCAGAGTGTGGGGTATAAATCCAGGCTGTCTAGAGGCAAAACCAGCTCTGCCACCTCCCAGATCTGAAATCTTGAGCAAGTCAATGTGTGCCTCAGTGGCCTCTTCTGTAAAATGGGGATTATTGACAGTACCTATATCCTGGGGTTGTTGGGGAAAAAATCTTAGAACAGTTTCTGGCATATGGGAATGCTGAACAAATAAGAGTTCCCAGTATTATATGCTTGATAATTAGTATTACAAATTACCTAGAGATATGGCTCACAGATCAGAAACATGTACAGAGATCTGGATATTAGAAACAGTCTTTCATTCATGGTCTCTTGCAAAGAGAAACCTTGCATGCACAACTCAGATATTCAAATATTTCAGATATTTCTCAAACCCAGTGGAAGTTTTTTGGACTTTCTTATTCTTGTGCTTATCACTACCATGATGGGCTAATGCATTTGTTATGTATTGCTTTGTAACAAATTATGAAGTTTAGGATCTTAAGACCATAAACGTATTATGTCACAGTTTCTGTGGGTCAGGAATTCTGGAGCAGCTTACCTGGGTGATTCTGTCTCAGAAGAGTATAGTCAAGATGTTGGCTGGCATTACAATCATCTGAAGACTTGACTAGGGTTGGAGGATCCACTCTCAAGATGGCTTATTTGTGTACTAGACAAATTGGTGCTGGCTGTGGGCAGGAAGGTTAGAATCTCCACCATATGGCCAACCCATAGGACTACCTTTGTGTCCTTATGACATGGTTGCTCCCCTCTCCAAGAGGAAGTGATGAAAGAGAACACAAAGTGGAAGCCACAGTATCTTTTTTTTTAAAAAGACTTAATTATTTTAGAGCAGTTTTAGTTTGATAGCAAAATTAAGGGAAAAATACAGATTTTTCCACATACTCCCTGCCTTCATACGTGCATAGCCTGCCCCATTATCAACATACCCCACCAAAGTGGTACATTTGTTACAATTGATGGAGCACCTGGGTGGCTCAGTCGGTTGAGTGACTGCCTTCAGCTCAGGTCATGATCTTGGAGTCCCAGGATCGAGTCCTGCGTCAGGCTCCCTGCTCAGTGGAGAGTTTGCTTCTCCCTTTGACCCTCCCTCCTCTCATGTGCGTGCACGCTCTCTCTCTCTCTCTCTCTCTCTCAAATCTTAAAAAAAAAAAAACTGATGAACGTACCTTGACACATCATAATCACCCAAAGTCCATAGTTTATATTATGGTCATTCTTGGTGTTTACAATATCTTTCATGACTTTACCTCTGAAGTTGCATTCTATCATTTCTGCAACATCTTATTGGTTATTCATTGTGGCAGAGGATTACAGGAGGGCATGAATACCAGGAGGCAAGAATCCTTAGGGGCCATCTCGGATATTGACTACTCTAGTATTTTACTCATTTCGTATATTTCATTTATTCAGTTAGTGTATAGTATCTGTTATAGCCAGTGCACTAGGCCACGTGCTGTATTGGTACTTAGAGATGTGTAAGTTTTCAGTTCTCTTAAAAGTTTAATACTTGGGTGGAGAGGATGAAATCCCCCACCTGCACTGTTGTAGTACAGGGCAATATGGAATAAATATTAGAGAAGTAGTGATATCCGTAAGCTCTCTAGGTGTTCAGAGGAAGAAGAGTAATTTTTGGTTGGCATTTCAGAAGAAATGAAATGTCATCTCAGTCCTTAAGGACGAAATAGAATCACTGTGGGTGGAGACAAGGGAAAGTGTATCTTATGCAGAGTAAACAATGTAAACAAGATCATAGAGTTGAGAAAGCAAGCTGAGTTTTAGAGGCCAGCAACCAGAATAAAAGTTTATGTGGGGAGGGAGGTAAAGGAAGAGAGAAGGGGCCAGTTTATGGAAGTCCTTAGAAACTATGTTAAAACTTCTTAAAAAAGAAAAAAATCATTTGGTAAACAATGGGAGAAGATGAAGTTTTGTGGGTTTTTTTGTTTTTGTTTTTTTAAGCTGGCAGGTAATGTGTTAAAAATGTGTCTTTTAGGTTACCCTCCAGGAGGAGTTGAGAAGGGAAAGATCAGAAACCAACTGGAAGGACTTATAGTAGTCCTAAGGAGAACAGGTAGTACAACAAAGGTGGTAGTAAGATTAGAAAGTAACAGGAGTAATTTTGAAAGGGGAATTTGCCGAACTTAGCACCTGGTTAAATGATCCTTCATTTGAGGAAGCTGTCCCAATAGCTTGAGCTTTGGTGCTTTAGAGGAGGAATTGAGTTAAAGAGGAAGATGATGAGTGAGTTTGTAATAGGACAGTGGGTTACAAAGGACTAGAGGACCCCTTGTATGCTCTCCGCCCCCCCCCCCCCCCCGCCACCATGAGGCTGAGTTTCCCTGGGTAGTTGCTCTCAGAGATAGATTAAATCTTCAAAGTTTGAAGAGTTGGGGAATCCTAGCATTGAGGTGAGGAAAGAATAGTGTGGGACAGAACAAGGCTAAAACCTCAAGAAACTGAGTTGAATTAGTTGGCTCAAGATTCTGTTGAGCTCAATCTGGTGAGCAAAAGATGAGAAGGTGAAAATATTACGAGCTGAGAATAATATAGTTGAGGTTATAGGTTTGGGATCATATGGACATGGTTTCACAGCCAGCTCTCCATTTTTAACTGACCTTTGGTTAAGATAGTTAATTTTTAGGAACCTCAGTTTTCTAATTTTTAATAGGATTCATAATAGGGACTTGTGAAGTTTCATTGAAGTGTTTGGAATGGTGGGCTTGAAGATGGTAAATATTCTGTAATAAATTTAGTTTTATAGGGATGGTGAGCTTTATGCTACTGCAGTAGAAAAATTGATATTGTCTCAGGATCTTTTAGAGCAAGTGAGCAGAATTGTCCATCTCTTGGAATTCAGTAAGTCCCTTACTGCACATAGTTGGGGGAGAGGAGTACCCACATGTGCTTATATTATGATGTGCTTCTATTAGGAGATATCAGGTAAAAGGGGTTGACAAAACCATTGGCAAATGTGCCTATTAATACACACACCCCAATATTCATTCTCCTTACCTATGAACTTACATTCTTGTTCAATGGTTTTAAGTTAGTCTTCCCTTTACTCCAAATTAACAAATGAGAGTTGGTCCTCACTTGTGGGTTCCTTCCTGATGGGAAGGTATATTAAGATAAATTACAGGCTTATACAACTATATATAAAAATCATAGATAGGATTTCTTAATGATTATCTTTTCTATCAATTAACTAAGGGTAATGGGAGAAAAATTGATATCCTTTGGGATAATTCATCAAATATAGGAATAAGTTTGTAAGTATTCTAAATATTAAGTGACAATAAATCCAATTCAAGCTGGGTTATAAAAAAGAAATTCTTTTTTTTAAAAGCTTATTTTTAGTAATCTCTATACCCAATGTGGGGCTCAGACTCATGACCCTGAGATCAAGAATCACTTTTCCAACTGAGCCAGTCAGACGCACCTCAAGAAATTCAAGTATTTGGGAATTCCAAAGGGGATGGCTTTTGGAAGAGGTAGTTCTGAGGGTTCAAACAGTGGCTTTAGGATTCTTTCTTTTGGTGCTTGTCTCTGGATTAAGTCTTTTCTCAGGCAGCCTCTTCCTTTTTTAAAAGATTTTATTTATTTGACAGAGAGAAACAGTGAGAGGGAACACAAGCAGGGGGAGTGGGAGAGGGAGAAGCAGGCTTCCCGAGGAGCAGGAGCCCACTGCAGGGCTCCATCCCAGGACCCTTGGATCATGACCCAAGCCGAAGGCAGACCCCTAACGACTGAGCCACCCAGGCGTCCCTCAGGCAGCCTCTTTTAATGGCAATATGGTTGCCAGCAGCTTCAGGCCCTTAGTCTGTGCTCTCAGAAACTTCCACAAAGAGAGGGTATCTCCTGGTGGCTCTGGAAAATAGTCTCAGGATTAGCTCAGACTCCTCTGATATCAGCATGGGCCCTCTCCTGAACCAATCACTGTAGCTAGGGGAATGTCATGCTCACATCACGTTGCTTCCCCTGTTACTGGTGATGGAATCCATTGTAACAAATGTCATGGATTGAGAGTAGGCGGGGGCTTTTCCCAAGGAAAATTGTTATCCCATTACCAGGAGTAGGGGGAATGGATACTCTGAAGGCAAAACTTCCCACAAAAATTTCTTATAATTCATGAGTTGTCAGTCAAGATTCAGGTATAAAAGAGCACCAAAGACAATAGGTAAGAGAGCCTTAATCACTCTCCTCTCTGTAGGTTTTTTGCTTTTTAGCCTGCTAACCCTGTGATGGCACATTGTCGGCAGTCCATCAGTACTTGTTGAAACGGGCTGAACCTGATTCAGACTCATGCATTGTCTCAGGCTTGAATGCTTCAGGTTTTTTTCCTCACAAGTCATTCTATTTAGTTTTTACAGATTTATTTTTATAGGTACATGATACAGAGCAGGAAACCGGGGTTTCTAAAAACAAAAGGAATCTTCACTTTTTTTTTTTTTTTTTTTTTTCCGGACAGACCCACACTCCCCCTTCCTGCCCTTCAGGCCTCTCAAAACTTTTTCAGAGAAGGAAAAGTGGATGTTTCTGAATGACCAGTCGTTTTTAAGGGGAAGCTCTGGTGGAAAGTTGGAAAAACTATACCAGATGTAGAACATTAATAGATGGAAAAACTTAAGCTGCTCTGGATGACAGAAGAAGGCATCTCTTTCCAAGTGCTCTGGAGGGGCAGCTCAAAGCACTTTAATCTTTGATGAATGTGATTGAACTCTTTCTGCTACTCAAGGAAAGACAGAAGTGCTCACAAGGGCTCATCCTGTGCTGGCTCCCTGCCACCAGCAACCCTGCCTTCTGCATAATTATCACGCCTTTAACTTTCCTGTTCCTAGGATTTTAAAATTCCTCTTTCCGACAAGAAAATCTAGTAGATGAGATACATGTAGCAAATGCAAGCCAGGTATTACAGTAAGAGCATTGGAATGGGAACTAGGAACCTAGAGGGGCTGCTGCATTAGTGAACTATGTTTTCCAGTGTCTGTTCTCTTTCATCTACCGTGGCCTCCACTCCGAGTCCCTTTTAGCAACACTGTCTAGGTATCATGTAAAACGTGCATGAACAAAGATGCTGCGGCATTACAAATCCAGGCACGTTAGGATGAAACCAATGAGTAAAACCTGTCCTCTGAGTCAAAAGTCTGAGACTTTTACTAGTTAGCTACAAGAGATCTTCATTTGATGGTGAAATACTTACGAGTACACAGGAAGGGTGAAAACACAGCTCAACCATACACCAAAGACTGCTTAACACCCTGATGCTTATATCTGGGAATGCTCTCTACTGCCTGTGCCACAGGTGGAATTGGATTGAGAAAAACACAAATCAACACACCAACAAAATGAGCGGTCCAGACCAGAGAAGACCTGAAGAAAAATACCCAGCAATCACCAGGATCTATGCCTACCATAAATCCAAGGTATTCTTCTGTCCCCATAGAATGCTGCTTTTTGTATTGTCCTTACTTTGACACGATGATTTCCTAGCAGTCCATCTATAAGCATTCAGAGAGAACATCCAGAAATAATTGAACATCAGAATAGGAAGTATTTGTGTGTGTGTGCGTGCGCGTGCACGCGCATGCGCACGCACACACGTATAGACAAACAGGGCACATTCCATCTTGGAAGATGTACTCAAAGCAATGTAGGAAGGCATCTGGGCAATAGTATATGCACAGAATTTCCATGTTCCATGGATTTTCTGGATTCAGAGAATCAGAAAACGAGACGTGAATGTGACACATTCTGCCACCTTAGTGGAGGGGAGCTGCGTAGGTGTGTGCACAGAAATGAGGAAGGAGAGCTTTTAGCCCTGATTTAAAGCTGTGCATCTGAGAAAAGAAGTTGTCCGTGTTTGCATTTCTTTATTTTCCAAATTTCCCAAAGTCAAGAAAACATAGAGAATCAACTCCAGTTGGTTTTGCACTTTGCAGTTTATCAAGCATATTTTATATGCCTCTCTCATGATTCCTGAAATAATCCTATGAGTTGGGCATGTTAGATGGTATTCTACAAATGGAGATGCCAAGGCCCAGGGAGATTTAATGTCTTGCTTAACTTGTAAAAATGAAATGGAAATCAAATGTTCTTACTCAAGCCCAGTTACCTTTCTATGAAGTTTCAGACAAGCAAACCAACAACAAAGACAAAGGGTTCAATCAAGATGCACCAGAAATATCTGGAGCCCAAAACAGAGTGAAGGGTGGCAAATGTCTATCTTGTAATTAGAGTCTGTATGTCCAGGTAAGACAGTCCTGTGCAAAGAAGGAATTTGGGGGCAGACGCAAGGTGAAATGAAAAAGTTGGAAAAGGTAGTGTTGTGGAGTAGCTTTTGTGGCTGTCATCGGTAATACCACTCTGTTTTTAACTTTCCAAACTGCATGTATGGCAGAATACTTATTCCTGAATTTATGACACTTCTTTAAAAAACATTTATTTGAGAGAGAGTGTGTGTGTGCTTGGGGGAGGGTAGAGGGAGAGAAGCAGACTCCCTGCTGAGGATGTTGCCTGACCCGGGGACCAGGGCTGCATCTCAGAACCCTGACCTGAGCCATAATCCAGAGTCGGATGCTTAACCGACTGTGCCACCCAGGCACCCCAATTTATGACACTCTTTTAAAACAACTGTTTGTCTCTTTTCTCCTGTGGCTTAAAAAATAATTACATTAAGTTTTCTTTGCTGCCAAGTCACCTCTGCAACCATAATCTGAAACTACCAAACCCCCAGTTGGTTTTGTGGAAACACTTGTAATTATCTCCTAACAATATCTGCCTAATTCGTGTACCCATTGGGCAAGGACTGGGAATAATTATCCATTCTGTAACCTACCTTGAACAGACTTGCGAAATACCAAGCCTTGCTTTGCCCCCTTTATCCTTCCTGACATTATACCTTGACCCCTGGTCATTCTAGGACACTCTGTACCTCACTGGGAAAGTAGGGCTACAGCTGAACAGGTGAGCATGGAGCTTATTTAT
The DNA here is from genome assembly GCF_002201575.2 of Neomonachus schauinslandi. Taxonomy (NCBI): domain Eukaryota; kingdom Metazoa; phylum Chordata; class Mammalia; order Carnivora; family Phocidae; genus Neomonachus; species Neomonachus schauinslandi. The sequence continues at coordinate 59,531,256 of NC_058403.1, forward strand.
GAAAGACATACGGGTTTACTCTCTGCTTCAACTCCTTAGTGTTTGATTTCTTTATTCCTCACAATTCTGCAAACCTATGTCTGAATGTATGCGCCCCTGAAACCAGAAGCAGATGAAACTCATTAGGTGACACCGCAGTACTGTTGCTGATCTTTACCCCAAACCTCAGGAAACAAAGCCAGGCATGATTTCGTCAGCTTTCAGCTTTTATCTTTTTTTTTTTTCCCCTAGGCCTGGAAAGTTGCAGATAGGATGCATCTAAAGTCAGAGTTTGGGGGAAAGACTTTTTCAAAGGGTTTTTATTGAGCAGGAAATGCCACATCTTAAAGCATAGCTGTGTGTTCCTATGGTTGGTAGAGACATCTGAAGTCCTTGAAAACCAGCAGGAAAGATAACCAAACTTTTGGCCTATAAATGCATAGACTAGAAGAAAGAGTTGTGGCAATTATTTGGATTGTGTATCACTATAAAGAACCAATTAAAACATGATAATTCAGGATCTTTTGGATTTAGTTTGTTGGCTAGCCGTGAGCATAAATGAATCCCCAAAATCATTTCTATTCCTTTAAATGTGTAAATGAAGTTATAACTTCTGAAACATTGAATGAAAAAATGAGGATCTAAGGTTTGGTCAGTACAGAGAAACCCTTTGCAGTTGGCACCCCTATGGTTCCAGTTTCTTTTCCTGGCACAGCACTAAAATGGCACATACAACTTTCATCAGCACTAGCGTGTTGCTCATTTAGCATTTAGGAAACACAGTGGATAGCAATTATCAGCCAAATAGCTGGGAAGTGAAAATGACCCAGTAATCAGAGTAAATATACATTATGCTGTCATATTCTAATGTGTAAATATTGGAGAGAAATTGCAGAACATGGACATGCAGAATCTTTCTTTTGAAGCCTTGTATGAATGCAAGTCCTGTCTTAGCTCTCTGGCATGTTTTCTGGATGACTGCTACTAAACATGCCAATTTGGTGAATAGTAGGTCATCCTCATTATTTGCTTGCTTACAGGTATCGTGACCAGAAAAGGCATTGCCCTGATTTTTGAAAATTCTAAACTTGGCTCCCAGTGACTGGGAGACATATGGAGAGATGATAGCAGCTTGGTGGGAGTTTAGACATCATAAACCTTGCACAGCCAGTTGCTTTAGTTGCTTATTCCAGTCCAACTGCATGTTAATATTACAGAATCCTCCTTCCTTTGTTAATTTAAAAGCTGCCACTGTCATTTTGCTTATCATCCTCTTCTAAGCAAGGCAGGTGGGGATAGTATCAGTGTTGCAAAATGTTACTAAACTGAGCACCTGGATTGCGTGCTGTGATACAGAGGGGCACAAGAAGAATAGGCAGAGTCTTCATTTCAGAAGCTTGTGGGAATATACTGGGAAAATTAGGCTAGCTGATGGCTCAAGTTCATTACCAAAGTTCTTTTTTTTTTTTTAATTTATTTATTTGAGACCGAGAGAATGAGAGAGAGAGAGCACATGAGAGGGGGGAGGGTCAGAGGCAGAAGCAGGCTCCCTGCCGAGCAGGGAGCCCGATGAGGAACTCGATCCAGGGACTCTAGGATCATGACCTGAGCCGAAGGCAGTCGCTTAACCAACTGAGCCACTCAGGCGCCCTCATTACCAAAGTTCTAAATAGCAGGTACACATAATTTCCCCACTTCTTATATTAAGGGCTAAAAGACTTAGAGTAGGTCCAATCCTGCCTCTACAGCAGAAGAGAAAGTGGGCTCTTGGTTGTAGTGGATGTTTGTTGTTTTGGAGGCACACAATATCCTTTTTCCCATTGCTTAAAACTTCTTGATATTTTTGGGGGTAAAAGGGGGTGAATTCTCTCCCTACATTGGGTGCAATCTTGGTGGGTTGGAGAATTCAGGTGCCCATCCTGTTTGTTTGTTTTTTAAGATTTATTAATTTATTTGACAGAGAGACTGCGAGAGAGGGAACACAAGCAGGGGGAGTGGGAGAGGGGGAGGCAGGCTCCCTGCTGAGCAGGGAGCCCGATGTGGGGCTCGATGCCAGGACCCTGGGATCATGACCTGAGCCGAAGCAGACGCTTAACGACTGAGCCACCCAGGCGCCCCTGCTCATCCTGTTTCTATGGAATCATGGGCTTCCTGGATGTTCCTCCTCCTAGACGCTCTTTCCAGGATAGCCAGGCAGTGAGCATGTGCCCTAACCTTAGCTAATCACTCTCTCGGGCAAAACAAAACAATAAAATGCCAAAACCCACTCATCTGAAGCATCTACGGAGATAATGCTGAGACCTTTGGGAGCTACCTGGTTTTTAATTGTTCTAAGTTGGGCTCTTCAGCCTTCTGTTTGATTATGTGCATTGCCCGGTTACTTTCCAATAGTACCGTTCTTGCTCAAATTCACCAGAGCTATTTCTGTTGCTAGCAACCAAAGAACTCTAAGTTTTTTTAAAAACTAAAATGCTGAGGATGACTACTTAGCAGAGGGTCAGAGGGACCATCCAGTCTGGGGTGGATCTCTGGTAGTAACGGTCAGTTTGGATATTGTATTATAACATTGGGAATGTCTAAATCCTAGGGACAATCTTAATACTTCAAAATGGTAGTTTTTGCCCATGTTTCTGATCTTTACTTCATCTAGTCACAGCTTGATTAATTAAGATGGGGTTGAGCCATCTGTGTCCTTGGCCTTAATAAGATCCATATACATAAGGCAAAATAACCAGAGAGCTCTTGATTCAGTATATATACCCCTCCAACATAACCTATTTTCAGTAGGTGAGGTTGCAAAGGAAACTGCAAAGCTCCTGTACCCAGACGGAATTGTTTTCCTTCTCCATATATCAACAGCAGTCAGCAAGTACCTCGATTTTTTTGTCTGCACAGGACCCTAAAATCAAAACATTTATTAACAAGGGCATGCCAGTTATTTGTCTTAGCTGCTATAAGGAAAACAAACATAAGGTAGAGTTTTTGCCCACAGAGAACCCGTAACCTTTTTGAAGAGTTTGCCAGATAAACAGATTTGAAGGTTTTGTAAGAAAGAATCTTCAAGCTGGAGAGACCAGGAGGGACTTTGTAGAGAAAAGCAGAATTCTGTCGTTGAGAATTACTGCTGACTTCCAGCAACCAGCTGATGTCACAGGACTTCCCAGGCCAGGGTGGACCTGGACAGTGTCACGGCCTTGTCAGGCCAACGGTACAGCTGATTTTACTCAGAATGGCCTCTACCAAAAAGGACTTGAGATGGTGATACCTAAATGATTTTGGCCTTAGGGGCGTGGGACTCTGTGTGTGTGTGTGTGTGTGTGTGTGCGTGTGTGTATGTGTGTGTCAAAGATGAATCTTGTTTGCTGTCTTCCATGAGCTTCCTTGAAAGAAGAAATGGAAGGCAGAGTATATTTCAGAGCAATTTCTTTCCTAATGTTGTGAATTTCTGTGAGGAGGAAATTTGTGAAAAATCTACAGCAATGCACAAATAACAAAACAAAATGTCTGAACTGGAGCTCAGAGGAGGAGCTCCCCGCTTTCTACCTACTTGCTCTTTCTTTGTGGCCGAACATGTCTGAATTCTTTTAGAAGATTCAGTCTCTGAGGTTGGTAGGTCTCTTTGCATGTGCCTAAGTCGGGCTGCATTGATTATATTCACTTGCTCTTGTTCTGTAGAACAAGAAAGCAGCAGAACCAGTATATCCCAGTACCCATTTGGAGACAGCATGTGAAGGAATCCGGATTCATTAGAACATTTAACATTTTTACTCACCTTCATTATAATAAAATATGGGGGGCAGAAACTCTTCTCCACTTATTTCAAATGGGGAAAAAACTGAGGCACTTTCCAAATATAAGTCAGTGGCAGAGTCGGAATGAAAACTCCCATTTTCTGACTTCAAAACAGCTTGATTCACTAGGGCACATTGCTTCCCTTTGAGCATAAAATAAAAATAGCCCAACTTAATCAAACTATGTTTGCCAAGTTCTAGTCTATAGGGAACTTTTTATTTTTATAGCCAAGAGTAACACACACTTTATACCAGGCCATTTTAATGGCGGTATCGGGACAACCTACACTACAGCTTCACAAATGGAGTACAAAAGCCCGTGGGTATTTTTACCTATTAAAAGTTGTGTTAGAGAAAGAGAGCAGTCCACAAAGATTAATGCAGGACTACTGCACCCAGCTGGGGAAGAAAATCACTTGAGTTCCAAAGCTGAAATATCATCTGCAAGGCTTTCCCTCCCAATGTTTTCCCTACTCTTCTCAATCTTCATGATTGTAACTCCTACAAGGCAAGGCCTACATCTTGTCTCTGCCCCTCAGAGATAAATGTTTGTTGAATAAAGAGATGAATGAATACAGTTAATGAACAATTTTTGAAGCAAAAAAAAATTATATGAATAGGAAGCAATGAGTATATAGACAAGCTGAATCCAACTACAATATGATAGTATTTATTGAGTGCCAGTGGTCTTGAGTATCACTCAGAGGTCAGTTCATTATAAAATACCACCTTTACTTTTTCTGCTCTAGGTGCATTATGTATTAGTCCATTTAATTGTTGGAACAATTCTGTGAACTAGGTATTTTTATTAGCTCTATCTCAAAGATGAGGGAAAATTGTGGTCAGTATGATCAAGTCACATGACTCATCATGGCCGCACAGCTAGTAAAGAAAGGAACAAGGGATTTGAATCCAAAGCTGGTGCTTATACTGTTTGCTTACACTTTGGGAGCCATGGTAAATGCCAATCAGTAGGAGTCTCCCAGATGAAGCCCTTTATGCTGACTACTATGTAGCTGAACCTTGACTTTGCTTACACCCCATCACAAAAACCGCAGCTTTCTTTCCTAGAGGGCCTTTGGCTTGATTTCATTTAGAACATGACAAAACATTCATTAAAAAAATTAAATGGTCCGTAAATGAATTATAGAATTTCAGAGGAAACTGTAAATGTGAATATTCTAGTATCACTTATATTTTCTGGAGAAGGTGGTTCAATTTGTATTTTCTTGGTTATCCAGGGTCCGGGGAGTCATGCGAGAGCCTCATTCAGAGGTGGGTCCATTACAAAATGCAACACTTTTTATCTTCCTGAATGACTGTTTACCCTCGGCTACAGGGTGGCCCTCAGCTTTCAGCCTCCTATTACCCTGATGTTGGGAGTCCTTCTAACTTCTCAGCAGCAGGATGGCGAGTCTTTCCTCAAGGACTTCCTCTCACATTGGCTTACTGAAACAGTTCAGTTTTGCCTGCCTCTCCCCTCCTCCAACTTCTATTCTAAACAAATCTTAGATATGAAGAGTCAATAACCTAGGATTCTCAGTGAAAGAAAGAGTTCCCTCCATTTCCCTTCTCCCATTCCTGGTACAGTGGTGGTCTCTGCATTAAAGTTTCCTTGTTCTGGAGCCTGACTTCATTCTCCAGGGTATGAGTGCTCTGAGAGAAGAAAGAGCATATCAGAACACGAAATCTATGTTTTCACTAAACAAGATACTTAGAAAAGAAAAAAAAAGATCAATTTGGAATTTGATGTAATTTGGCTTTTGGTTTTGGAAAATTTGTTTTTGCACATTTTTTTTGGTCCATACACATGAAAACCTGTTCTGAAAGCTACTGGTCAAACTTATCTGGCCTTAGCAGCTCTGAACCAGGTTGCAAATTCCAAGAAAATTCATTGTGTGACATGACACAATAGGGCACGATGAGGGCACTGGGATCAGGAGGTAAAGAGGTGTTCTGGAACATCTAGGGAAGTGAGGTGATCGGAGTGCAAAGATGATCCAATAGTTCTCAGACTGGAGCTGTGGTGTGTTGATTCTCCATGTCTAACCACTTGTGGAGGCCACACTCTGATGAAAATCTGGACGCTGCCCATTCTTACCATCTCACCATCTTGTGTATAAAGAAGAGGAACAGGGTGTGCCCACAGCTCCACTATGACCATTTCTTATGATGGAGTATCACACACTCCATTACTGGTGCAATTTCAGAAGTATGTGTGATCCTTTCTGCTGGGTCTAACTTGACAAGTGTGATCCACAGATCTCTAAAGAATTTTGCTCTGCTAAGTATTCAAGAGGGTGTCTGACAGAGTGAAGGAAGGGAAGTTAACAGAGACAAAAAGAGCTGGGCAAGAGAAATAAAAAGTTATGAGGATATAAAAAAAAATAGGGAATTTTTACATACCAAAGATTCTATGGAATCCTAATGGGAAAAGTGAATCTACCATATTAACATATTAACCATTTCCGTTAAACTATAATATTTCAAAAAAGAGCATAATCAGCTTATGACAGCATGATTCCCTTATAATTCCTTTTATTTAAAACATTTTTTTGGATAAGTTATTTGGAGAAAGTATCCCATTTCCTAGTGAGAAGAAAACTCTACCCCTTTTTACATGGTGTGATGATCCTGGTCCAAACGCAGGGAGTTTCTGGAAATGGCAAGTGAGACACTTGTTGCCATGGTGATTGTTAATAGTTCTGACTCAGATATAGTGTTGCTATAGCAACTGCATGGAAGCCCTTGGGAGGTGGTGCAGGCTTTTTTTTTTTTTTTTTTAATCAGCAAAAAGAGGCTAGGAAGAACCATTTTAGTAGCTTTTTGCTGCACTGCAGTGACGAAGCTTTCAAGGCTATTTCATCCAGATGAAAGATCGTGCTGTTCCCGCACTGATGAAGCAGATATGTTATACTGCAGGATAAATGTAGTCCCATATAGCACAGTAGCAAGCACATTATCTGCCTGCTAATGAATTCTGATTTTTTGACTAATGGTTTCTAATAACACAGGCAATCTTGAAAAATCCTTAATGTCACTGGCAATAAAAAAAAAAAAAGCCAAAGGTCAAAGACTGAACAGGTCCAAATCACTGAGAATTAGACTGTTTCAGCCTAGATGCATCCCTGTAAGTGTGAGACACGTGGCTAATAAAGCATTGGAAAATCTATTTTGGATGGTTTGGTTCGATCCTCTAGGTTGTATGCTTGTATAGCATCTTACATAGACCCAGTGATTGGGATGTAGAAGGTCCTCAAATAGTGAGGTGAGTGAATGAGTCAACTTGTCAGGCAGTGGATAGTCATGTTTACTTTTCCCTAAGACCACTCATATCATTTTTTATCATTGCAAGGCGTTTGCTACATTTTGTGGTACTTGGAATTGAGTGCGTTAAGCAGGTCTGTGTTCAGACCTTCCTCGGGTCCTCAAGCTTTGGTAGAGATAGGAGGGCAGCCGGAATGGAATTGAAAGCAAGTCCTCTGTGTAGCCTCTTCTCCAGTCAGTAGATCAAAGCAAGGTTCTAAGAGTGTCCTCACTGCTGAACCAGGATTTGAAAGGGTTAAGAGAGCACCCTGGGCACTACCCTGAGACCACCTTCTACCAATTTAATCCACTATCAACTGCCCCCTTCTGTTGTTTTCTCCCATAGGCTCCTGGGCTAAGGTGAGTTTTCCTTTCTCCCAATATAAAGTCCTTTGAGGGCTAGAGTAGTGCCTTGTTCTTCTGTGAATATTCCACAGCACGTACATGATGGTTTCATATGGTAGGATCCCAGGAAAACCAACTTAGATAATAAAAGAAAAATGTCTCCTAGCGTGACTTGCCTTTTGATTGGATTCCTTCTTCTTGCCTCTGAAGGTAGTAACTAGTTAATATGAGAAAAGCAGTATTAACTGGTAGGTTTGGTATTAATGGGAGCATTGCCTTTTGGGTGGAAAGTCAAGGTGGCTTCTGATTAATAAGTGGTGAAGTTCCCTATTATCACACACCATGGAAGTAGCTGCTTGATTTGCTCATTTAAGAGGCAAACCCGATTCTGTATACATAGTAAATATTTGTGGAATGAGTGATTATCTTTTTCTAGAAGCCATAAGCTTTGTGCACGGATTGATGATTCCAGACAGTAGTAGTAGTAGAGTAGAGTAGTGAAGATGGTTTTATTCTCTTCTTCGAGGCCCCTGCACAGCTGGAAACTGTAACAGAATGTTGGCTATATGCTAATGAACAATCTACCCCTCATTAGGCCAGCATTGAAGACAGTTATTCCCTTAAGCTGGTTGCAAAAGAATTTTATTTACCAGGATGCCTCTTTGTAATGTCGTCTTCTTGTCCCTTGTTATTAGACTATGCTTTAAATGTTTGAAAATGCCTGGAACATCTCATTTCCCATCTTGAAAGTTCATAGCTTCTTCTACCCCCTTTCTAACCTGTTTTTAAATTTTTCAGGGATTTGGTAGCAGGCTGCTCTTTTTTTAGTTGAAAAATTTTCAACACGAATGGAAAGCTGATTTGAAATTTGTTTAATGAGCTGTCTTTAAAAAAAAAAAAAATAGGGGCGCCTGGGTGGCTCAGTCGTTAAGCGTCTGCCTTCAGCTCAGGTCATGATCTCAGGGTCCTGGGATCGAGTCCCGCGTCAGGCTCCCTGCTCAGCGGGAAGCCTGCTTCTCCCTCTCCCACTCCCCCTGCTTGTGTTCCCTCTCTCGCTGTGTCTCTCTCTGGCAAATAAATAAATTCTTTAAAAAAAAAAATGGGCTTCTCCTGTAAAAGAGCAACTTGATAGTGGCTCCTAATAAAGTTGTCTTTTCCTTACAAATGTCCCTATGAAGGTGAGAAAAAGGTGAAAATTTGCAGTAACACAGACAGTCCACTTATTGCTGGAATCTGAGGGAATTTCCATAGGTACACTGTCTTTCTATATTGAAAGACTCAATTGGTGGCTTACCTCTGTTATGCTCAACTGAAAGTACTTAGGAAGACCTTCCTGCCTCCTTCCTCACCCTCATGGTCTGCTGCTTCTTTCATAAACCTAGTTTTGTTTCAAATAAAAACTTGAGCAGCTACCCCTCTGCCACTTACCTGCTGCTTTTGGGGGGTAGCCATAACACTGTCTTCTCTTTTTTCCTTTTCCTTGAACCCAGTCAAGAGCTTGCCCTCTTTTTTATGTTTTCTTGAATTGTGGTAAAAAACACACAACATTTACCACGTTAACATTTTTTTCAGTATATGATTCAGTAGTGTTAAGTATATTCACATTGTTTTGAAGACCCCTCTTTTTTAGATCCAGTTAAAATCCGTAACACCAGGAAAAAAAAGGGGGAAGTAACATGGAGGTTGGGGAGGTAAGACATTGCATCATGGGAAGCATAGTCTCCACAGGTATAATATTACTAGTTGAGGAAAAGAGACAAGGAGAGTGCTGGCTAGTATACAGGTTTCCCCCCACTATCTAAAACTGGAGTGTTCCTCTCGGCATCAGGGAACACAGCTCAAAACCTCAATGAAATACCACCTCACACCAGTCAGAATGGCTAAAATTAACAAGTCAGGAAACAATAGATGTTGGTGAGGATGTGGAGAAAGGGGAACCCTCTTGCACTGTTGGTGGGAATGCAAGCTGGTGCAGCCACTCTGGACAATAGTACGGAGGTTCCTCAAAAAGTTAAAAATAGAACTACCTATGACCCAGCAATTGCACTACTAGGTATTTACCCCAAAGATACAACCGTAGTGATCCAAAGGGGCACCTGCCCCCCAATGTTTATAGCAGCAATGTCCACAATAGCCAAACTGTGCAAAGAGCCCAGATGTCTATCGACAGGTGACTGGATAAAGAAGATGTGGTGTGTATATCTACAATGGAATATTACTCAGTTGTCAAAAAATGAAAGCTTGCCATTTGCAACAACGTAGATGGAACTAGAGAATATTATGCTAAGCAAAATAAATCAGTCAGAGAAAGACCATTATCATTTGATCTCACTCATATGTGGAATTTAAACAAAACAGAGAAGCATAGAGGAAGGGAGGGAAAAATAAACCAAGACAAAACCAGGGAAGGAGACAAACCAAAAGAAACTCTTAACTATAGGGAACAAACTGAGGATTGCTGGAGGAGAGGGGGGATGGGGTAACTGGGTGACAGGCATTAAGGAGGGCATGTGATGTAATGAGCATTGGGTATTATATGGAACTGATGAATTACTGAACTCTACCTCTGAAACTAATAATACACTATATGTTAATTGAATATAAATAAAATTAAACAATGGTGTTTCTATGAAATCTTTTGTAAACAGAAATGGTGTAAAGCAAAGCAATTACCATTAGTTTATACGAAAAAATTTTTGAGCATTCTCAGACCCCAAAAATAACCTGTCTTAGGCTTTTCTGGTACCTCAGGATACATCTTGCTATGGGATGCACAAAATAAAGCAGAGATGCTCAGAGACACAGTTCAAAGCTATGGCAGCCTGATGCTGAGTGTAGTTTATGGGAAAGAAGCTTGGTGGTGCATCTCGCTGCTCTGGGTGCACTCTGCCTTTATACTGGCTTGCTGCAAAACAAGTGCTGAATGCCATTTTTACTTTCCACCTGTTTTCATAAAAACAACCCCTTTCGAATTTTTTTGTTGTTGTTAATGAAAACAGTTATGTAGGTCTTTTGTAAAAGTGAATGGCATGATGCAAACTATCAAAAAGCAGGGGAGTACCTGTTTAGAGTGTCAGAAAGGCAGGAAGTAGGCTATTTCAGCCCAGTAGAAGTTTATAGAAACACAGGTTGTAGACATCAACCCGGATCAGTTGTATATCTGAAAAGAGGATTCATCCAGCGCTTAACTGTGCAGGGAGATAGTAGGGGCCAATGTGGTGAGTACGGAGAAACACTACAGAAAAAGGGGAACGCAATTATGAATATGTAGAAGAAAAGGCATACTTTGGAAAGGATTTTCCAAGGTCTAGAGGCAAACTTGAGGAAATTGGCTTTTCCTAGACAGTATAACAACACAGAGGCAAGGAAAGAGAAGCAGAAATCTGAAAAGATCGTAGGATAGACTGCAAAGACAGATGGATGGCAAAACATTTAATATGTGTAACACTGTGCTTAGCCCTATGGACTGCTATAAATCATCTGAACCCAAGAAGTGTTTGAGTATTAACATGAAAGAATGCCTAGAAATCAAGACAATATGTAATAATCTATTAATTAAGGGCCTAAGTAAATGATCTAGATCTGTGCACTGGGATGTCAGGAAGAGGCAAGATCAATGTTGGCTGGAATTATCATCTGAAAAAATTTGGCTCAGTAGGAGGGAAGTGAGAATAGAATTCCAGAAAGGGGCAGTGGCATGATCTGAAGCTTTTATTTGTTTTGGGCACATGCCATCTTCCTCAGACTGTCCTCAGATAGTCTTAACTTCACAATCTTTTTCTTTCATTTGTTTAACATTTCAAACTGACACTACTTTCTGGTCAATATTCTCTTACCTGGACTTGTTCTGAATTTTTACACAAGGTTTGGTTTACCTATCTCCAGCTCATAGGCACCTTCTCTCAGGCAAGATTGCAATAATATGCTAATTTTTCTAACTAATGCTAACTTTCAGTCAGATCAGGCATTTTCCAGGCAATGTCACAACAATTTGGTGTGGTAGGGTTGATGATAAAATCCCATTTTACAGGTGAGAATATTAAAAAAAAAAGCTAAAGGATTTTCCTAGACTTTTCATCTATAGAGCAAAAAAAATAAAAAAAATAAAAAAATGGTTAGGACTTAAATCCAGGGTTTTGATTCCCAGCCTCATGCTCTTTGTGACAAGAGTAGTGAGTAGTAAGAGTAAGGGAGGAGAAAGGTGGTAGAAATGGGCAAGTGAAGATGGTTTTATTTACTTGTCTCAGGCAGAAGTGAGGCTGTGGATGCTTAAAGACACTGGGAAAGAACCTGACTTTCCTCAACAGCAGACATATACCCCAATTATTTATTCAGCAATGGGGTAAAGGCTGTTAGGATCAGAGTACTCTTCTTGAGAAATAAAGGTTGGGGTACCTAAGGTATGGGCCTAATGAAAAGGGAGAGTCTGTCTGAACAGGTGCTGGGACCATTGACCACATTCTGGAGAAGCAGGAGTATGGGCTATAAAATTCACTTGACTTATGGCAAGTGAATGTAACTAAGTAGAAGGGAGGAAGAAGCAAAGAACAAGAAGTGAAGAGCAAAGAAAAGAGAAAAGCAAAGAGGGATAATGATCCAGAGGGGAGCATAATGTCTGTAGGGCACATTCCAGAATAGCAAATCTTGCATAACCGGAACTGTGATGCAAGTTTGGTAACAACCATTTGACAACTGACAGTCAAGAAAATCATATATTCACTTTCAAGGCAGGACAGTGTGTCTATTATCACTGCTTTCCATAGTACTACTGACCATGGTCTACATAAGGGAATAGCAGTCATGCCTTGTTGACAGTACAGAACTGTTACAGGAAAGCAAGATTCTGGGATGACTGGAGGGATGGGTCGTGGTAGGAAGTTTTCACATGATAATATAGTAGCTCAGTATTGCCAAACTAGCCTTGTAATCTGATGTGACATTTGCCAAATTATTTTATACAGTTGTATGTGATTATTCTTGTACTTTCTTGATGCATATACTTTTAAAAAAAAGTATTAGCACAAGCAGGGGGAGCAGCAGAAGGAGAGGGAGAAGCAGACTCCCCACTGAGCAGGAAGTCCGATGTGGGGCTCGATCCCAGGACTCTGGGATCATGACCTGAGCTGAAGGCAGACGCTTAACTGACTGAGCCACCCAGGTACCCCCTGATGCATTTACTTATGATGGTTGAAGACATTTTTCACTGCTCAGTCTTTCTCTCCTGTTTTTAATGTTTTCTAGCTTTAGGAATCATTATATTCTTTGTCCTCATGTACTCTTACGCACATTGGATTTTTTGTTTAATCTACAGTTTTGATAATGCCAGTAGTCCCGTCTCCCCGTTTGAAAGGTGTGTAAGGACTCCTATGTAGGGATATAATGGCCAGAAGTCCTATAAGTGAGAACAGACCGTGTAACTCTTTATTCATTCCTGGTGCAAACTTCTAGAGCTGAGCTCAGTCACATTTTCAAAGAGAATAGTTAAAAGTTAACATGCATTTTAATTTTGTTCTGTTTTACCCAGAAAATACCATTTCAGCTGTAAGTACTCCCATTCTCAACAGTATTTTAGACCTGGAGAGAACCCGACTGCTGGACAAGCCTGACTTACCGGGCTTATCATTTACTCCACCTTGCCTGACCTGTTTGCTGCCAGGAATGTGATTCTGAACCCTAGAAGCACTTGGTAACACTCTCATTATTTTAATGTGTTTTGGATACACATAATGTCTGATTTTCCTCCTTTTTCATTGAATTAACACTAATTGGCAGTCTCTGTCCAGCTGTTGGTTCCCTGTCTGCCCAGCTCCTAATTCTCTCCAATTTCTAGATCCACAGCAGAGAGAGCCATCTTTTCTGACAAATGGACATGGGTGCATCTTCTTGAGGACCACTGCAATTGCCTTGGAAGTGTATTCGTTTGGTAGGGCTGCCGTAATAAAGCACACACACTGGGTGGTTTCAGCAGCAGAAATTGTCTTACAATTCTGGGGGCTAAGAGTCAGCAATCGATATGTCATCAGGGTTGGTTCCTTCTAAGAGTTGTGAGGAAGAGATCTGTTTCATGCCTCTCCTTGTTTCTGGTGGTTTGCTGGCAATCTTTGGTGTTCCTTGGTGGATAGAAATACTACTCTGATTTCTGCCTTTATCTTCACTTGGTATTCTATTTGTGTGCATGTCTATTTCCAATTTCCCCTTTTTATAAAGATGCCAGCCCTACTGGATTAGAGCCCACCCTAACAACCTTACTTTAACATCATTACCTCTGTACAGACCCTACCTCCAAATAAAGTCACATTGTGAGGTACTGGGGATTATGATGTCAACATATTAGGGTTTTCTTTTGGCGGAGGGGAAGCATAGCTCAATCCATAACAGGAGTATAGACTTTCTACATCAGAAAACAGAACAAAATATTTTTAAAGATTTACTTTGGAATCCGTTGGTGTTTTTTTTTTTTTTTTAACTGGTTTGGCTTCTTCATGTAGTCTCTATCTTTCTCTATTTCTCTCCTTTAATACTTTCTTGTCTAGGACCCTCCCTTAGAAATCTATTTTCTTTCAGTTCTAATTGTCTCTTTAAGTTTGTTTTCTCTTACATTGTTTTTTTCCTTTCTCATTTCCACTTTCTTTTCTTTGTGGATGCATGCTTCTGCTCCTTTTACCCAAAAGAAGGGTTAATCTCTCTCTGAACCAGTGATTATCAACCATGAAGGTGAAATAACCTACTGAGTCCCAGGGTTGTGAAATATGTTCAGTTAATTTATTCCTTACAATTGGTAAAATACCCAATTCTACCAAATGATTTGCCTTTTCAGAATATGTATTTCAGAATAAACCCTTAATAGTCATCCATTCATTTGCATTCTGATATGCCCTAGGGTGTAGGAAGAAAGGGAAGTTACAGCCAGTGTATGGGGAATTTGTATGTAATGGATGGACTACCATATCTGTGCTCACGGAGTGTCACACATGTGGCTCATCCATCATGTGTGTCGAGGCAGAAAAAAAACCCCAAAAAACAGGATGAGGCTCACTCCTTTAGACCCAAAGAGCTCTTGCGGACCAGGGCCCTCCCTTGGGGGGAGGTAAAGAATCATTTGTTTTCAGTCTAGACATGTCCTTTTAAAGTTTAAGTCAAATTTTGTGTACATATTCTCAGCTAAGACAAACCTAATTTCATGATATGTGACAAATTTAATTTTTACCTTTACACTTTGACATTCAGGAAATTTTTGTGTATTAAGTTTAAATTTCCTCATCAAATTTAAAGTATCAATGGTCAGTATCTCACATGAGCAGTGTCAACACTGGGCAGGGAGTGGTAAAATTTGAGTTTCCGTCATAGTGCAGACACTAACAATTTACTGTCACTTCAGCAAGCCACTTAGATTCAGTAGGCTACAACTTCTTTGTGAATTATGTTTCTATCAGCTGCCAATTTCTTGTAAGTTTCAAAAGATAATTTTTTAAAAAGTAACCTATGAATCTCATACTAACATAAAACGAGCACATGTCAAAGACTTTTATTTAACTCAGTTAATGTGGGAGCCAGTAAGATGTGACAATTAATTCCCCAAATAATTCAAAGACACATATACTGTATAGGTGATAAATAAGTTTACAAACAGATGCAAAGCTGGTCTGTATCCACAAGGCAATATTTCACACACCCCCCAAAATAACTTGCCTTCCTATGGACAAGAATCATTTGCTTTTTTTTTTTTTTTTTTTAAGATTTTATTTATTTATCTGAGAGAGAGAGAATGAGAGACAGAGAGCACGAGAGGGAGGAGGGTCAGAGGGAGAAGCAGACTCCCCGCTGAGCAGGGAACCCGATGAGGGACTCGATCCTGGGACTCCAGGATCATGACC
The DNA here is from genome assembly GCF_002201575.2 of Neomonachus schauinslandi. NCBI lineage: Eukaryota > Metazoa > Chordata > Mammalia > Carnivora > Phocidae > Neomonachus > Neomonachus schauinslandi. Next base: position 59,546,551 of record NC_058403.1, read on the forward strand.
TGAGCCGAAGGCAGTCGCCTAACCAACTGAGCCACCCAGGTGCCCTAAAAATAAGTTTCTTTTATTTAAAGATTTTATTTATTTATTTGAGAGAGAGAATGAGATAGAACATGAGAGGGGGGGAGGGTCAGAGGGAGAAGCAGACTCCCCGCTGAGCAGGGAGCCCGATGCGGGACTCGATCCTGGGACTCCAGGATTATGACCTGAGCCGAAGGCAGTCGCTTAACCAACTGAGCCACCCAGGCACCCAAGAATCATTTGCTTTACTGTAAGTATTTTAAAACTGATAGAGTTGTAAAATACCTCAAAGACAATTGAAGGTACAGTCTTCTCCAAGTAAAATAACCTGAAAGGACTTAACAGGACTTGCAATAATCTATTTTTGTCCATTTAGAAAATCCTCTACAATTTTTCTGGGATAAATATTGGAGTCCTTTGTTTCAGGTATACTATGGAATCAGTCTCCATAACACATGTCAAAAGCAGAATCACTTTGGTTGAAATGAGTACAGGGACTTCTAGTTAAACTTGCTTTTTATTCTTAGATCATTCACTGAGATCCCAACTCAGAGTTTTCAGATCTGTGTAAATCACAGTTTGAAAACCATCAGATGATTTCCGTAATTGCTGAAATCATATCTATTACTTCATACTCAGTCCCTCAACTTTTTTTTTAGTGGTCTCCATGCCTCTACCTGCCACCTACTAAACACAGAAACACACACACACTCTGCTATATCAGGCAATAAAGGTATCCCTTTCAGGGTCCTTATATATCCTTACAAATCCAAAATTCCAAAACTGTCCATGACTGTATAGAGTTTTTCATCTCTGAATTACATAGAGTAACTGCAAGTTACTTGAAAGAATACTTCCCACTTGGGCGCCTGGGTGGCTCAGTCGTTAAGCGTCTGCCTTCAGCTCAGGTCATGATCCCGGGATCCTGGGATCGAGCCCCGCATCAGGCTCCCTGCTTGGCAGGGAGCCTGCTTCTCCCTCCCTCACTCCCCCTGCTTGTGTTCCTGCTCTCGCTGTGTCTCTCTCTGTCAAATAAATAAAATCTTTAAGAAAAAAAAATACTTCCCACTTGACTAAATAACCTGTACCCTAATAGCCTTAGAGTATTCTTGAAAATGATTTATAAATGTATCTGTTGGGTTTTACTGTGATGCCATCTTTATCACTAATGTATTCACTTAATTTCTTAATTTTGAAAAACAAGGCCATATTTTTTTAAATGCTTCTGGGCACACGTATCAAAATCTCTCTCTAAATCCTGCAATCATGCTTTCCTGTTCTTTATTTCTATTTTAAGTCCTATGGATCTGTTGTCATGAGAAAACAGTGAAGGACTTCTTCACAAATGGGACGCGGTTTTCTCACTACCCATCGTGGCCTAAATGCTTTCTCCCTTTACCTTGTCTCTAGATTTTACCATAGTCTACCTTAGTCTTAGTCTTGGGCATGACATGTGTGAAATTCTTGCCTTAGTGGCAATGGGGAACTCAGGCTCCCTGTTAGTAATTCCCATCATATGACCCAATGTCCTATTGAACCAGATCCTCATAGTGAGACTCAGATGGTCAATTTTCTGATTCTTGCCACTTGTTCTTGCAACTGTATCCTCCCTTGACCTATACCAACTATCTGTTCAGCTGATCTCCTTAGGCTTGACTCTTTACCTGTCTGAATCCAAGATGCCTTCCCATTTCCTTTTTCCTCCCTTACCTAAGAATACCTCTATACCCTTCATTCTTGTGTCATTTTAGGTAGTCTTTCCTGGACCTCTCTACTCTTTAGCTGCCCAAATCCTGAACTGACCTTCTTTCCACTGTATCATCCCAGAGTTCAAGATACTAAAGTAAGCTTCAATATTACCTAGCAAAATAAAAAAGTAGCTTTTCTTATCCTAAAACTATCACTAAAAAAAGGGGGGGAAGGGGAGCCTGGGTGGCTCAGTCGGTTAAGCATCCCACTCTTGATTTTTGGCTCAGGTTATGATCTCAGGGTGATGAGATCAAGCCCCATATCAGACTCTGCAGTCAGTGGGGAGTCTGCTTGAGATTCTCTCTCTCCCTCTCCCCCTCCCATCCATGTGTGCTCTCTCTCTCTCAAATAAATAAATAAATCTTAAAAAAAAAAAAAATCACTCACTCTGCCTGTTCCAGCATCTAACATCTCTCACAGCAATATAGAGACCACTATATTATTTTTTTTAAGATTTTATTTATTTATTTGACAGAGACAGCGAGAGAGGGAACACAAGCAGGGGGAGTGTGAGAGGGAGAAGCAGGCTTCCCGCTGAGCAGGGAGTCTGAGACCACTATTTTCTTTTTTTTTTTTTTATTATTATGTTAATCACCATTATTTTCTTAAAGCAGCATTAAATGAAATCACTCTTTTTGTTCTAGTGTCACTATCTGGAAAATTCTTTGCTTTTCCCCACTTTCTAAACCTTATCTCTTGACTAGGACAGAAGCATAGACCAAAGAGAGAATAGCTAATTTTGTTTAGTAGGGACTACATACTAGGTGTTAAGCTAAATGTCTAAAAATCTTATTTATTCTGCATGATATCCCTCTGAAGGAGATAACTGTTATCTTCCCTTTAATAGGTGAGAAAAGGTTGACTAAGTTACAAAGGTCACCTAGCTAATAACTTTTATAACCAGGGCTGAAATTCAAGCTCACTAGATTCTACATCCTCCCAGGATAACAGACTAACTTTATAATTATTACTAAGTAGGTGGCAACCTTGACTGATTTACAGTTTAAAACATTTACATTCATTTGTGGTGGAAATGTTCAGAGCAAATCATTAACCTGAAGGAAATCTCAGAAAAAGAGAAGCATTAAAAAGTAGAGGTGAAGGCACAGGTCAATAGATAAGGAGATGCAGGCTCTAGTCCCAGCTCGTGGGCAAGAAGCTTTCAGGGTTTCTGTTCTCTCACGTGTAAAATTAGACTTTCATACTAAGTTGTCTCTAAAGTTTCTTCCAACAATGTAACTGCTTTTTGAGGGGCCTAAGAAAAAATCACACACAATATAATCAGTTTTTGCAATTGAAAGAGAGCTTTAGTGGCATGTGCCTGGGGTAGGCTTGTGTGGTGAGGTTCATTATCCAAGTCAGTCCAACTCACCTGTTGACCTTGTCCTCTCTTGCTGTGTATCAGGGCAACTGCTGGGTGAATCCACTGAGAACCGGGCAAATTGGGACAGCAGTGTTACTTCTTAGGACTGCTGTCACCAAAATGGCAGGTCACATCACCAACTGGAAAGAGTTGAATGCTTTCTGCCCTAAAGCCAGTCTCTCAGCATGGAGGAGACATTCCAACCCACAGACACTGGGTTGGGCTTATGCGGAAAAGGGGGGAAGGTTAAGAGAGGTATCCATAGCAGATGATGTATTGCAAGTGAGAACCTAAAATTACAAGATGGAAATCGCTAAAAGATGCTGTACAGATTCCTTTGAACACAGTTCACAGGAGGGAGGCCTGTGTGTTGTTGAACAACAAGAGCTGCAGACAGATCACTTACATGTGGTAATCAAGAATGAGGGTGTCAGAACATCTGTTATTTTGTCTGCCTGGCTCCCCTTCCTTTGGAAACTGCTCCTCTACCACACCAAGCAATTCTGATGTGCCCATCTTTCCTGCCACAGGGGTGAGCAAATGACTCAAGGTGACCAGAGTATCTAATTCCCCAGCACCCAGATATTCATTGACTAGAGATGGGTGTGAGACCTAAGTAGGGCCAATCAGTGTTCTGCTGGGGGAATTGCTATTGTTACAGGAAAAGAGAGAGGATCTTGTTCTGAGTTATGAAGTATAAAGATGATGGGAAGATGGGAGTGACTAGTGGGCCACTTGGAAAGAGTAAGTCAACATGGAGGAAGGAAGGGCAACAGACATATGGCTAAGGACCTTGCTTAAGTACTCAGCCCCAAATACCTCTGAAACTAGAAAACATCAGACTTCTTAACTTCTTAATATGAGCCAATAAATACCTCTCCCCGTTAGAACATCCTTATTTGGGTGTAATTTACATGCATTAAAACTCACCCTGTTTAGATGGATAGTTCCATGAATTTTGATCGATGTGCAAAGACTATATAATCACCACCACAATCAAGATACAGAATATTTCTATCACCCCAGGAAGTTCTATCATGCTTCTGTGTAGTGTGTCTCCTTCCACCCTTCTCCCTTGCAACCACTGATTTATTATCCTGTCCCTACAGTTTTGCCTTTTCCAAAATGATAAGTAAATGGAATCCGTAAGTATGTATAGCCTTTGAGGATTGCTTCTTTCGCTTGAATGCATTTGAGATCCATCGTCATTGTTGCAAGTATTAATAGTTTGTTCCTTTTTATTGCTAAGTAGTATTTCATTGTATGGATACATCACAATTTGTTTATACATTTACCAGTTCATGGGCATGTGGACTGTTTCCAGCTTTTGGTAATTACGCAGAAACCACAATAAATAATTACATACAGGTTTTTGTATGGACCTATGTTTTCATTTCTCTTGGGTAAATAAGTGTAGGATTGTTGAGCTATATGGTAAATATATATTTAATGTTACAAGAAACTTCCAAACTGTATTCCAAAGTGGCTATACCATTTTGCATTACCACCAGGAATGAGAATTCCCATTGCTCTGCTTTCTCACCAGCATTTGATGTATATATTTTTTTAATTTGACCAATTCTAATATGTTTGCAGTAGTATCTTACTGTGATTTCAACGAAAAATGATGTTAAGCATCTTTCCATATTCTCATTTGCCATTTACATATCTTTATCTTTAGTGGAACCTCTGATCAAATCTTTTGCCCATTTTTTATTGTTTATTTTCTTCTTACTATATTGTGAGAATTACATTCTGGATACAAGTCCTTTATCAAATTTATGTTTTGCAAATATTTACTTCCAGTGTGTGACATGCCTTTTAATTTTTTTTAGAGGTGTTTTTCAAAGAACAGAAGCTTTAAATTTTGAACAAGTTCAATTTATCAATTTTTTATTTTATGGCTTATATTTTTTGTGTCCTCTCTAATACTTTGCTAAACACAAGGTCACAGAATATTTTCCTGTTTTTTTTTTTCCTAAACACTTTAGTTTAGAGTTTATATATAGAACTATGATCAATTTGGGGTTAATTGCATCTAGCGCTTCTCTCCCTTTTAAAGATGACTTGAATTTCTATTTCTGGCAACAAAAAAAATCTTGACTAATGTAGATGGTGTTGTTCACAATTGTTAAATGAGAAACTTTTTTTTTTTTTTTAAAGATTTTATTTTTTTGACAGAGAGAGACACAGCGAGAGAGGGAACACAAGCAGGGGGAGTGGGAGAGGGAGAAGCAGGCTTCCTGCAGAGCAGGGAGCCCGATATGGGACTCGATCCCAGGACTCTGGGATCATGACCTGAGCTGAAGGCAGTCGCTTAACCAACTGAGCCACCCAGGCGCCCAAATGAGAAACATTTTAAGAAAGGACTTATCTGGTGGAGATATATTTCAGGGCAACATGTCAGTTCTTTCCAAATCAATTTTAATGAAAATCCCATTGAGATTTATTTATTTGAACTTGACAAAATGAATTTTTAATGTGGAAGAATAAATGGGTGAGAATAGCAATGAAAATTTTAAAAATGAAATAGACTTTGGCTATAAGGTATTAAAACATACAGTAAACCACAATAATCAAATCAGTGTGGTGCTGGTGTAGGAATCAATGGGCAAAGCAGTAGAACAGAATAGAGGGCGTAGATACAGGCCTAGCATGTATGTTTTATGTCAGAATTAAAAATAATTCTCCAATTAGTGGTGCTGGTAAAATTAGTTTAAAAAAATATATCATTAACGATCATCAAAGTTCCAGGTGAATTAGAACAAAATATGAAAAATTAAAATATTTAGAGAAAGATAGTCTGAAATTGCAATCCTGAGCTGGCACCTCCTTGGTCTTTTCTCAAATCGGATTTGCTCTTTTTATGTGATTTAACTGGATTGCAGGATTGCCCATATAGTCTGCATCCCATTACACTGTACTGCACCCAGGTCATGCAGGAATATAGGTTATAGTGGTCTTCTTTGTTGTAAGCAGAAGTACTCTGTTTTGATGCACAAATATATTTATTTTTGTCTACTTGTCAGAAGCATTTGTATTCAGGCAAGATTTGTGAAAATATTTCCCCACCAAATTAAATGTGGCTTCTAATATATTTCCAGAGGGAGCATTTTTATATATATTCTTGAGATTGGGGAGTCTGGGAAACAAACTAGAGGGTCTACATTGACTGTAGTGTTTCTTGTGAGGTGAAGCCACATTTTTCTTCTCTTCATAGATGCTCCAGCCTGGGGGATCAATGTTTACTTTGATTTAATGTGTCATCAGAAGCATGACATCCACAGCAGACTGGCTGCAGCAGGATTAAATGAAGCATGGCCGTTTCTTCAAGAGAGACTTAAACCTCAAGCCTTCAGCCTTAGAGGGGCGGGGCAGGAGATGAAGATAGAACAAAAATCTATTGAACTCCCAATGGTAGAGGGAGTGTGAAAAATTTAACCCCCTTCACCACAGGCACAATTTAGGGGCTGAAATGAGGTTTATATTTAAAAAATCCAGGCGTTAAATCCAAGTTAGGAGGGTTTGGACTTTATAGGGATGCTGCTCTGGAGTGGAGGAAGGAAGGAGCTCAGCTGCCCCTGGATACTCCTACCCCACACCACATCAAAAAAGTGACCCTGAGACAAGGAGACAAACTCTCTCTTTAAGGGAGAAAGAAAGGGAGATTATTTTCAGTGTTTGGAAATTGAATCCAAAGCCTTGTCAGGACAAATTTTGCCAAAGCAGCATATTCTTCCTCCCAGAAGCAGGTAAATGAATATAGGAGATGCTAAACTAGGGCAGGGTAAGGTCCATCCTACCCAGAATTCTGCCACTGGCTGAGGACCAGGGGAAGGCTGTGGGAACTGGGCATTTTGGGTTTCTCTTTCCACCTCCACCCTCCAAATTTCTTGGGTTCCTTCACCAAATCATTAAAGATCTGATGCTCATGAAATTTTCTTATAACTCTTATATTTTTAGCCACTATTTCAATGGGATAATGAGTTCTTTTCACTTAATAAAGCGGTACTTATTTGTCCTAGAATCAACTACTTTACATTCAGAGTTTTGGGGCATTTGTATTCATTCCTCCCAACTTTTGTAGGACTTCATAGGCTTCCGTATCAGCCTTTCCTGTTATGGCCGCTCTTCCTTCTTCCTCCCGTGGAGTTGATTAGTTTAATTATCCTCTCCCCCCTTTTCTTTCCTTTCTGGTGCACTCCTTTTCCCTGTGTCTTTCCCTCTCTTACTTAGTTGTAGCAAAGAGACTTATACATGGTAGGCCTTTGGGCCATGCCCACTCTTCAGGCACATTATACTCCTGTTCTGGTCAGTGCTCAGCCCTCCCTGTAAGGGCGGTGAGCCAGCAGAAAGAACATTGAGCTAAAGAGTCAGACAGACCAGGCTTAAAATCTTTCCGTATCATTGAATACCTATATGACCCTGAGTACTCATTTCAGGTTGTTGTTGTTTTTTTTCTTTTTTCAAATGAGAATAATACATTTTAAGGAGTCATTGTGAAGATTAAATGATTTGAAAAACCTTGGTAGGTAGTTCAGTATTCTGATAAAGCTAATCTATTTTTTAAACAAATCAATGCAAATCTCAAGACAGGGCCTGATTTGTTATTTCACTCCTGTGCTATGAGTAACAAAGCTGAAAAGTCTAGTGGGGCCAAGTAAGTAGTGAGAACTGCCTTCTTTGCCTAATTGGCAAGAACATGGCAGCCAGTGGCCAGTAAGTAGAGACTTACCTCATCATTTCCCCATCATACCTTGTAGTAGTAGTCTCAAGGGAATATGATGAGAATCCTCATCAGAGTGAACCTAGAAGCTGGCCATGTAGGGGCTAATGTCTGCCATCACAGTCTACAATCTCAAAGAAACTCTCCCTAATACAACCATTCTCACAAGCTTATTTAGAAGCCTTGGGCAAACCCAGTGGGAAGCTCTTGAGCAAGAAATGCCTATCAGCATTTCATCTTTTGGACTGAAATTGCTGGGGCTTTGTATTCCCATCTCATTCAGCCATTGAACATGGGCAGCCCTAGAAAAGGCATGACCTTGGGAGAGGCATTTCTCAACAGCTGAGATAAACTCTGAAGGAGCTGACATTTGGAGGCTGTCTGCTAACTGCATGCCCCATCCCTGGACAGCAAGTCCTTGAAGGGAGATCTGGACAGCATATAATCTTGTCTACTGCAATAAGTTATTGTTTTAAAATATATTCTAAGACTTCCGATGTTTTTATTCCTACTTCCTTAATATAAAGTTGCAACATGCCTTACTTACTGCTATGTAACAAAACACTCCAAAATTTTAGTGGCTTAAAATAACAGTGATTTTGTACTTCTCAAAATTCTGTGTTAGCTGGGATCACCCGGGTGATTTTTCTGCTGGTCTTCCCTGAGGTCACTCATGCAGCTGTAGTCATACTCTCTTTCAATCACAGGCAGAAGGTCTAAGATGGTCTTATTCACATGTCTAGGGCCTTGATGCCGGCAAGCTAGGTCTTTTCCTCCATGCAATCTCATTTGGTAGCTTAGTCTGTTTCTTTACATGGAAGTAGAGTGTTCAAAAGGCAAATATGGAAGCTGCAGCCCAGATGCCAGAATTGGTTCAATTCTATTGGTCAAAGTAAGTCATAAGATTACCCAGTATAAGGAGTTGGAAAACAGACTCTACTTGATGTTAAGAACTGTAACATATTGTGATTCCGTTTTTCAGCCTACCATAGTCTATTCACTGGCCTCCAAATACAAAATATGCTCACTCTCTCCCCTCAAAGTTGTTCCCATCACAGCATCATTATTAAGCTTGAAGTCCATAGTCTCAATGTAACTTGGAACAAAACTTGGTCATTTTCAGAGCCATAGATTTGGTTGTGCTAATGATATCTGCTATCTAAGAATTGCCATTTCTAAAAGAAAAACTCTTGATATCCTCAGTGACACAGATTACTGCCTAATCTCTGCATTAATTATGGAAAGGTTTTTAGATCTGTCGTAAAGATTGTAGGCATAACTTACATTCTACATTATTAAATACCAGGGCTTCTCATTTTAGAAAATCAGGCTTGTTAATGTCAAATCAAATTCTGAACTTGATCAGTCTGTGTGGTAAATAGGTCTTTCAGATGGTTCATTCCATTAGTATATCTTATTTGAGCCAAAAAATGGAAAAGGATTGTTTCTCAAATATACCTTGAAAACTGTTGCTCTTCGAAAGGAAGTTGGGGATGAGGGTTCTTTTTTATCTCTCAAAGTGTAACTTAACCACATCTATCGTAGAGAAGTATGCTTGTGAGAGAGGTATCTCAAAAATTTCTCTTGGCTCCATCTAGCCTTTAAAAATCTAATGACAACCATGAGGAATGATTATATACTCAGGATTTGGAGTTAATGGATCCCTTGTTATCTTTCGTGATAATGTTATACTTCTTAAAACTTAAGATGCCTATGAATCAGCTCAGGTGAATGTCAACAAAGATTGGTATAGCCTGGAGGGGACCAGGCATGCCCTTTATGTAAAAACAAAACAAAACAAACAAACAAACACCAAATGAGTCTGATGTCTGATGCAGGTTAGTTTTGGCTGCACTTGAGAAACGTAGGAGTTCATGAACCCTCCAATTAAAATCTTTGATCTTTCTGGATACACACACACGTACATGCATGTGTGCACACACATACATATAAAAGTTCAAAAATAAAAGATGAATTATTTTTTTTTCCTTTGGTCCCAGTTACTTCACAAGAATTTCAGTGATTCAACTATTACATCTGAGTCAACCTAATGATTATATTGGACTTCAACTGTATAAATTTGTCTTATTTTTAAAGATTTTATTTATTTGACAGAGAAAGACACAGCGAGAGAGGGAACACAAACGGGGAGTGGGAGAGGGAGAAGCAGACTCCCTGCTGAGCAGGGAGCCCGATGCGGGACTCGATCCAGGGACTCCAGGATCATGACCTGAGCCGAAGGCAGTCGCTTAACCAACTGAGCCACCCAGGCGCCCCTAAATTTGTCTTATTGTACATACATGATATGGACTTCTTGGTTACTTAGTTGCAGTTTTAAAATCTTGATTCCTTGAAGCTGCTATTGAAGACTAAGCACCAACTATTTACATTCTCCAAATGTTCTAATTGTGGTTAATTTATATGTATTCATTATTACATAGTTGGAATCAGTGTGGTGATCTGCTTACAACATTTCCCATATGCAGAACTATGGTTATTTCCATGTGTCAAAATCACCCACATACTTGTTATTTTATAAAGCCATAATATTCCACTGGGCAAATGTGCCAGAATTTATTTCTCATTGGTGGGCTTTGCGGGATGTCTGCATGTGTGTGCAGATTCTATTTAATGTCAGGTGTATGCAGTGGTACCTCTTTTTAGAAATGATTATTGTGACCAGGGATTATCAAGTGAAAGCAACATAGAAACATCCTAAAAGATACTTGGGCCTTAAATTCATAAATAATTAGGACCCCAAATGGGTAATAAATTGAACCCGATATGTTGTCAAGGAAGTAAACACAATTATAGGCATTAAGACGTTTGATGTTTTTAGATTCTAGACAGGAATGTAGCAACTAGAAATAGGTAGAAGCTCCTCCTATGAAAAATATCAACTGTATGCAAATTCATGAACTTTAGTTCATAAGCAGAGCAAAGGGCAGTAGGATGATACAGAAAGATAACAAAATTGAAATGATAATAGGTGTTGTTTCACAGACTTCCTCAGGCAAAATAAGCTTCTTATAATGCCAGGTTCTGAAGATAGATATTGGTGTTTCAGGAGACTTCAGCTCTCTCAAAATCTGTTGGAAGTCTAATTTGGTCAAAAGGAGGGCATCTAATAAATTTTTGACTATGAGATGATTTATTACTGAGAAAGTAAAAGATTTAATATAGGCAAATACCATCCTAGACTTGAAGGAAACTAAGAAGGAAAAACTGATAATTAATATAACAGTAAATGCCTAATACCAAAGAAAAGGAACACTGGGCTTAGTTATTCATGTGCCCTAGACTTTAAAAGCCAATTGTTAAAATGCTTCCTTGACTCTGAAAGGGAAAATAGATGAAGGGTGGAAAGCTCTCTACATGTAATTTGGACTGTACGGAAGTTTTGGAAAGTTCAAAGAGAAAAGCAAAAGGAAAGGCATCTGAGGAAAACAATGTAGTTGCATAGGTATTCCATTCTACATCCAGTGTATAAAAGACTTTTATAAAAGACATAGACCTATAATAAAAGATAAATATAAAAGGATGACAGGAGTACGAGAAAAGCATTGAGAAGCCTCAAGCACAGGTCAAGTGAATGGGGTTAAGCTTTAGAGTGAGAGAAAAAAGATGACCAAATGGTTATTCTAACTATGTAGAATAAGAAGTTGGTATAGGTCCATGGCATCAATGAGGGGTACAAGAATCCTGAGATTCGCATATGCTGTTTCACTTTTTAAAGGGAGACATGTTAATGCCAGAAAATATTAACTAAACAACTGAATTTTAATTTTTATCAGCATTTGGGATTAAATTTTAAGTAGAAGGCTTGTGAACTTTTAGAGGAGAATGTGATGATCACTAGGAACCAATATGCATTCGCCAAGTATGAGTGAAACGTTGATTTCCTATCATTTTAAAGTAGGAAAGTATCATTGGTTTATACCTGTTGATTTAAGTGTAGAATTTGGTTATTTTTTCCTTCATGTTATTTAGGATAAGGTGCTTAAAACACTTCATGGATTATTAGATGAATTAATAACTTGTCTAATAGCTGTTGTTTAAGGAGCGGCATCTTCATTTGACTAGAACATGGCTCTGTCCTTGGCAGTTCAAAATTTATATCAGTGACTTGAATGAAGGAATATATTCACACATGAGTTTTAGATTTTAAAAAAATCTTACTAAAACAATTTTACGTGGGATATTGCTTACTCAGATTTGACTCTTGGACACCACAAGCAAATCCGAGTCAGGTGGAACCACAATGGACTATAAGGATGACAAGAACGATTCGTTGACTCTTCCTAACTAATCCTCAGTCTGAAAAGAACAGAGTTCACTCCACTGTGGTAGGCTGAATAACGGCCCTCAAAGATATCTAAGTCTTCTTTTTTTTTTTAGAAGATTTTATTTATTTATTTGACAGAGACAACGCGAGAGAGGGACCACAAGCAGGGGGAGTGGGAGAGGGAGAAGCAGGCTTCCCGCGGAGCAGGGAGCCTGATGCGGGGCTCGATCCCAGGACCCTGGGATCATGACCTGAGCCGAAGGCAGGCGCTCAACGACTGAGCCACCCAGGTGCCCCAAAGATATCTAAGTCTTAATCTTTGGAGCCTGTGAATACATTAGCTTCTGTAGTAAAAAGCACTTTGCACATGTGACTAAGGATTTTGAAATTGGGAGGTTATCCTACTTTGTCTAAGTGAGCCCAATGTGATCATAAATGTTATGAGAGGGAATAGGAGGGTCAGAATTAGACAGGAAGATGTGAAGATAGAAGCAGGGGTTGGAGTATGTGGGCAGCTTCTAAAAGCTGAAAAAGGCAAGGAAATAGTCTCCCTTAGAGTTTCCAGAAAGAGCACAGCCCCAGACTTCTGACTGTCAGAACTGTTAGATAGTAAGTTTATGGTGTTTTAAGCCACCAAGTTTGTGGTAATGTGTTACAACAATGAAAACTAACACACCCACCGTGAGAAAACTGAGGGATGTATGATGAGATCTGATCTAAATTTCTAGTTTTTCCTCAGGGAGGAACAGATGATAACCATTCACTAGTGGGACTAAAAGAATCATGCTGCTCTAGTTCAGACCCACGTCTATATATCCTACATTGCTCTTGTTCCATTTTGTTCTACTGTGGAATAACGGGTAACTCCATGCCTTTGTTACTTGGTACCGTGCCAAATTTTAGTTGGCAGAAATCTAGTCTTTTTTTTTTCTCCTCATAGACTACAATTCCAGCTTTTATTAATAATTTTATCTAAGGGGTATTTCAAATATTTTGTGAAAAATTTCAAGACCTGCCTTTGCACACTGTTAAGAAGTTTGCTAATCATTTATATTCTTTCTCCCCAGCTTTACTGAGATATAATTGATAACATTTTTTAAGTTCTAATGTGATGATTTGATACGCATGTATATTGTGAAATATTTACTACAACCAGGTTGGTTAACATATACTTTGCCTTATGTAATTACCGTTTGTTGTTATTGTTATGGTAAGAACATTAAAGCCCTACTCATAGAAACTTCCAAGTATACAATATATTAACTATAGAAACCATGCTATACATTAGACCCCTGGAACTTATTCATCTTATAACTCTTTATAAAAAGTCCATCTTTTGGTACAGTACATTCATCTTATAACTACTTTACAAAAAGCCTGTATTCTTTGACCAATAGCTCCCCCATTTAAGCCAATCTTCAGCCCCTGGCAACCACCATTCTACTGTTTCTATATATTAAAGTATATATTATATACTTTTTTTAAAGATTCCACATATAAGTGATACCATGCAGTATTTGTCTTTCTCTATCTGGCTTATTTTACCTAGTACAGTGCCCTCAAATTCTATCCATCCTGCCAAATGGCAAGATGTTCTTCTTTTTTATGGCTAAATAGTATTTCTCTCTCTCTCTCTCTCTCTCTCTCTCTCTCTCTGTCTCTGTGTGTGTGTGTGTTTATCACATTTTCTTTATCCGTTGATGGATACTTAGGTTGTTTCCATATCTTGACTACTCTGAATAATGCTGCAATGAACATGGGAGCATGGATTTCTCTTAAAGGTATTAATTTTATCTTCTTTGGATATATACTGAGAGGTGGGATTGCTGAATCAATGGTAGTTCTATTTTTAATTTTTTGAGGAACCTCCATACTGTTTGCCATAGTGGCTGCACCAATTTACATTCCCAACAATAAAGTGCTAGGGTTGCCTTTTCTCCACATCTTCACCAGCATTTGCTATCTATTGTCTTTTTGATAACAGCCATTCTAGCAGGTATGAAGTAATATCTCATTATGGTTTTGATTTGCATTTCTCTGACAATTAGTGATGCTGAGCACCTTTTCCTGTACTTGTTGGTCATTTATATGTCTTCTTTGGAAACATATTCATGTCCTCTGCCCATTTTTAAATCAGATTGTTTATTTTTTTGCTTTTGAGTTGTATGAGTTCCTTATGTAATTTGAATATTAACATTTTATCAGATATATGGTTTGGAAATATTTTCTCCCATTCTTAGGTGCCTTTTAATTTTGTTGATTGTTCCTTTTGCTATGCAGAAGCTTTTAGTTTGATGTTGTTCCACTTGTTTATTTTTGTTTTTATTGCCTGTGCTTTAAAAATCATTGCCAAGGTAACCAGGAGCTTTTGCCCTGTGTTTTCTTCTAGGAGTCTTAGTTTCAAGACTTATATTTAAGTCCTTAATCCATTTTGAGTTAATCTTTTTTTGAGTGGTGTAAGATAGGGTGCAGTTTCATTCTTTTGCATGTATTTATCCCGTTTTCCCAACAGCATTTGTTGAAGAGACTGTCCTTCCTCCATTTAGTATTCTAGGCTCCCTTGTCAAATGTTAGTTGACAATATATGCATGTGTTTGTTTCTGAGATCTTGATTCTGTTCCTCTGGTTTATGTGTCTTTTTTTTTTTTAATTGAAATATTATTGACATACAATATTCTATTAGTTTCAGTTGTGTATCACAGTGATTCAATATTTTTATACATTATGAAATGATCCTCATAGGTCTAGTTACCATCTGTCATCACACAGTTATTACAATATTATTAACTGTGTTCCCTATGCTGTATATTACATCCCCACAACTTCATTTTAGAACTAAAAGTTTGTACCTCTTAATCCCCTTCACCTATTTCATTCTACCCCTCCCAACTCCTTCCCCCTCTGATATCCAACAGTTTATTTCCTATATCTGAGTCTGTTTTATTTGTTTTGCTTTTTAGATTCCACATATACGTGAAATCATATAGTTTGAAAACCTGGTTTCAAACTATGTGTCTGTTTTTATGCCAGTGCCATATTGTTTTGATTATTATAACTTATAGTTTGAAATCAGGAAGTAGGATGTTTTTAGCTTTTAAGATTGCTTTGGTTGTTCAGGATCTTTTGTGGTTCCATAGAAATTTTAGGGTTTTTTTTTCTATTTCTATGAAAAATGCATTGGAATTTTGATGGAGATTGCATTGAATCTATAGATAGCTTTGGATAGTATGGATGTTTTAACAATATTAACTCTTCCAATTCATGAACATGGGTATCTTTCCCTTTACCTGTGTTGTCTGCAATTTGTTTCATCAGTGTCTTATATTTTTTTGGTGTATGGATTTTTTTCCATTTCTTGGTTAAGTATATTACCAGTTATTTTATTATTTTTGATGCTATTATAAATGGGATTATTTTCTCTATTTCTTTTACAGGTAATTCAATGATAGTATGTAGAAATGCAACCAATTTTTGTGTGTTAATTTTTTTTATCCTGAAACTACTGCATTAATTGATTAGTTTTAACAAGTTTTTTGAAATCTTTTATAATTTTCTCTATGTAAGATCATGTCATTAGCGGAAACAATTTTACTTCTTTACAATTTGGATGCCTTTCCTTTTTCTTGCTTAATTGCTTTGTCTAAGATTTTCAGTACTATGTTGAATGTCAGTGGTGAGAGTGGGCACTCTTTTCTCATTCCTGATCTTACAGGGATAGTTTTCAACCTTTCATCATTGAGTATGATGTTAGTGTGTGTTTGCCATATATGGACTTTCTTATGTTGAGGTATAATTCTTCCATACCAAGTTTGTTGAGAGTTTTTATCATAAATGGATGTTGAATTTTGTCAAATGCTTTTTCTGCATCTATTGACATGATTATATGATTTTTGTCTTTCCTTCTATTAGTACATCACACTAATTGGTTTTCATATGTTGAACTACCTGTGGCTGCATAGTCTCCCCATGAGAGTGGACATTGCAATGGGTGCCAGTGATGAGGGTTGGGTAAAGGCATGCAGTTGGACAGCTGAACGGTGGTTTTGGCTAGTTGCAGGTGAGCCCAGTGGTGCAGGCCAATCATTGGAGACAGGGCTGAATCCAGACCCAAAAGAGGCTGTGGGATCCTTGGCTATCAGCATATTTCCATGGCTGCAGGATCTTGCTCTGGTTGTGCACATGACAGTGGGGGTCAGCTGCCTGAGGGTAAGCTGTCATCTTGTACTCAGGCAGCTGCAGAGGCCTGGATTAGCTGCTTGTATGGGTCCTAGGCTCCAGTGGTGGGGCGGGAAGAATGAGGGAGGGACTCAAGTGTCTTACATCAGTTAATATGAATGTCTCAGGCAAAAACCCAGTGAAATTTGCAGAGGGGTCCATAGCAGCTGTTCTGGCTGTGGGTTTCTTCAGTAGTGAAAGCCACTGGGATTGTCTGCAGAGCTGGTCACTGCGAAATGCAGTCACTTCTGGTACTTCCGGTAGCTCCTACTTTTCTTCTTTGTTCCTAGCTATTCATCTCAGCTTTGCTTGTCCCTGGGGTGAAAACGAAGTGGACTCTTTGTGCAGTATCCGAAAAGCTGGGGAACCTAATCACTCACCTTACTCTCCCTTTCCCCATGAAGGGAACTGTTTCTAGTTGGGAAGTTCTCTTTTTTGTTGTTGAGAGATGCGATGATACAAGCAAAATGAAACTGTTATTTCCTTTGTCATGAAGTATTCTCAAGTTTTTCCCACTGTGTTTCTAAAGTTTAAGTGGATTCCAAAGCTCTCCCAATGCTGTTTTTGTTCCTGGATATCTGTCTATTTGATCTTTGTAGGGGGACAGAAGCTGGAAGCTCCTATTCTGCCACCTTGGTGATATCACTATAGAAACATAGCCTTGCAGTGATAGCTCTTCATCAGATGATTTTCACTAAAGGTTTTGTCTCCTCCAAATGCTGGCACTGTCAGTGGAGTATTATAGCTCTCTGTCCAATCCAAATGTCCTGCATTGGTGATTTTTTTTTGCTGTGATAAGTGCTCTCTGCTCTGGTGCCATAGTTTTTGGCATACTATGTCAATAACAAGGGAGCTTTAAATCCCAGAATGTACTCAGTTGAAAAAGAAACCTAATCATAGTGGTTCATAGGATCTGGATGGAACAAATTATATCAGTAAAATGTGGAGGTGTCAGATCAATTGATAATAAGGGAGAAGTACTGGAAAGAGCAGCAAGAACCAGTTCTTATGATAAATCACACAACCCAAGACAATTCTTAACACTTCAGATGAAGGGATGACCGTCATCTCCACAGAGAGGAATGGGGAAGAGGATCTTTCTTATCTTAAAACCATACCCCTCGTTGAATACTTTATGGGGTTAGTGATTTATTTCAAGACTCAGTGCCAAGCTTAACTAGCTTAATCTGGCCCTTCAAGTTTGAATCTAAGGATGACACTTTTACAGAAGCCAGAGTCATAACAAAGCCATGTTTTACATTCACTCAGCAAACCAATGGGTAATTACTGCCCATGTTCCCATAAAAAAAATGAGATAATTCTGTCTTTTTGAAGAAGGGAATAAAGCTCTCAGATTTCTACCAACACTACACTCTTGATAATCCTTAGTCCAGCATAAACAGGCCATGAAAGGGCATTAGAACCACATTAGAATCCAGACATAATGCAAGATAAACTTTGGTCACTCTACAGACAGTTTTACAATATCAAGCTTTTACAACATGCAAGACATCTGGAGAATCCTAAGATGAGGAAAAAGTATACAAAAATATGGTTGGGGCAATTATACAAAAATAATATTTTGCCCAAATAAATATGCAGTTCAACTAATGGTAGAGCCAAGGATACAAGGTTAATCAGCAGCTTTCCAAGTAGTACGGTGTGAATTGGCTAAACTGGAAATGAAAAATACCTGATGAGTGAATGGTATTAGAATTGCTCTAGTCACTACCACTGCCAAAACATACAGCTGAATCTATATACTCTCCTTTAGCATTCTTAGCTCTGCTCCAGTTCCGATTCTATTGGTCAAGGGAATTATAAGAAACTTATAGGCTGGTCATTTAGAAGTGTGTATCAGGACAAATGTCAAAGACAGTTCTGTAGTGAAAAACCTGCCTGGTCTTACCAAGCAAAGATGGTGTCAAAAAGGCCTTTCTGACCTAATCAACTGAGAATATTCTGACTCCCTATTCAGTCCTTCAGTTAGAATATAAAGTAGGGCATTTACTTAGCATGTCAACCCCCAAGGTTTTAAATCCCGATGATAATAATTTTAAACTGAGACTGCTAAGTACTTTATTATTGGGGAGGATAGAAAGGAGAACCCCTCCCAAAATTTGTAGAAGATTTTATTTGAATGCCCTATAATTGCATAGTCCCATGCCACAAGGTTCTCACCTGCAGCTGCTCAAATGACCACAGGAACTACTTATCCTGACAGTTATCTGCCACAGTGCCTGTCTGACCTCTCCCTCACCAATCCTGTTAGTCCTTCAAGACCTGGCCTTAGATATTATCACCTCTGAGAAGGTAAAACATCCTGGCCTGGGCTGGATGCTCCTTGAGCTCCTCTTTCTTTTACTCTTATAATAGCGTTGCTGAATTATTATTTCACCTACTAGATTAAGCCATTTAATTGAAGGGACTGTTACTTTTATGAATACATGCATAGCAAATTCCAACACATTGTAGATGCCCAATAACCTGAGTGAATGAAAAATGAGTACATGTGTGACTCTCCATAAACCAGAATAGAACAGCCTCTTAAAAGGGCAATTTCTTAGCAAAAGTCTCTAAAGGGTAGGATTTTAGAGTTTAATGGTCTCTATTGGAATGTAAGTGCTGTGGAGGTAATGACTTAGTTGACTTTATTTACTCTTGTGTCTCTAGCATCAAGAACAGTGTCTAATATACAGTGGGTATCCAGTAAGTGTTAAATTAGTGAATAAGTACAAATTAATGAATAAAGGATCATATGAAATAAATCCCTGTTTCAAAGACATCTATAGGAAGGGTCTCAAAGGTATCCATGATTATAACTTGAATGGTATTTTATAGTTCATAAAATATACTTATTTCATTTAATTCTCTTAGCAACGTTGCTGTATAGATGCAGATGAGGAAACCCTAGCTGGGAAAATGGCAGGCAGAACTGAAACCCTAGTGCTATGACCACAGACTGGGATCTTTGCACTACCTGAACTTTCTCAGTCCATGACATTGAACTTAATGGTTAGTTGGGGAAAAAAGGAGCTTCTTTGCAGGGGTAGCATAACTTTATTTCAAAAACAGACATTTGAAAGATCTAACTGTAAAGGGACTAAAAATAAAAATAAATCACTATGTTTTTCCAAATAACATAAAAGAAGGGTGATATAAGATACCATGTTTAGGGTATAATTCTCCTTCCTAAAAATAAAAAAAAATCAAGAAATATTCTTTATGAGACCTTCTGTTGGTAAAGAAGATGGATTTGATTTTTAACTCACTGAGTGAAACTGTCAATATGCATGCCTTCCATGACAAGCAACTGACAAGTCTTGGAATAATCCAGAAAGAATAAATTATAGTAATTAATATAAGCACTAAGATTATTTATAATTGTGTTATAGGTAATAATAGGGATGATAGGTTGAGAAAAATATTAAAAGGATTATACTCAACTGTATCTAGGGAAGATAATATCAATTCAACTTCTAGATATACAAAGAGATGATTGGAGTTGGATTTGGAATCCAGTCCTAGGTCTCTTCATCCAATCAGTGAAATGTTTAAACTTATTGCTTGAAATGTTTGTATGAATGTGGTAGGCTGAAGAAAGAAAGGTGATAAAATCCAGGCACTAAACAATGTAAAACAGTGTCTAGCATCCAACAAAAAAGAAAATTTCACTTCCACCTGGTATGAGGCTAAATAATATCCCCCTAAAGATGTCCAAGCCTCAGTAAAATGCCAGCTGTCCCCAGACTGATTTATAGATTCAATGGGATCTCAAAAATTTCAGCAGACTTTTTAGAAGAAATCAACAGCCTAATTATAACTTTTACATGGAAATTCAAAGGTTCTGGAACAGTCAAAACAGGGTTTAAAATTAGTAACAATAAATATGACAGGGCTTCCATTTCTTGATTTCAATATTTACCATCGGGCTGTAGTAATCAACATTGTGTGGTGTTGTGTGGGGATGACTAGATAGATCAGAAGACTAGAAATAGACCCACATACATATGTTCAATAGACTTGCCTCAAAGTTACCTAGGCAATTCAATGAGGGAAAGTATATTCTTTTAAACAAAAGGTACTGGAAAAACCGGACGTTTATTTAGAAATAGAGTTGACTCCCACCTCACACAATCCACAAAAATGACCTAAACATAACCAAATCTATACCACCACTGAAATGTAAGAGAAAACCTTCACAACTTGACTATACAAAGACTTCTTAGGACACAACATCATGAACTAAAAAACCCTGACAATTAGACACCACCAAAATTAGTTTCATTCTCTTTATAATAAAATGTAAAGACAAGCCAAAGACTGGGAGAAAATATCCACAATACACATACTGAATGTGCATAACATATATTTAAAATGAGTTGCAGGTAGTTTTCACAAAAGAGAATATGTGGATGGCCAATAAACGCGTGAAATATTATTTGCCATCATGAAATGCAAGTTGGGGTACCTGGGTGGCTCAGTTGGTTAAGCGTTAGACCCTTGATTTTGGCTCATGTCATGATCTCAGGGTTGTGAGGTCGAGCCCTGAGTCTGTCTCCATGCTGGGCATGGAACCTGCTTAAGATTCTTTCTTCTCCCCCCACCATCCCCTGTTCACGCATGTGCACATGCTTGCTCTCTCTTAAAAATAAAATTAAAAACTACCACATAGACACTAGGATGGCTAAAATTTTAAGGGTGACAGTACCAAGTGTTGTGGATAATATAGAAATGTTGGTGAAAAGATAAAATGCTACAACCACTTTGCATAAACCGTTTGCTTGTTTCTTATAAAGTTATAGATAATACTTACGTTGTAGCCCATCAGTTCTATTCCCACATAGTTACCCAAGAGAACTGTAAACATAGTTGACACAAAGATTCATGCAAATATTTATAGTGGCTTTATTTGTAATAGCTCAAAATTAGAAACAACCCAAACATCTATCAACATATCAGTGGACAAACTGTGATCTATATTTGTGATGTTTATATGACACACAAATACGGGAAAACTATACAGTAATGGACAGAGAAACTGACATATGCAGTAACATGGGTGTATCTCAAAAACATGCTGTGTGAAAGAAGCCAAACACACAAAAAGTAAATATTATTCCAGTTGTGGGATAATGAAGAACAGGCAAATCTAATTTATAGTGAGATAAAGCAGATCAGTGGTTGCCTGGTGCCGTGAGTGTGGTGATTAATGCTAAGGGACACTAGGGAGTTTTTAGGATGAAAGAAATGTTCTATTTCTTGATTGTGATGTGGTTATACAGATGTATACATTTAGCAACATTCATTAAACTGTACACTTAAAATAGGTGCATTTTATTATATGTGAATTATATTTTAATGAAATTGACGTCAAAAAAAGGCAGTAGGTCTAGAGAAGGGATGCTAAATTAATAAAAAGGATTTGGAAAAATGATAAATCTTATAACTTGGGAAGATCAAGTCTGAAAGCAGATAAGATAAAAGGTTTTAAAATTTGAAGATCAGAGAAGTAGGCTGAACATGATTTTCAGAAAATTCAATATTTAAGAGGAAGTATCTGTTATAGGCCAAATGTTTGTGTCCTCCCAAAATTCATATGTGGAAGCCCCAACCTCTAGCGTGGCTATATGTTGAGATAGGGCCTCTAAGGAAGTAATTTTAGTTAAGTAGGTCGTAAAGGTGGGACCCTGATCCTAATAGGCTTAGTATCCTTCATTAGAAGAGATACACTAGAGCTCGCATGCACTATGGAAGACCACGTGAGGACAAAGTGAGATGGTGGTTGTCCATAAGCCAGGAAAGGGGGCTTGCTCCAGAAATTAAATTTACCAGCACCTTCATTATGAATGTCTAGTCTCCAGACTGTGAGAAAATAAAAGCCATCAAGTCTAGGTATTTGTTAGGGCAACCTGAGATGACTAAGACATATTTTTTAAACTTAAAATGGTAAGTTTAAAAATATAAAGGTTTGTAGCACTTTACAGAATAGGTAGCAATCTTACAAAACTCAGTAGTCTGAGAAGAGAGAGTTCAGCCTTAAGAAAAGCAGGCTCAATAGTAGATAATGGAAAACAAACTTGTAATTTGTTGCTAGGCAGGACATCAGTGTATTTTAAGGTTTACTGTTATTTTTGTAATGATAGGTCAAGAATGGAAATCCTTTTCATCCACAAAGAGTTTGGTTTTAAGGTACTTTTCCTTTTTTGTCTTGGAGAAGGAAAGGCTTCCCATGTATATCCCTTGGCTTATCTTTTATTTCTTAATTACCCTTCCAATATTCTGTATATGTTAATATCACTTGTCAGTGGGTCCATGGCTTCCTTCCATCATAACACATATCAAATTGCATAAAACATAAAAGCATATCGTCACATCTTATTATCTTATCACTGTTTTCACAGCGCCTAGAGCAGAGCCTGACAAGTCACAGGGACTTATATACCTTGTACCTGAATATAATCCCCAGGTGGTATTCTCCAACGCTGGTGTGCTTAAGCACATTTGCCATCCCTTTCATTTCACACAGCTCTGCAGCTTAACAATGGGGAAGTGGCAAGAGCTCCAGAAAGGAGGCAGTAAACTTGGGTTCTGGTTCTGTGGATGACTTTTTGACCTTGTAAAATTTATTCAACCTCCCTTGCTTTAGCTTTTTCACCTATAGAATGGGGATAAAACCCAACTTCATTACTACATTACTAGTATCAGTGGTTATATTATGAGAATGAAATGAGACAAGTGTGTGAAAGTGACTTCTAAACTTGGAAGTTCAATAGATGTGCCAATTATCAGTATGTTTACCTTGCTGTTATCAGACCCCATGGGTCAAACCTGTCTCTGCTCCTAATATCCAGTATTTACAATGTTCCCTGTTATGGCTCAGTTATACCTACTACCTATGATGACTTTTGGAGAGGAGGGGGAATTGAGATCTTTTTATATCTATTCTTTTAAATAGTTCATGTATCATCAGTGAATTACTGGATTCCTGTTTTCAAGACACACCAAGAAAAATTAGTGTTATGACTATTCTTAATCTTGATTGTATCTAGAAAACTAATCAATACTTTATTTTCAGTCTACCTAGCCACACTTAAAGACTTGTATTTATATCTTAGAAGACTTTAATATAAGTCAATTGTGTTAATGAATATATTAATTTTAATATAAGTAAAATGTATTAATATAAATTCTCTCTCATCATTGACCTCAATTTGGAAAACAAAATTATATAAAAATATAAAAATGTAGTGATGCAAATACGATAAGTACATTTTATGTGCTATCATACTAAAAATTCAGGCTTTGTAGTACGCATCCTTTCCCTGAAAGATACAACCATCATAATGAAGCACTAAACAGGTGTATATTTGTTTACCAGGAAATACCGATTTATGTGAAGATAAAGTTATGGGGAAATCACACAGGATCAGGATTTGTTGGAACAGCATCTGCAGACACCAAATGGAACCAACCTTTTGAAAATATGTCATTGGCCAGTTTTTTTGTATAGTAGCTTTCAATTTTCAATGCACATTATTTCTGCTCAGTAGCATGTGCATATTCTCCACGAACTTTACAATATTTTCATAAAATGAAGTAGTCTCTGACAAATTTCTTTCCAGTCTCTCCATTGAAATCCACACTGTCTGTCCTTATTGTGCAGGTAAGGCACCATGGCATCAACTGGTCATTTGTAGTACACTATCAAAAAATGCCAAACATGATGGAATTTCATTTAATCATTGACACATCAGGATTTTTTAAAATGTTGAACTTTAAAGAAATCTTTTTGAATAACCCCATTGTTTGTGTGACCACAGAGGAAAAATTTTCTAACATCCTTAGAAAATATTTAGATGCTCAGAAATATGTAAAATATACAGCATGGGCACAAATTAAAAAGTAATCAAGTCTGCTGATTGGGGGGAATAAAGAGAAAATGGCCCTGGAACTGGGTATGAAAGAATGAAAATGAATTTCTAGGAAGATAAAGATGAGAATGCCTACTTCTAAGAGAAAATAGATGAATATGTTGAAATGATGAGAGAGAAAGTTAGGTAAGCAACACTTTTCTTATAAGGACACCAGCCCCATTGGATTAGGGCCCCACCTTTAAGGTTTCATTTAACTTTTATTTTTTTAAAGATTTTATTTAATTAATTGACAGACAGCGAGAGAGGGAACACAAGCAGGGGGAGTGGGAGAGGGAGAAGCAGGCTTCCTGCTGAGCAGGAAGCCCGATGTGGGGCTCGATCCCAGGACCCTGGGATCATGACCTGAGCCGAAGGCAGTTGCTTAACCAACTGAGCCACCCAGGCACCCCTTCATTTAACTTTAATTACTTCTGTAAAGCCCCCCTCTCCAAACACAGTCAGATTGAGAGTTAGGGCTTCAACATATGAATTCAGGGATGGGGAGGGTGGGGTGGGGCACAGTTCAATCTATTATACTATTTTGAAATTGGGTTATAAGTCTTTGGATTGTTGAGTTGTAGAAGTTCTTTATGTGTTCTGAATACAAGTCTCTTATCAGCTATATGGGTTTATAAATATTTTCTCCCTGTTCATGGGTTAGTTTTTCACTTTCTTGACGGTAGCCTTTGAAACAAAAAGATTTTCAATTTCAATGAAGTCCAATTCATCTATTTTTGTCTTCTGTCATTTGTACTTTAGATGCCATATCTAAAAAATTATTGCCTCATCCAAGGTCATAAAGATTTACTCCTGTGTTTTCCTCTAATAGTTTTATAGTTTTAGATTTTACACTAGATTTTTTTTTCTATTTTGAGTTAATTTTTTTATATGGAATGAGGCAGGATTCCAGCACCATTCTTTTTCATGTAGATATTCAGTTCTCCCAGTACCATTTGTTGAAAGATCTTCTTTCCCTATTGAATTATCTTGGCACCCTTGTTGAAGATCAGTTGACCATAATGTAAGGATTTATTTTTGGAATCTGAGTTCTATTCCATTGATTTATGTGTCTCACTTACACCAATATTACTTTGTCTTGATTACTATAGCTTTATAGAAAGTTTTGAAATTAGAACATTTAAGTCCTCCAATTTTGTTCCTTACATTTCCATATGAACTTTATGACTGTCTTGTCAGTTTCTACATGAAAGCTGAATTTTTATCAGTATTTTGAATTTTTAGATCAGCTTGCAATGTAGTGCTATCATAACAATATTACATCTTCTAACCCATAAACTTGGGATACGTATACATTTATTTATTTTTTCTTTAATTTCTTTCAATAATGTTTTATAGCTTTCAGTGTTCAAGACTTTGCACTTCTTATGTTAAATTTATTCCCAGGTATTTTTATTCTTTTTGGTACCATTGTAAAAAATGGCTTTCTTTGATATTGCTCATTGCTAGTATGTAAAAATACAATTGAGGGGCGCCTGGGTGGCTCAGTCGTTAAGCGTCTGCCTTTGACTCAGGTCATGATCCCAGTGTCCTGGGATCAAGTCCCACATCAGGCTCCCTGCTCAGCAGGAAGCCTGCTTCTCCCTCTCCCACTCCCCCTGCTTGTGTTCCCTCTCTCGCTGTGTCTCTCTCTGTCAAATAAATAAATAAAATCTTTAAAAAAAAATTACAGCTGATTTTTATATATTGATATTTTACTAGTTAAAAGATCATTTTAACATTGCTGAAAATAATTTATTAGTTTTAATCGTTTTTTGGTGGATTTTTTTATATGTTAGATCATGTCACTTGCAAATAGAGATCGTTTCACTTCTTTTCCAATCTGGATACCTCTTTTTTCCTTTTCTTGCCCAGTTTTTCTGGCTAGAACCTCCAGTACAGTTTTGACTAGAAATAGCAAAAATATATAACTTTCTCCTTCCTCATATTAAGCTGAAAACATTCAGTCTTTCACCATTAAGTACAATATTAATGATGGGTTTTTAATAGAGGATTTTTTTTTATCATTTTAAGGAAGTTCCCTTATATTCCTAGTTTGTTTTTTTAATCATGAAAGGTTGTTGGATTTGTCAAATGATTTTTTTGTGTGTCTACTGAGGTAATCATATGGTTTTTGTCCATTGTTAATGTGTCATGTATTGATTTATTTTCATATGTTCTAGCAACCTTGCATTTCTGTGGTAATATACCTTGTTCATGGTGTATAATCCTATTTAGATGTTATTGGATTCAGTTTGCTAGTGTTTTGTTAAGGATTTCTGTATCTATCTTTATATGGGATATTGATTTTTTTTTTTCTTATGATACCTTTGGTTTTAGTGTCACAGTAATACTGACCTCATAGAAGATGTTGAAGAATTTTAAGAGAATGGTGCTGAAGCTTAACTTGGCCACGAATGGAAGAATTTTTCAGAGAGATTACTACAAAACGTAGTGTGAATGGATTAGAAGATGTGAGAGGACGGGAGGGGTGAGACTTGGAGCCTGGGATACCAGTGAGGAGATAATGGAATGATGCAAATTGGAAACAATTCTGAATAGAGGTTGTGGTCATGAGGATTGAAAGAAAGTGCTAAATACAAAACATATTGAGGTATATGAGAAATCGCATTTCTATATTCTCTAACCTGTCTTTTCTTGGTGTTCAAAGGATAGGTATTCAGGCCTTTGAGGTTCTTTTATTTCTGCTGACACTGCTGCTCTCTCTTTATGACACAAGCATTGGCAAAACTATTCTCTGCCTTTATAACAGCTGAGATCAGGTGAATTGTAGAAAAAGAACTTTGCTGAAGGATCCAGGGGAAAAATGAAAGAGAAACAAAATAAAGTATGCAAACACACACAAATGTACCTCAGAACACCATCAGACAAACATTGTATAGCTTTCTAACCTTCAGTAGCTAATTCTTAGCAGGTAAGCAAGCCCAGGTCTAATCTATACCATGTATGAGGACCAAGCCTAAAGAATCCTCTTTTCCTTCCTGCCCATGACCCCTCTACAGGAGCCCATGTTCAAACAACAAATAATCTGTAAAAACCAATGGGTGTTATAGGTGCTTGAGTCATCCTTGGTAAAATAATCACACTTTCCTTAAGAGTCCATCATCAGAGAAAGAAATTGTCTAGGGGGAGAGATTCACTTTTTTGCCTTCCTCAAAAGATAAGGTCACTGAGGAACTATTTTCTTATCTAGACATTCAGTATCTTGGTAGAGATATCTGCTCTCCCTTGTGTCTCCCAAAGGGCATTTACTCATCCATTCATTAAACTAACTTTTCCTGACAGCTCACTATGCATCTGTCGGGAGCTTGCCAGGTCCCAGGTTTACAGCAATAAAAGGCCCATCCTTTGTCCCCAAGAGGCAGGAGTTGAGGGGAACAGGGCAAACACCTAAAGAGCCATGCGGAACAGTGTAATGAGAATGCTGTTGAAACTAAAGCCCAATGAGGCAACATCTCAGTTGAACATATTATAAGGAGAGGGTGTCTGGGAAGGCTCATTGGAAGTTCTCGTAATTTGTGCCTGAACAATGAGTAATGGTTAGCCAAGGGAAGAAAATGGGGTATATTGGTGTCAAGGAAAAGCATTAAATTAAATCAAAAACTACCTGGATTTTTGCCTGTATTTGCTTTCAGGATACATTAAAATTCTTCCACAAGTTTCCAAAATAGTAAACCAACTAGTCATCTGATAGAATACTGGAATGAGGCTCACAGATTGCTTGTAGAATGAACCCTTATACGGTTGATTTATCTCTGTTCACCTTAATTATTTTAACCTTTAAAAGGAAGTTGCTGAGGGGCGCTTATGTGGCTCAGTCAAGGTAAGTGTGTTTGGCTGGGGTCATGATCTTGGGGTCCTGGGATCGCGCCCTGCATCCAGCTCCCTGCTCAATCGGGAGCCCACTTCTCCCTCTCCCTCTGCCTCTCGCCCTGCCTGTGCTGTCTTGCACTGTGTGTATGTGTGTGTGTCAAATAAATAAATAAAATCTTAAAAAAAAAAAAAAAGGAAAGAACTGGACTGCATGAACTTTACTGTCTTTACATTGTATGCTCTTCCTGAGAGGAATTTATTTTTCCCCCCTCTGGTAAGGTAGTCAGGATATCCAGAAGGGATGTTTTGGAGTGTAACTGAACCCCTGGGGTGGTTGGAGAGTTTTTTGGTGCAGGGGAATGGAGTGGACTGGAATAATAGGTGGATTGGAAGGCAGTGTTGTGACTTCAACATTACCTCATTTGGGAGTGCAGCAAAGGAGGGAAACAAGTGGAAATGGTTGTAATGCACTAGGGTTTAGGAGATTCAGAAATGAATTTGAAAATCTCAGTTATAAAAGATGCTTATTACTCACTGGATGCCCTTCTATTGGCTATACACATAGGTTTTTTTGGTGCTATTCTGGAATTTCGAAACTGTGGTTTTTACTTAGCAGCAGTGGGGTATGTGTATCTATCTACTCAAAGGACTTATGACCCAGACATTTTTCTTTTATTCATTCATTTGTTCATGTGTTTTTTCATTTGTGCATTCATAAGGAATTCTTAATCTTGTCTCTCCTAATAGTTTTACAGAAAGAAAATGCAGAAAGTGCTAACTGCCAAGACGTCATTCTTGAGGAGATCCCTTTATGAAAGTGTGCCAAATACCAGAAACATAGACTAGTGTCCTTTGGGCTGAATGCTACACATGTTTGGTCCATTAAGTGTATAAAGATTAAGATCCATAACTTAAATCCAAGATTTCACATACAAACTTGAATTCTTACCCTATAAAAGCAGATTTAACAGTATTGGATCAGTGATCTTAATGGCAACAATTAGTGGGACTTGAGTACGACATGCCCCC
Organism: Neomonachus schauinslandi; assembly: GCF_002201575.2. Classification (NCBI taxonomy): domain Eukaryota; kingdom Metazoa; phylum Chordata; class Mammalia; order Carnivora; family Phocidae; genus Neomonachus; species Neomonachus schauinslandi. The sequence goes on from NC_058403.1 coordinate 59,575,683, forward strand.
TTTATGTGGGGGTATGTGCTCATAACTCAAAGTTTTTGTGTTTCAGTTTTCCTACCTTTAAGTCAGCAGATAATAACTTGCAGATAGGGGCGCCTGGGTGGCTCAGTTGGTTAAGCAACTGCCTTCGGCTCAGGTCATGATCCTGGAGTCCCTGGATCGAGTCCCGCATCGGGCTCCCTGCTTGGCAGGGAGTCTGCTTCTCCCTCTGACCCTCCCCCCTCTCTATGTGCTCTCTCTCATTCTCTCTCTCTCTCAAATAAATAAACAAAATCTTTAAAAAAAAATAAATAACTTGCAGATAATAACCCCCTTCAGAGGAAGGTCTTGAGGGTTAAATAAATTAATACATGTAAACCCTTCAACCTGTGCCTGGTACTAAGTAGGTGCCATATCCATGTTTGCTATGAAGATGACTCTGATTCCTTCCCAATTAAACTCAACTTTACTGCTTGCTCTTGTCTTACATCCATCCTGAGTTACTCATTTATGTTTCCTGCCTGGCTCCTATAAACATTTGTGTTTTCATCCCTGATGTAGGCTCTTAACATTTGTGGACTTAACATTTGTGATTTTACCTACTCTAAAGCCACCCAAATATCCATGACTCATTCAGATTGTGATTTTGTTGAAGCAAAAATTAGAATCCCTCTTCTTGAAAGCCTGGTCAGCAGAAGCAAACCACTCAGCCAGTGAGTGGGCCCAGCTCAGCCTCCACTTCTCATGTGGTGCTGTTGTTCTGTTCTATGCGGTGACTGTCTCCGGGTCCGCCTAGAAGGGAACATCTATTGTAGTATTCATTTGGCCATCAACGCATGCCCTCTGTGCACCTGAGGACCTGTGGTCTTTTTCACTATGAAGCAATGTTATCCTTGCTTCCATAGTAAACAATCTAACAAAATATTATTCTTTGGCTCAAAGGATTGGAACTCTTAAAACAGGAAGTTCTGAATACAATTGTGAATAATTTCTATGAGGAGGAAAAGAGGGGATCTAGTTAGAAACTAAAATGGCTTTATAGATTATGTGCAAACTCAGCTTGTTTAATGGATCTACACTCAGCATGGCAAGAAGAGCAACAAAAATGAATACAAAAAAAAAGAGGATCAGGCACCTGGAAAAATAGTTGAGGAAAGCAAAAGTCCAGTGGGAGCTCACTTTGGGGGGGAGAAAAAAAACCAAAAACTAAGAATACGGCTTGGACTGAAAAAAGAAAAGTACAGGCCGGGTCTGCCACTGCAGAAAGATAAATGTGATAATGAGATAATAGGGAGAAGGCAGAACTTTCTGGCTCTGATCTTGTGATCATCTTTTCTGGTAACCAGAGGTGTCTAGCAATGGAATAGGTAGCCTGACCAAGTTGTAATTTTTAGACAGTGAAAAGTGTTCAAGGAATGGTCACCTAGTGCCACCTGGCCCTTGCTCCTAGCTCTCTCTCTGCTCAGGTGGATGAGAGGAATGAGTTCAATACCCTAGGGCCCTGGATCTCTTTCCTTTCCACCCCTAGGATAGACCCCATTCTCTTGGATCTGTTGTTTCCTATCTTGTTTCTGCTTCTCTTCCCAGCTCCTTTGGATTGATGTTTTGATTGGTTCTTAGACTTGATTTCACCCTGGGATGTGATATTTCAAAAGTCTCTTAGGCATATTTTTACCCACCTGGAGTCCAGCCCAGTCTCCTACCCCTTCCCTGCAGCTTGGAACTGCTAGCCTGGGAGAAGAATTCAGCAGTATGTTATCATTTAATCTAGTGACCAAATGAAGGAATTAACTTTTTAAATTTTTGTATGGCCTATTTTTCTTTTCTGTTTGATGATATTCTACTGTAAGTAAGATATGGGCTAAATTACCTTGGCAGATAGGTTCATGTCATTGGAAGATTGTATGATTTTACAGTTTTTGAAAAAAAAAAAAAAGACACACATTTTCCTAAAGTTCCAGGGAGAGAAGATGACTATAGAAATTGCAAAGAGAAGGGGAAAAAAGTTATTTTTCTGTTGTTCCTGTCTCCTCCTACTGGAGTTAAGTTTCTTCCTGTTAGTAAGAAGCTATGTTGCTGTCTCCACTCTCCTGTGGCAGGTCTGCAAAGGCCAAAAAGGACTCTTGCATCTGATCACAACATTATGCTGTAGCTGCATTTAAGAGTCCTGATGGTGCTGCTATTCCATTCCTCTTTGGCATTATGGGCTGAACTAGAGTGCAAAGTGGAAATTGGCTCTTAGCTAAATATAGCTGCAGATACTGCTTGCCCAGTTCTTGGCTATCCTAATAGCGATTGTTGCTTGATCACAAGAGTATAATTAATGTGCCTCTCTTCTCAGGTGACAGTTACCTTTAAAGAATTGGCCAACCATTTCCCTTCTGCAAGTTCCAATTCCCCCATCAGGAAGTCATGAAATTCATTAAAATTATTGGAATGGTCATAATGGGTTACTTGTTATATGTATGCTTTCAAGATCAGAGAAATATTGCTGAAATCTCATAATGGAGAGAAGGGATGGCAGAAGAGATGGAGGGGGAGAGCAAGCAGAGAAAAGTTCTTGTCCTGAAAAAAGTGGAAAATATTTCTAGGGCGTGGTGTTCCATAGAACATGCTGAATGGACAGTGTTATGAAGCCCAGAGTCCAGCCGTGGAGTTGTGCCCCACTGCACTGACATTGTGGATAATCTCTCTCTGTCTCTGTTTTTGAACCTCTGCTGCCATGTACTTCTTGGACTCTGCTTGCTTCTCTTTCGCTTCCTTATTCTGTATCCTGTAACTTAACATCCGTACATCTGTGCTTCAGTTCATCTCTCTTCCATTCATTTCCATATTGGGCCTTCTGCCTCTGTCTTCTCTTTGTGTATGGTCACCCCCACCTGTCCTCAGGCATTGACTCATGGTGTTGACATCCCTTTCCCACACACCTCTGCCCACACACTTCCTGCATTTCATGGCTTCCACTGTGCCTTTGTTGGTGTCCTCCTTTGCCGGCACTGACTCAGTGGGGCTTCGTCTGCAATTCTGTGTTGGTGTCTGTTTGGATCAGTGTCATCCTAGTCTGACATGCAAAAAAAAACAACAAAAAACCACCACTCAGAGTTGTCCCTGTAGAGGAGAAAGCATGGAAAATGATCTGGGGAAAGAGAGGCAATGCCATCTGACTCTAAACTCAGTAACAGGACTCTTCACCCTCACTGTTCCACTGTTCCTTTTTTTTCTTAAGATTTTATTTATTTATTTATTTATTTAGAGAGCATGAGATGGGGGAGGGGTAGCAGAGGGGAGGGACAGAGGGAGAGGGAAAGAGAATCTCAAGCCGACTTCACGCTGAGCCTGGAGCCCGATGTGGGGCTTGACCTCATGACCCTGAGATCACGACCTGAGCTGAAATCAAGTCAGTCCCTTAACCAGCTTAGCCACCCAGGTGCCCCTACCCTCACTGTTCTTAACAAGCCCTTGGCACATGCAGTCTTTTTAATAAACTTTGGGTTTTTCCCCATATTAAATGTTTCAGTTCAGAAATTTTTAATTTTTTTTGTTTGGTATTATTTGTAAAAATATCCAAATTCTTGATATTTAATTTTAATTGTTTATTCATTTGCTTTTTAATAAAGACTTTAAAAAGGTGTTTTACGTTCATGGCAAAATTGGGAAGGGCCAGAGATTTCCCATATACTCCCTGTCCCCACAACTGCATAGCTTCCTCTATTATCAATATCCCCTACCAAATATCTAAATTTTAAACTTCTATTTGTATGATTTGTCCAATTTATTCTGCCATTTACCTTCTAACGTAAAACCTTCTCTGGCAGTTGGGGGGTTGGGGTTCCCCTTGTCTATTCTACTACAGCAATTTGTTCATATTTCTGTTGTGTCACTTCTCATGTTGTATTATATGTTTACATGCACCACTTTTTCTTGAAGACAAATTTTTATTTTGGTAAGCTTTGAAAAGATTGTATAGTAAGTAAAGAACTGAACTCTCTAAATGTATGGCACAGTATAGTCATGCCTGTTGTCAGAATGCCCCTAAACTGACAGAAATAGAAAATGCTTAGGTCATGCAGTGCAGAGTCAGATAAAGAATTGCATAATCTGAGGCAGATGTTCAGAAATAGAGGGATCCACCTAATAAGCAAGACTTTCAGTACTCAGAACCTTTACAGTGAATCTGTATGCTGCCTGTTAAGGAGCATAATTTTCCCTATCTGGAAGTTTAGGTTGTTTCTGGGCACTTTCATGGCCGTTCCCATAGGGAGTAAATAAAATCTTGGGAGACTCTTTTTCAGGTACTCTGATCTGGTTTATTCCTTTCCTCATGCTGACTGAGAACACCACCACTCTAGACACCCCATCCCCAAGAAACAGGAGAGGACCCCAGGGAAGTTTGTTCACTCTGATGTAACCCTTTGTCTCTGTGTTACTCATATAATTTTGGTGTTTGAGAAAGTTTGGGCATAGAACTAGTCAGTGTTATGAGGTTTTTTTTCTTCATTTCCTCAAATCCAGTCCTTATCTTTTTAGACCTGGATCTAAGATAGAATTTAATGAATAGATGTGTCACAAATCATAATTTGATTTTTTTTTAATTCCCATTATATTCACAGGTCCTGTCCACACCAAGAGGATTATATAGGAAGTGTACACCAGTGGGTGGAAATCCTTCCTCATCAATTTTTTAAAAATTTTTTCTCTGAGACAAAAGTTGATGATGATATTATGTATTGCCCATCAACCAGTAAAGACCAATCTGTATTCAAGATTATACTGATGTACAAAAAATGATTTCTTCTCTTAAGGAATTAGTTATAACCATTTTAGGAAAAAAGAACAGTCAATGGGGGGAGGGGATTAAGGTAATCTATGTGAGCTGTATAATGTACACAAGTACTGTAAAACATAATGTATGAGAAGAGTCAGTGCAGGCTGGACTAGTATAGAAAATTTCCTGGGAAAAATAGGTGTAAATGATGAACAAAGGCAAACAATGACCTGTGTAGTGGTCTTATTCCTCCATTGGTTTTCTGATTGTAGGTTGTCATGACAGATAGTATGAAGCAGAAAGAATGACAGACAGCAGAACATAATTCATATGCTTGAAGGAACTAAAACTACATAGTCAAGATGAAGAGCACAGGTATGGAGGAAGGGATTGGCTGGCACGTGGGCTGCTGTCCAAGGTTCTGAACCACAGTTTGTTTCTTTTTTCCTAACCCCGGGCTGGCTGATTGGCCCAACCTCTCAGGAATGCTGAACCAAGTATGGACAGAGGTGTTGATGGAAGAGAAGGGGAAGGGGAAAGAAGAGAGGGAGCATAAAGTAAGAGATTGTTTCAGTGGTATAGCCACTGAGAGCTATGACAATTTTCAAATAATTGCACGTATAGGAAAAGAAAGCACAAGTAATCTCAGACAAAATAATGGATAACTGTATTGGTTTTCTATTGCTGTTTAACAAATTCTCATAAAGTTAGTGGCTTACAAGCAACATAAATTTATTTCACAGTTTTTGTGGGTCAGGATTCTGGGCCTTGGTTAGCTAGGTCCTTCCTCAAAGATCAAGGTGTTGACTAGGTTATATTCTTTCCTGGAGCTTGGAGTCTTCATGCTCATGTGGTTTTTGGCCCAATTAAGTCTTGTGGTCATGCTCATGTGGTTTTTGGCCCAATTAAGTCTTGTGGTCATGCTCATGTGGTTTTTGGCCCAATTAAGTCTTGTGGTCCTTGTGGTTGTAGGACTGAGGCCCTCACATTCCTGCTGGCTCTTAGCCAAAGGCTATGCTCAGATTCTAGAGGCCACTCACACTTCATTGTCAGCTGGCCTCTCCATAGGCCCTTCAGATCTCTGTATCTTTGTAAAGGACCCAGTGTCCTTTAAAAGCTTACTTGATTGGGTCAGGCACACCCAGATAATCTCCCTTTTTATTAAAGCCACCTGATTACTACCCTAATCATAGGAATGATATCCACAGGTTTTACCTTCACTCAAGGGGAGGGAATTATACAGGGAGTACATACCAGGGTGTGGGAATCTTGAGTGGTCATTTTAGAATTCTGCCAACAACAATAAGCAAAGGAAAAATAAACTTGCATAACAATTTTTATATTAGAATTATTTTTATTGCAAGTAGCTATGTTAACTTTAAGACTTAAGCTGAAAAGGAATTCATTAGACACACACTAGACTATTTTACAAATTTCAAGGAAGAATTGAATAAGCAGCTATTGAGAGGAGTAGGTTCTAGGGAGGCTCTAGAGACCTTAGTTAATGGACAACTTCTCCAAAGCATCAATACTTGGTCCAAAGTAATTCTGCCCCTTTAGTTCAAAAGTATAAATTCTGGGAGGGAATTTAGGGATAGATGTCCACTAGATTAATCAAACTGGAGATAGGGTCTCATAGTATAGGCATAGTTTATAGAACCTTCTCTTGTATGTTGGGTATAGTTATCAGTTAGTAATCAATGTGAACCATGAAGCTATCCCAAAGGGAGTGTTTGCCGCAAGTGAGGTAAAATGACATATATTGACAGTTACGTGTAGATAGCACAAAAAATGTCAGCCAGGTAGAAATGGTGTGATTAAAGTGTTATTATTGGTTTAACTTCTATTAAAATACTGAAAAATTTTCAGTATTATAAATTTTTCTACTTTGATTAAACTGTTGCATTTTTAGATGATGCAATTTAAATAGCATTTAGCTACAGTCTATATAGTTTTATTTATCTTCAATAGTTAAAGCATGTTTCTAATAATTAGAATACCCACCATTCCCATCTTGGAAATTTGGAGGTGGGTGAGAAATACTCCTTGTTCCCCAGGGTACTCTCACACCATATCGCACTTGTGAGATAGAATGGAAGGCTTAGACTGGTGGAAGTAATTTGAGAGAAGTTTTGGCATTGTGTGCTAATTACACTTATCTTGGGAAACACCCTCTCTGCCACCATATTTCAGCTTTTGACATAAGTGGGTTTGATGTTGCAGTTTCTGATGTTCATAAGCAATACTGGAAATTGACATATATTGTGCTTTTTCTGAGCTATGAACTGGAGACGTGTATTGGGAGATTGAAGTGGAGTAGTGAGGTGCTTTGCTAGTGGGTGAGCATAGCTGACTACACAGATCCTGAAAGTCTTATTTAAATATTTGATTTGTCTCTATTGCTTTTGTACATTTTTTAAGATGGGGGAAATTATTTGCAATAGTGGTATTCATCTTGGTTTCATTAAAGTTCTAGGGCGTGTATATTAATGATTTTATGTGCAGTTTAATATTTCTCTAATACTTAACAGATTATAAAGCATTTTTCTATATAGGATCTCTCTTGATTCTCACCATAACCCTTTGAGGCAGCCAGGTAAACCCAATTCAGAGGGAAGAGCTCAGAAGGGGTTGTTCAAATAAAATATATCAGATTCTGGAGGAGAATCCCTGGTTTTTTTATTTCTACCCCAATGTGTTTTTCCTCAATAAAAAGGTGCCTTTGTTTCTGTCTGAAGTTGTGACTGCCAGGAAAAATAAAAACCCAGCATTTGCATACTTGTAAGCTCTCGATAAATATTCACTGTGATGTTTAGGCCATTTTTCTCAGTTGGAAGTCCACAGATCTTAGTTAAATGTAGAATCATCCTAGTAATGTTCTTCCTCTATGGGCTTTATTTCCAGAAGCTCTTCGAAGCACAAACAAAATAGACTCATCCATTATAATTATTTTTTAATTTCTTTCCAGTATGGGCATCAGGGAGAAAAGACACTGAGCAGTAGAAAAGAAGTGATACAGAGCTAGTGACAGGTTGGGCCTTGGGGAATCCCTGGCAGTCCCACAGTGCAAGACACCCGTCTTAATTAACAGAGAAGTAAATCATACACAGCCATACACATAGTTTAGTTATGCCTTCTATTCCTTTGTTAGTAAAAAATACTGGACATGAGTGTATTTGTGGGGGAGTGATATTGGTGGCAAGTTGGGCTGGAAGGGGAAATGATAGATGATGGTTCCTATATTGCTTTTTTTTTTTTTTAACTTCAGTAGTCTTCTGAGCTCGTAGTTAGTCTTTTGACTCACAGCTGTGTTGTTCTGCGAGTCGGTTGATATACCAGGTATCTTTTTTTGTAAGTGAAAAACAATGAAATATCAAAGCAGCATCTCCATTTTGTACTATGTAAAGATACAGTGATGACTATTTAAATATAATGTTGCCCTAGGGCTCTGAGTGGTTCTGAAGGTCTGCTGTGTTCAGGTGTGTATAAATCCTGAAGGTAATATTGCACAATCTGAGAAGAGATTTTTGCCCAGGCAATAAACATATGCTTTAGTGTCCTTTGCATTGTCAAATCCTTTGTATTAAGTCCTTTCCCTCATCTCCTCTCTTTATCACATATGATGTAGATTTTGAAGAGGAGGACTCTCCTTTTGAGGTGATTTTTGTGATTCAGGGGAACTGTATCTTTGATACTTTTGTCACTTCTCTTTTTTATTCCTTCAGTTCTTGAGTCTTCCTTTTTCTACCAAAACAGCCGTTTCCCCAAGATCTATTGAAGAGAAAGATTATCTGGTAAACTAAATCACAATAAAGTGGTAGTAATTTCTGATAAATCTGCATTTAAAGGGGGGAAATTTAAACACCTAACTTTTCTTGATCACTAGGTTATCCTTTCACAAATGACAAAATGGTCTCAGGAGAGGTCAGGAACTTACACAGTTGGTAAAGGATGCAGGTGAGATTTGTCTTCCTCCAAAATCTGATCTAATTTCATTGCCTGGAAATGCTTGCCACAAAGGAAAACATTTTTTATAGTGGGAATTATGGAATTCTAATACATAGGGTTGTGAAATCTTGTGAAGAACTCTCAGACCTCATTGTATCTACTTATTCTGCCCAAGGAAAACCCTACTGCCCAGAAGATACTTTGCTTTTTAAAAAAGCAAATCTTGGGGTGCCTGGGTGGCTCAGTCATTAAGCGTCTGCCTTCGGCTCAGGTCATGATCCCAGGGTCCCGGGATTAAGCCCCGCATCGGGCTCCCTGCTCTGCGGGAAGCCTGCTTCTCCCTCTCCCACTCCCCCTGCTTGTGTTCCCTCTCTCGCTGTGTCTCTCTCTGTCAAATAAGTAAATAAAATCTTAAAAAAAAAAATCTTCTCTCTCTTCATTAGGGAGGGCTCCTTGAGGGAACAGGGACGCTGAGCAGGAGACAGAGCAGCGTCCTCCTATTTCTCCCTGCACACGTGTCCTCTGGTCTGAAGTTTACTGCAGCCTGGACAGCATGCCTGGCCATGCTCAGCACGGAGGGGTAGAAAATAATCTACCACTTATCTTTCTGAGGGAAGCAGGATTGTGCTTTACCTGCCCACGAGTATGGTTAGGGCTCACTAGGGAGGAATGGTGGGGATGAAGCTATGTGCACAGTGCTTAACAGTGTGGAGTCTCCTGTTAGCCAGACCCAGGTCTGAGGACTGACTTTGCCATTTATTAGCTATGGGACTTCAGGCAAATTAATTACTGTCTCCACTTATAAGATGAGATAATATCAGAGCCTACCTCATGGGCTTGTTGGGTGGATTAAATGAGATAATGAATATAGTGTGCCTGACACAGAGGAAGTGTTTAATAAATGTTAGCAAATTTAAAGATGCTAATTTAAACAACTTCTGTGTGAGCTCTATGTAATTGTTCTTTTTAGCCATAGCACTTATGGTGTAGCCTGCTTCGAAATGGCATGCCCTGATTTGGAGAGAGAGAAACAAAAAATGGATGTGTGTGCATGGGAGAGGGGTCTATCTGGCTAGATAGCACACAGATGCTGATATAACCGCTGGCCTCAGAAGATCCTGGATATCCTTCTCTTGAACAAAAACCTCTTTAAGAACTTCTGCTCAGCTGTGCTCTGGGAAGGTGAATTTTCTATCTCCTGCAGCACTGGCTGTGTGCTTCATGTTGCGGGGTTAGCTCAGCCCCCACTTTGCCTGTCTCTGCAGGGCTGTCATTGTGTGATTCATAACTCAATATTAACCACAGATGAGGGAGGTGTGGATAGGGGAATTTTCTTTCATGTGACATAAAGTAACTGGGATCACGGCTTTTCTATAGAAGCATTAATTACCCTTGTCAGTCTAACCAAGAACAAATTTTACTTCAACCAAGGATCATGGTATTTCATTGGCATCCAGTGAATGTGCGATGAAGGTTTTGCCATTTATCCATGAGTATAATAAATGTAGAGTCTCTTGTGATTTATGTTTTTCCCCTTTCTGTTTAAACTAGTATGGTATCTATTAATAATAAGTACACAATTCTGGAATGTGAGACAGGAGGAAGGTTATTACTGACAAGACTAGATTACCAGTGTGCAAGTTTTTTTGAGACTTCTCAGTTCATTGCTTCTCTTACTCTTTTTTCTTCTCTTTACTTTTCCCTTTATTGATTGTGGAAACTAATTGAATATCAGAATTGGAAAGAGCCTGAGAGTTATCTAACTTATTATAAGGAAAAATTGTGAAAGTCTAAAATTTGGTGGGTGCCCTCATTAGTTCTTGTCTTTGATAAGGATATTTTACAACTCTGCCAAGATAAAGGTTAACTTAGAAAAGAATGATAGTAAAGCAAATAATTCCTGTCTATAGAAATGCATCTGATAGAGTGCAGTTGATTACCACCCTATGGCTATAGATCAGTTGTACTTATTTTGCATTTATAAATTCAGCATTCCTTATCTGACTATGGTTGTGTGGCACTTTGAGTTCTCTTTTGAACTAGTTGTATTATCTTACTAGTTCCCTCTTTAAAATCTGGGACATGGGTTCATTTTGTGTTTGTATGAGTAACATGATTTTACCTTCTAAAGAATGATGCTTTAACACTATAGATGACAACACAAACAAAACATGAATTTTACAAATATTTTGTCATAGTTGGCCTCAAATCCACATCTCCTGACTCTGACTCTAGAAACTAGAATTTACTCCATGGATTCTTCCCCAGCCTACTTGCCTACATTCTACACTTCCTCAAATTTTCTTGGTCCTTCAATATCCTACCATGTCTCCATAGTACAATTAATAATAGTTTCAGGATCTACTTGGTACGTAGCATATTTCCCCCCAATCACATGTGTAATGATTACTTGGCAAAAGATGACTATGCTGTATGCTCTCAGGAGTTCTTGAGGTCCTCTCCACCACCTTCTCCACACTCCTTCCCCAGACTACTCAAAATACATCTCCTCTGACTCTCTCTGACATTTTGGTGTGTACCAATGAGCATCATTTACTTGGCCAGAAGATACTGGCCCTAAATAAAATACAAATACTCTTGAAAGGAGTAAATATAGTACTTCAAACAGATTAGTTCATTGAATTCTTTCCAGTTTGAACTCTAGATGAAGGAAGGTTGCTAAAGGAGAAGACTGGCTTAAAGGATGTGGGCATTTGATGTTTGGGGAGAGACTTATTTTTCATACTCATGATCTCTTGATGTCTATTCTATAGTTTTGGTATTGGAGAGAACTCTCTTCTACTCTCATGTCTCTTGATCCCTTAATCATTGTGCCTCTACTTTATGTCTATTTCTCCTTTCACACAGGCTAAACTTAATGGTGAGAGTTTTCCTAAGACTGAATGTGATGGCTGTTGGAATCTCTCAGATTTCTATCTGGAAATTTCAATTTAGTTTGCAAAGTCATATTTTTCTACAAGTTCTCAAGGGTTATAATTTTTAGACCTTTCTCTCTTTTATCCCATTCAGCATTAACACTTTCTTATACTCATCTGTTTAACTTTGATGTCCAGTCCTCTCCTAGAAGCTTTTGTGATGGTCCTAACAATAATATGTTATCATTTCCCTAGATTAAAGATTTCTATTAGTCATTGAAACAGGTTATCTATCAGGGTTATTTAAATTCAGTTATTATCATCTCTAGTTATACATAGGCAAATATTGATGAAGCTTCACATATTATGGTATTATACAATACACTTTGGAGGTACTTAATTTTTGTACACTCTGGCTTTCTGAATATGCTTATACTCTAGTGGATTAATTTCTGTTTCCCATTCTTAAATTTCTTAATTGACTTCCTTCATTCTCTTCCTTTCTTCCTTCCCTTTTCTTTACCTTCTTTTTTCTTCCCTCTCTCCCTCCTTTCTTCCTTCATTGAGTGTTTACCAAGTTCCTAATGTGCAGCATTTTGCTAGGCACCATGGAATATGCTGTAATATCTAAAGTAAACATTTTTATGTCAAAGATTTAGAGATTACAGATACTTAGTATGTACACAATTTTTACCTGGAGATGGTTTTTGTTTGTTTGTTTGGTTGGTTTTTTTGGTAGAGAAGTGTGGAGAGCATTGTTTTAAATGCCTGCCATGTAGAAAATTTAGACAGAAAGGCCATCTTACATTGGATCATGACAAAATGTAACCTTTGAACATGGTTCAATGACCACTAGTTTTTGTATGTTTTTTAAAAATACTAATGGCTATAATAGTGATAATTATATACATTTGGAGAAAGAACCTCTGATGTTGATAAGATGTTCTCCAGAGTAGGACTCAAATTAGCCAAATATCAGTTATAGAGAACTCTTCCTTTGTCATTGTGGAAAAATTCACCAGTACTACAAGTTAACCTTTGGAAAGTCTTTCTTGTATTTCATGTTTCTGTGTGAAATTCCCCTTTATTAAACTGTTTCATGTGGTAAGATAAGAATGGGTCCTGCTAGATGTGGAGAAATTGGAACCCTCATACATTGCTGGTGGGAATGTAAAATAGTATATTTGGAAAACCATTTCAGCAGTTCCTGAAAATGTTAAACAGATTTACCATATGACTCAACAATTTCACTCCTATGTCTATACCCAAGAGAAACGAAAACATATGTTCACACAAAACTTGTACACAAATGTTCATAGCAGCATTATTTATAGTAGCAAAAAAGTGGATGTAACCCAAATATCCATCAATTGATGAATGGACAAATAAAATGGAGTATGTCCATACAGTGGACTATTGTTTGAAAATAAAAAGGAATGAATATTGATACACGCTACAACATGAATGAACCTTGAAAATATGCTCAGTGAAAGAAACCAGTTACAAATGACTGCATATTGTATGATTCCCTTTATATGAAATGTCCAGAATAGGCAAACACATAGAAAGAGGAAATAGATTAATGGTTGCCTGTGGCTCTGGGTGGGAGGAAATGAAGTGACTGCTAATGGATAAGTTTATTTTTAAGGTGATGAAAATGTTCTGGAATTAGATTGTGATGATGGTTGCACAAGTCTGTGAATATACTAAAAAACCCCACAAAATTGTGTACTTTAAATGATGGATTTTCTGGTATGTGAATTATATCTCAACAATGCTGTTTAAAAAAAAAAAACTTTCTGGGGTGCCTGGGTGGCTCAGTTGGTTAAGCATCTGACTCTTGGTTTTGGCTCAGATCATGATCTCAGGGTCATGGGATTGAGCCCTGCATCTGGCTCTGCCTTCAGTGCAGAGTCTACTTTCCCTCTCCGTCTGCTCCTCCCCTGCTCATACTCTCTCTCTCTTTCAAATGAATAAATAAAACCTTTAAAAAACTAAATTTTTAAAAAAGCTTTCAGACTTCCAGGGAAGATGGTGGAGTAGGAGAATGCTAAGCTCACCTCTTCCCAATGATACAACTAGATAACACCCACATCAGTGTAAATAACCCAGAAAGTGACAAGAAGACTGGCAGAACAGACTCTCTACCACTAAATGTAGAGAAGAGGCCACGTTAAAGAGGGTAGGAAGGGCAGAGACATGATGTGGAGCTAAATGGACCCATGGGACTGTCCACTGGAGGGAGAGATGCTGTGAGTGTGAAGAGAAGAAAGAAACAGACACCCAGGCACTTCAGGAATAGGGAAGATGAAACCCCTCCCCCCCAATTTTGGCTTTGAAAATCAGAGGGGCCAAATATTGTGGGTTCTTACAGTCAGTCGGGTTTAACACCTGGAAATTTAAAAATCTGTGGGCTTAGCTCTGGGAAAGCTTGGAGGGTGGAATCCCTGCCCTTAATGAGACATTACAACAAATAGCCCCACTGAGATAGAGCATAGAAGCAGCAGTTTGAAAAAACACCTGGGGTATACAGGAGGGAGATTTATTTACTAATCTCAAAGCATGTGCTGGAGGGACAGGGATCATTGGGAGACTTCTCCAGGAACAGAAGAACTGGCAGTTATCATTTCCCTCCCCCACCCCCCAGCCTACATACATGGACACCTGCAGGAACCAGCACAGTGACAACACTCTCCACCTAACTTTCTAACACCATGCACCCCACCCTCTTGTTCTCCTGCAGACCCACCCCCTCCAATATGCATTTGACTAGAGCCATCCAAAGCAGTGTCAGAAGCCTGGCAGTCTGCAAGCAGCCCCAATAGGGGCCAGCAGGATTCCAGGTGAGAGGGGAAAACAACCACACACACCAATCCGATTGAGCACTAGCAGTATGCTGGTTCTGAAACAAAACAAAACAAAACTTCTCAGGGCACAATACAGAGAAAGCACCCTGCACTTTGGTGCTACTGTATCTATGGCAAACTCCTGGTCTGACTCAGCTCAAACCCAAGGTGGCCCCAGACACGCCCACTAACAATACAGGGACTAAATCCTTCCCACAACAGGCAAAAGAGCCACTGAAGATGACTACATTGAAGACAAAAGTGGCTTAGCCACAATAGTAGGGCACACATAGCATACATAGGAGAACACCTCTGAAGTGCCAGGGTTTGGTGAATGGGACATTGTACTGCAGGGCACTACAGGACCTCTTCTTCATAAGACCATTAGTTTCAAGAGCAGGAAACATAGCTGACTTTCCTAACACATAGAAATGACACAGAGAATTAGATAAGAGGAGGAGACTATGTCCCGAAGACTCAGAGAGTTAGATAAATGAAGAGACTATATCCCAAATGAAAGAACAGGACAAAATCACAGCAAAAGAGCTAAACGAAACAGATAGTAATATACCTGATAGAGAATTTAAAGTAGTGGTCATAAAGATACTCACTGGACTTGAGAAAAAGTGGAGGACCTCAGTGAGACCCTTAACAAAGAGACAGAAAACATAAAAAAGAACCAATAAGAATGATGAACTCAATGACTGAAATTAAAAATACACTAGATGGAATAAATAGTAGACTAGAGGAGGAAGAACAATGGATCAGTGATCTGGAGGACAGAGTAATGGAAAACAAGCTGAACAGGAGAAAAAAATAATAAAAAATGAAAAGAGACTTAGGGAACTTACTGACACCTTCAAGTGTAGTAATATTCACATAGGAATCCCAAAGGGATAAGAGTGAAAAGGGGGCAAAAAAGTTATTGGAAGAAATAATAGCTGACAACCTTCTGAATCTGGGGGAGGAAACCAAAATCTAGATCCAGGAGGCACAGAGAGCCCCCAACAAATTTAACAGAAGGAGGTCCGCACCAAGACCCATAGAAATTAAAATGGCAAAAAGTAGTGGTGATGTGATAATTTCAAAAGCAGCAAGAGGAAAGAAAACAGTTACATACAAGGGAAACTCCATAAGGCCATCAGCTGATTTTTCAGTAGAAACTTTGCAGGCCAAAGAGAATGGCATGATATATTCAAAGTGCAGAAAGGAAAAACAGCAACAACAACAACAACAACAAAACCCTGCAGCTAAGAACACTCTATCCAGAAAAGCTATCATTCAGAATAGAAAAAAAGAGAAAGAGTTTCTCAGAAAAACAAAAGTTAAAGGAATTCATGACAGCTAAACCAGCCCTATAAGAAATGTTAAGGGGGACTCTTTGGGTGGGAAGGATAGACTGTAAAGAGGAGTAAGAAAAGTAGGAAGCACAAAAGCAGTAAAATTAAATATATCTATAAAAACCAGTGAAGGGATTCACAAAGGATGTACAGTATGACACCATATACCTAAAACATGCAGGGAAGAGGAGTAAGGAATAGCTTCAAACTTAAGTAACCATCAACTTAATATAAACTGCTATATGCATAAGATGTTATATGTAGATGTAATGGTAACCACAAATCAAAAATGAGTAATAGATATATGAAAAATAAAGAGAAAGGAATCCAAGTATATCACTAAAGAAAACGAGCAAACTGAGAGAAGAGACCAAGAGAAGAAAAGAACAGAGAAGAACTATAAAAGCAACCATAAAATAAGTAACAACATGGCAGTAAGTACATACCTATCAATAATAACTTTGAATATAAATGGACTAAATGCTCCAATCAAAAGTCATAGGGTGACAGAATGAATAAGAAAGGAAGACCCATCTATTTGCTGACTACTAGAGACTCATTTCAGACCTAAAGACACATACAGATTAAAAGTGAAGGGCTAGAAGAGCATTTATCATGCAAATGGAAGTGAAAGGAAAGCCAGGTAGCAATACTTATATTAGTCAAGATAGAATTTAAAACAAAGACCTGTAACAAGAGACAAGTATACTATATAGTCATAAAGGGAACAAACCAAGAAGATATAACAATTATAAATATGCACCCCACATGGGAGCACCCAAATACATAAAGCAGCCAATAACAAACATAAAGGAAGTAATCAATAGTAATACAGTAATAGTAAGGGGTTTTAACACCCCACTTACATCAATGGATAGATCATCCAAATAGAAAATCAACAAGGAAAGAGTAGCTTGGAATGACACTTTGGACAGATGGATCTAACAGATATATTTAGAACATTCCATCCTACAACAGCAGAGCACACATTCTTTCAAATGCACATGGTACACTGTCCATAATCACATATTAGGCCACAAAACAAATCTCAACAAATTTAAGAAGATTGAAGTCATACCACATATCTTTTCTGACCACAATCCTATGAAACTAGAAATTAACCACACGAAAAAAATCTAGGAAAAGCACAAATACATGGAGATTAAATAACATGCTACTAAACAATGAATGGGCCACCCAAGAAATCAAAGAGGAAATAACAAAATACATGGAGACAAATGAAAATGAAAACACAATGATCCAAAATTTTGAGGATGCAGCAAAAGCTGTTCTAAGAGGGAAGTTTATAGCAATACAGGCCTACCTCAAGAAGCAAGAAAAATCTCAAACACCTAACATTACACCTAAAGGAGCTAGAAAAAGAAAAAACCCCAAACTGGTAGGGGGGAAGGAAATAATGAAGATTAGACTAGCAAAAATGAAAATAAACAATAGAACAGATCAATGAAACCAGGAGCTGGTTCTTTGAAACAATCAACAAAATCGATAAACCTTTAGCTAGACTCATAAAAAAAAAATTAGAAATGAAAGAGGAGAAATAACAACCAACATCACAGAGAAACAAAAGATTATAAGAATATTATGAAAAATTGTATGCCAACAAATTAGACAACCTAGAAAAATGGATAAATTCTTAGAAACATAAACCTCCCAAAACTGAATCAGAAAGAGAAAATTTGAACACACCAATCATCAGTAATGAAATTGAATCAGTATGCCAAGACTCCCAACAAACAAAAGTTCAGGACCACATGGGTTCACAGGTGAATTCTACAAACATTTAAAGAAGAGTTAATACCAATTCTTGTCAAACTATTCCAAAAAATAGAAGAGGAAGGAAAGCATCCAAATTCATTCTACGAGGTCAGCATTACCCTGATACCAAAACTAGATAAGGATCACTACAAAAAAAGAGAACACAGGTCAGTATCTCTGATAAACATAGATGCAGAAATCCTCAACAAAATATTAGCAAACTAAATCCAACAATACATTACAAAAATCATTTACCACAATCAAGTGGGATTTATTCCTGGGATGCAAGGGTGGTTCAGTATTCACAAATCAATGAATGCGATAGATAATATCAATAACAAAAAGGATAAAACCCTATGATCATTTCAATGGATGCAGGAAAAGCATTTGACAAAGTATGATATCCATTTGTGATAAAAACCCTCAACAGAGTAGGTTTAGAGGGAATATACCTCAACATAATAAAGGCCATATATGAAAAATCCACAGCTAACATCATACTCAAGGAAGAAAAACTTAAGAGCTTTTCCCCTAAGATCAGGAATAAGTCAATCTCTCCACTTTTATTCAGCATAGTACTGGACATCATAGCCCCAGCAATCAGGCAAGAAAAAGAAAAGGCATCCAAATTGGTAAGGAAGAAGTAAAACTTTCACTGTTTCCAGGTAACATGATACTCTATATAGAAAACTCTAATGAGACCATCAAAAAACTATTAGAGCTGATAAATGAATTCAGTAAGGTCACAGGATACAAAATCAACATACAGAAATCTGTTACATTTCTATATGCTAATAAGCAGCAGAAAGAGAAATTAAGAAAACAATCCCATTCATAATTGCACCAAAGATAATAAAATACCTAAGAATAAACTTAACCAAGGAGAAGGAAGACCTGTACTCTGGGAGCTGTAAAACACTAATGAAAGAAATTGAAAATGACACAAACAAATGGAAAGATAGTCCATGCTCATGGGTTGAAAGAATAAATATTGTTAAAATGCCCATTCTACTCAAAGCAATTTACAAATTTAATGCAGTTCTTATCAAAATACCAAGAGCATTTTTCACAGAGCTAGAACAGACAACCCTAAAATTTGTATGGAACCACAAAAGACCCCAAATTGCCAAAGCAGTCTTGAAAAAGAAGAACAAAAGTGGAGGTATCACAATCCCAGATTTCAAGATATACTGCAAAGCATAGTAATCAAAACAGTATGGCACTAGCGCAAAAATAGACGCATAGATCTATAGCACAGAACAAAGAGCCCAGAAATAAACCCACGATCATATTGTCAATTAATCTTTGACAAAGGAGGCAAGAATATGCAATGGAAAAAAATGGTCTCTTCAAATGGTATTGGGAAAACCAGACAGGAACAAAAAATTGAAACTGGACCGCTTTCTTACACCACATACAAAAATAAACTCCAAGTGGATGAAGGACCTAAATGTGAGATCTGAAACCATAAAACTCCTAGAAGAGAGCACTGGCAGTAATTTCTCTGACATCAGCTGTAGCAGCATTTTTCTAGATCTGTCTCCTCAGGCAAGGGAAGCAAAAGCAAAGATAACTACTCAAAATAAAAAGCTTCCACACAGCAAAGGAAACAGTCAACAAAACTAAAAGACTACCTGCTGAACGGGAGCAGATATTTGCAAATGACATATCCAATAAAGGCTTAGTATCCAAAATATGTAAAGAACTTCTTCAACTCAACATCAAACAAACCTCAAATAATCTAATTAAAAATGGGCAGAAGACATGAACATTTTTCCAAAGAAGACATTCAGATGGCTAACAGACAGATGAAAAGATGCTCAACATCACTCCTCTTCACAGAAATGCAAATCAAAGCCACAATGAGATATCACCTCACACCGATCAGAATGGCTAAAATAAAAAAACACAAGAAACAACAAGTGTTGGCGAGGATGTGGAGAAAAAGGAATCTTCATGCACTATTGGTAGGAATGCAAACTGGTGTGGCCACTGTGGAAAATAGTATAGAATTTCCTGGAAAAATTAAAAATAGAATTATCATATGATCCAGTAATTCTACTACTAGGTGTTTACTCAGAAAACAAAAACACTAATTTGCAAACATTAAAACAAAACCCTTACGTTTATTGCAGCATTATTTACACTTTACAGTGGAACCAACCCAAGTGCTCATTGGTAGATGAATGGATAAAGATGTGTGTATGTATGTGTGTGTGTGTGCGCACATGCACACACACACACACACAATGGAGTATTAGTCATAAAAAAGAATGGAATCTTGCCATTTGTAACAACATGGATGGATCTAGAGGGTATAATGCTAAGTGAAATAAGCCAGCCAGAGAAAGACAAATACTATATATATAGTACTATATATATATATGAGAGAATGATCCGGAAATGTAGCAGGTATATTATTATTTTATTACTAGGGTTGTCATTTCCTTTATCTAGGGAGAGCACAGCTTTATTGCCGGATGTAACATTTCAGACTTGTGTTTAGGGTAGGGAATACATTTAAAAAGCCACAGAGATACTTGGCCTTCAGCTCTGGTGTGTCTGAAAAAATTCTTTGTCTAGGCAAATTATTTCTTTAGTGAAGTCAATTTTTTTCTTTCTGTATTTGTAAAGTATACATTTTTTTACACTACAATACTTAGCTATGAAAGGCTTTTTAGGAACAATTTTTTAAAAAAAACATTGAGGGCTACTGAGATGAAGTACAAAATTAATTGAAAGTTATGTGAATTAAAAAGCAACTGAATTTAGTTATTTTTTGAGAGAATTATCAGTTTAAAATCAAAGAACAAAGTTCTAATTAAATAATAACTCAATCAATAGTAATCAATAGTAAATCTTTCCCTCAGAGATGGAGAGAATTTAGGGAACTTGGTGATGGAGAAAGGTGTAAAAAAAAGGCAAGGAGAGTTTCAAAGGGATAGAGAGGAAGGAGGAGAACAACACTAATGCTTCCAAAGATTCTGATGTTAAAAACCTAGGACATTGAATAAAATTACTAGTTAGTTTAAAGCTTAAGCACAGCCTTTGCAGCATTTATGGTTTTGAAACTGCACTTTTTTCAAACATGAGAAAAGAGCTCTCTGCAACAATGTAGTAGCTGTTACAACTCCTCTTTAGACAGAATGATAGATACAAGTGGAGTTATTGTGTTTTCTACATCAGAAGCCTGAATAATTTTCAATTTTAAAATCTGAAGTGACAGTGTTTTCATATTATGATATCTCTGAAATTTTAAAAGGTCATTAAAAAATTAGAGACTTTCTTTTTTCTGAAAAGCTGCTTCAAATCAAGGGTGCTGTTCAATGGCATTAGAGGATTAAGGAAATTGGTAAGTGTAGCGTTAAATTCTGACTACAGAATGGAAGTTTTCCATAATAGAGGTAAACTTCTATCTATTCCTAGTCCGTTTCTCTGTTGTTAGACAAAGAAAGATACTTGGAAATATGGACCATCACAAGTCAGGCAGTTAAAATTGTGTGTTATTTGTGGCAACACACTGGGATGTATTTAGTGCCCCTTCACATTCTGAACCATATAGAACTGTGTGAGCTAATATTGTATGTGGCTATTTAAATTTAAATTAATTACAATTAAATACAATTAAACCTTTAGTTCCTCAGTCACACCACCCACATATGACTAGTGGCTACTATACTGGACAATGTAGACATAGAACTTTTATATTATCTCAGAAGACTTTGTTGGGCAGTACTTACAAACAAAGCAACCAAAAAGATATTTTTGCTGATGGACTGATTTGCTATTTGGGTTGATTAGTTGAGATTACTAATAAGGCAGCATTTTGACACCAATCAAGGGTATTAATTTCACATAGAAATGTCTTTAAACTTAGAAGCATCACAAATGTATTAATAGACTCAGGCTGGATGAGAAGGTACAATAGAATCATTTATTAATTCATTCAGCAAATACTTGAGCACCTACTATGTTTTGGGCACTATATTGTACCCAATACAATATTGTACTAGGTCCGCATGGTACAAAACACTGTCCTCGACCTGAAGAAACCTTACCAGAACAGATAGAATTAAGTAAGGCTATTATGGAGCTAATAATAGAAGTAGGTTCTGTAGGAATACTGTTAAAGGAGTGGTTTATTATGGAATAGGGTAGAAGGGAATAATTGGGGATCCTAGTTTAAATTGTTCCATGTTTGTGACAAGAAGGTGGGTTCCTTGGTGATGGAGGAGGAGTGGCATGGAATACTTCTCCTTTGTCTCCCACAGAATCTAGCATAATCCTAAATTCATAATAGAGGTCAGTATATCAACTGAGTAATTTTGTAAGTACCAATCACTTATTTAAGCTTTAGTGGATTTTTCCTAAAGTAGCTATCTCTTTTAAAAAGAGATTTAAAAAAAATCTAGCAAAAGAGGAATATGTCAGGGTGACTCCTAGAAGCTCAGGGTGGTTGTGTGAACAGAAATTAGGCAAACATTATATTCTTAAATTTTAATGTATGTTAAATTTACCCTTATTTTAATATCAACCACAGGACCTTATAGATACCATCTACAAATGTACATTTTCTTTCTGCTAATTTTACGATGAACTATAGATGACAAACAGGGAATATAAATACAAGCACTACCCGCCAGGTTGGAAGCAGTCTGGACTTCATAATACTGGGAACCTAATAAGGAAAAAAAAAAAAAAAAGTCAGGATCCAAGAAGATGCAATGTAGATTAAGGCAGTTGTAGTGAACAGTAGGGCATCAACTCTCCTGAACACATTTATGCATTGAACAATTCCAAACTACCATTTCATTTTCACAGTTGCCACCAGATGGATTGTCCAGTTCCTCCTACTCTATATCAAACAACATATCTAATAAATATTCAACACTTAGCACATGCAAGCTACACTTGTTGAACCTCCTTAACAGCCACTAATGAGGACATTAGCTTTCAATTAACTATATAAAGCTTTGGGTTTGGACTAGAACATTCATTCAGCACAGGCATCAATTTGTAGATCATTATAGGACATTAGTTGGTTGCTAGACAACCACATGTCCGAGCAGATTTTAGGCTGAGCTCCAATGGTAAGCAAGGATCAGATATTTCAGCTCTTAAATCAGGTCTTATCATCTCCTAACAACTCTGCAAATCTCCTAGGCAGATATTTGAGGGAGGCAGCTACTAAGTTCAAATGATGAGGTAAAATATGAAAGAGTAGAATATCTATCTTGAAGGCAGAATTAGAAATGTTAGTGTAGCTTGAGGCTGGTGACAATCTCAGCCAAACTGCCAAGAGGACTGCTGTAAGAGGCCGATAAATCTTACTTACAATCAGGGATGATTTTACAGCTTCATGTTAGTATCTTCTTTGCATTTACTAGAGTTTCTTGATTACTTTAATATTTTTAAATAAAAATCTTATATGAGAAAGTGACAAATATTTTCTGTAGTTGTTTTGTTTCATTATATGTGAGTGTTTTCTGTAAATATGCCTGTGATATTACAATGGAACAAATACAAAAAATAGGATATAATATAAATATTTACTAAGCAAACTGTTCCACCTCAATAACCTATTTAGTTAAGCACTTCTGCAAGTAAACCTTAATAAACAGATCTCTCAGATTGGATTCAATGGCCACAACAGAGAACTGACAAGTTGGAAAGGAGCAAATAACTCGTTTTGTATTACATATACATCTGAGTTGGGTTTGCAAATTTTGTGAGGTTTATCTGTGGAGTTCCAGTCATGGCCATTCCATGAAGCAGGCTGTGAGCCCTTCAATTCCTTCCCTGTTGTTATGGGTTGAATCACATCTCCCCCTACAAAGTTCATACATTGAAGTTTTAACCCCCAGTACCACAAAATGTGACCTCATTGTGACACAAGGTTTTTGCAGATATAATTAGTTAAGATGAGGTCATATGGGAGAAGGGTATATCCCTAATACAGTATGACTGGTGTCCTTATTATATGGGGACATTTGGACACAGACATAACAGGGAGACCATGTGAAGATGAAGGCAGAGATCATGGTAATGTTTCTGTAAGCTAAGGAACACCAAAGGTTGCTAGCAAATACCAGAAGATTTGAAAGTATAGAACTGATTCTGTTGCATAGCTCTCAGAAGGATGCAAACTCTTCATCTTGGTTTAGTCTCCAGAACTGTGAGACAATAAATTTCTGTTGTTTAAGCCATCCCATTTGTGGTACTTTCTTGTGGCAGCCCTAGCAAACTAATGCACCTGTAGTAGTAAAGTAAGCAGTAAATTCACTCTTGGGGTAGCCAATTCTCCCAAATGTCCTGCACAGAGGTAAGGCCTCAAGCTGCTGGCCATACAATATTTTCAAAATGAAGAGGAGATATAATCAATAGGCTTAAATGCTGCTATGAATTCATTTGTGTCATCTATCAATAATACAGCCCTTTTGGCTGATCCATATCAAATTCATTCCAGCAAGTGATTTTCAATGATAGCAAAAGAAGCCACCCCTTCTATTCATTTTCAGAAGCATGTGTCAGCACTCCCTAAAACCTATACTGATCTCATTCTAGTTGCCGCCTCTTCTTTGAGGAAGCAGAAAAGGACCTGATAAAAGCCCAATTAAAGAGGTTTGCCATTGACCGGGGCACTTTTCCAGATAGAACTAAAAGCACCTGGTACATCTTCAGTCCATTAGGGTAAGCCACACCTGCCAGAGGCTCATCAGTAATAAAAAGTTACAAGACACTGAATGTCCCCAGTGGGTCCTGTATAGGTGAGAGACACCTACATGCCAACCTGGAGAATTGCAGTGCATTATGATGCTCTTCACATTTGATTCCAGGCCCTGGTTGAGCTCCATGGTTGTATATTGTCATTATTCTTTCTATCCAGGACTGGTCCCCGTTCATCATATATAGTAAATGCTTAGTAACATTTATTAATAGAATCAGTGGATGGGTAAATAGAACTAAGGCCCTGGAGTAAGTTCTGGCTTCACTCCTAAGCTTTACCTTTATCCCTTTTCAAGACCCCTTCGTTGGGCATTAGCACTGTGACATTGATTCCATTGTCTTAAAACATAAAGTTCTAGATATTCTGGTCAACATACTATTTCTCTTTGCCACAGGCTTGACTTAATGCTGTACCTCTTATCTCTTACTTGGCATCAAGTCATATACCTCATTCCTCAAAATGTGCCCAAATCCACCTAGCTCAGTGGTCCATTTGACAGATATTAGGGACCAGTGTGTTTACCCAATTGTAAAAATAAGTTTTATACATTGCTCAAAATTTGGTGCACACATAAGCTGTAGCACGGATTGAGGACCACTAATTTGTTGGGATTCAGATTCATTTATCTCCCCTAAAGGAGCCTTAGAACCCTTTCAAATCATGTTATCAACTAAGCACTCTAATTATTACCATATATGTCCAGATATCAGCATAAACACACACACTCAGCATCATTCTCTACACTAAAGCAGCAGCTATGGAGACTGGAGTTCAGGATTCACAACTGTGATCCTCAAAGGGCAGCAGTGATTTAGCAGACGCATAATTCCGGCAACTTTTTCGGGTTATTCTGAGACTGCTATGATTAGTCAAAATGAATCTAGCTATTTCCTCTCTTGATCTAGAGAGCTAGAATCCTTATGATTTCCTCCTTTGGCATGGTGAGTGATAGTGCCCTTCAACTGAAGGACAAAGAGTGACATAGATTTATGAGAAACTAGAGGTCAGGTTGTGTTAGCCGTTGAACACAACAAAGAGGACCCATCATCAGTGTAGGTATTTACTCTTGTTCATCCAGTGGTCAGGATGGATTTTTACTCATCTAGTTTACACATTCTCATTTGGTATCTTTTTAAATCACACTTTGGATCAGTAAGGCTTTAGCCTGAACCTGGAGGATAGAGGGGAGGGTAGGCTGTGACCTGGACTAAAGCTAATACAAGGTGATGGCCCACCTCATAGGCTTGGCCTTGGTTTTATCAGCATAATACTCTCACCTGAGAGAAGCTTTCATGAAAAGTAGAAAAACCATGGGTCTCAGAGTCAGACACACCTGGAGTGGAATCCCATTTTTGCTACTCACAAACTATGCCTCATTGAAAAACCTATTCAAACTCGGAGTAACTCATTTTTGTTTTCATTTAAACTGAGGCAAGTAATAGTACCTCCCTCCCACATTTGTGTGCAGGTGTGTGTATAGATCAGGAGAGAGCATATGTTAAATAAGGTAATATATTGGAAAGTATCTGCCATGATGCCTGGCACCAAACGGGGGTTCAGTTGCTAATCCATTTTTTTCTTTCTTTAAAACTAAGCCAGGATGCTGGAAATGTTCTGACTCATACAGTCATGCTTGCAAAACACTGCCCCTTTAAATCAGAAGCACTTGAACAAATAAAAATCCAATTTGAACAAATCTGTGTGTTCTTTTTAAATCAATAAAAATAAACTTCACCTTTATGGGACCCTTAACTGCTCACCAACAATGACCCCATTGCTTTTAGCCACTGCATAATTGTTACAGTGTGATGTGGAAGAGAGGTGGGTATTTTGCCAAAATACAAATGTTGTAAATGCTTTGAGTACATGAATAATGCATATCCAGTTACTACCTAACTGCTAGAATAATGTCATTTTCACGAGCAGGATTTGGAGAATAATCAGAAGATACAGACATTGATAGTGAATAAACCTCTTCCCAATTTGATGTATATCATGTATGTCCCCTTTCATTTGGATGTTATGCATTTTCTTTTTTAACAAAATAGAGATCACTTCATAGGTCGTAAGATATTGACACAGGTGTTTGTTGGGAGGAGGGACTTGTTTATGTCTCTTTTGTCTATATTTAGGAGGAGGTGCTTTTTTGGGCTTTTTTGTAATTTTTCCTCTTAGCATAGTGCTGGCCACATAGGAAGTAAATTCCATTGATTAGAACTGAATGAGTCAGAACACAGATTTATGACCAAGAATAAAAGAGCAGAATGAGTCAGAGAGGAGTGAGAGGAGGCAGGGTTTGAATGGAGAAGTAGGAAGAAGAGAAAGGAGAAACTACCATGTGGAGAGAACTGCTCTGGAGGAGGCAACCACTTGGTGATGCAGGCCTACTAAAATCCAATAATCCCTGTCTGAAGAATTAGCCAAAAAAAAAAAAATCCTATTTTACGCTGTCCTGTGAAAGTAAAGAGGGACCTAATTGTATTTGGATACTCATATTAGCCTCCTCATCTCCTTCTGGCCATTGCTCAACTTATCAATGATGTCTCCTCTCACAGCTTACCATCACCACCGACACCCCCCAGTCCATCCTTGCGTTCCCTATACCTTTCATTATTTTCATTTTTATCTCCATAGAACTTATCCTCATCCAACATAGTCCATGTTAGATATTCCTCCTTTATAATGTTGGCTCTGTAATCACAGGATTTTTTTTCACTATTATTTGTCTAGCACACAAAACATCGTACAGCACCTAGCAGATGCTTAACATGTGTTGAGTAGTGAAAGAATAAACTAACGAATGGACAGACGAACTGAAAGTCCACTGTATCCCTGGTACTATGCTAAGTAGGTACTGGCAATAGACAATTAGGCGGGCTCCCTGACCTCAAAGCATTTATAAAGGCAGACAAATAAAATGATAGTCTCCAAAAATTATGATTAATGTTCTGGGCATTATGGTACAGGGAAGTGAGGATTTCTGTGGGAACGTGGAGGTGAGACCTCTAACCATGGAGGATATGGGAGGCTCAGGGAAGTCTTCCAATGAGTGAAGTCTGAACTGGGGCCTGGAGAATGGGTAGAAGTTAGGTACTAAAGAGAGAAAAGCCTCTAATTCAGCAACTGATGTCTCGGGTATGAACAGCCAATTAACCTGAAGTATAAGTCCCAATGGGAAGAAATCCAAGAAGGTAATAGGAACTCCATTTCCTTTCTTAAAGAATACATTAGGAATGTTTATACTTAAATAAAGAGATTATCTAGTTTAGAAAAAGGAAACCTTATAATTTTTGATGTCTAAGACTATATAGATACTAGCTATGTAAAAAAAAATCATCTACTTTGAGTCTGTGGTATGCTGGAGTTGGCTCTTCTGACTCTCAAGAGCTAATTTTTTAATTTTCATAAATCCTGTGAGCCAGGTTTTAAACATCAATTATTAAGTTATATAAACTTTCAATTAAATAAATTATTTTAAAACAAAAATAAGTCCTCCAAGCTTATCAGTTTCTAACTGTTTTACTGTATTTCATTCTTAGCTCTGCTCTTGAGGATATTTATATCTATTATATCTCTGTGGAAACACTTTGGAAAGGAGTGCTGCTGTGCATCTCTTCCCCAGACCCTGAATTCAGTGATGGCATGTGGGTAGCAGAAGTCAGCCATTTTGGGAGTTTTGACAGCATGGAAACTGGCAAATGCTAGAAAGCAGGTGTCCCCTAGCCCAGAGAGCTAGCCATGAAACATTTTCTTGCACACCACTGCTTTGAACCCAGAGACCTAATAGTTAGAGGGTCTGCGGGCTGAGTTTGTCAAACTCAACTCAGTGTAGGTCTGTGTCATAACTGGTTACTCAATACTTCTTACATGCTTTTCTTATATTTTGGTAATTTCCTATATTAGATTCTTAAATGCTTCTCCTAGTCTCCCTTGCCACTGGGTATAGGCTATGACCTGAGAAGGGGGTGCTGCTTAGAATTTCTGTTGCTGGCAGTTTGGGTGGGGTGTGGTGGAGAGGCATGGAGTCAGAGGCATAGTGGAGCTGCTGCTAGGGCACCTGTCTGCGTCCCCTAGGCTGTGAGAAATGTGCTGTCTCCCTATGCCCTGAGATGGGTGGATCACACCTTCAGGGAACTGACGGAGTGACTGATTCTAATTCAGGGCTAAACAACTTCAGAGCTGAGCCTTAGCCTGATTTTTTTGGTTGTGAGCTTCTGGAGAGCCTGTGATCTTCCTCTTTCATGAATTTATCTTCTGCTTGAAATAACTAGCTGGGCTCTAAGGTTTAAAGCAAAGAACCTGGATTAATGCAGCAGCTTATTTCTATTTTAGCACACCATAAATGGAACTACAACTGTTTAAATTTTGACATTATAGAATAAAAATACAATTATATTGCACAGATTAAAATCTTTACTACCAATTTATATTTTTATAAAAACGTTGGAAAATATAGGAGTATTTATTACCCATGAGTCATCACTGCTAACACTTAATATTTCTACCTTTCTCTTTTTGTATGCAGTATGTATTTTAGTAAGAGCAAGCTCACACTGTTTATATTGCATTGCACCGTACTACATTGGCTGCATTCGTTATATATATTTAATAAGCATTACCTGCATTTGTCTTTCTAAATCAAAATTGTATTCATTTCTGAATTTAGATATAGTTTATATGAGGGCTTTCTTTTGAATCTGTTTCTTCTGAAGCTTTAAGTTTTTGATTTTTGGAGAGACAGTCTGAACATGCTTGCCCAGAACAAGCATGGCCTTTGGAATTCATTTATTTAATAAATGATTGAGTATCTGCCAGGTGCAAGGCACTGTTGTTAATTGGTGGAGTGAGTACATAGAAAAAATCCTTGCCCTCAAGGGATCTATATCTTAATGGTGCAGATGGGCGGTATAGCTAAGGAGCAAGTTACAGAATATGGAGAAAAATAAAGTTGGTAAGGAAGATGGGAAGCACCGGCAGAGGAGAAGAAAACAGGCAGAACAGATTTGATCAGGTTATATTGGAGATGTGTGATGGTTAATTTTATTTGTCAACTTGGGGAGGGTATTTTTAGATGAGATTGACATTTATATCAATGAACTTTGGGTAAAGCAGATTGCCCTCCATAACGTGAGTGGGCTTCATCCAGTCCATTGAAGGCCTGAATAGAGTGGAAGGACCAAGAGGGAATTCTCCAGCAGACTGCCTTTAGACTTCATCTTCATCTGCACCATTGGCTTTCTTGGGTCTCTGCCTATTGGCCCACACTGCAGATTTGGATTCCCAGTCCCCATAATCATGTGAGCCAATTCCTTATAATAAGTGATTGATTCTGTTTCTTTGGAGAAGTCTAATACAAAATGTTAAACAGTTATTATGTAAGTCTAAAGTTAGGGAAAGACCCAATCTCTGGACATAAGAAATTGAGAATCATCAGCATATAATCTAAATTTAAAATCATTGGATTAAATAAAACCACTAAGGAAGTGAGGTAGATAGAGAAGTGAGGAAGCTAAGAGAAATAAGCTCTGGGATCCTCCAACATTAAGAGCTCAGAGACAAAAGAAGAAACCAGCAAAGGCTGAAGGAGGGTCCAGGAAGAGGAGAAAAACCATGTGAATGTGACACCTTGAAGCCAAGTGAAGAAGTGTTTCAATAAAGAGGTTATGATTACTGTATCTAATGCTATTAAGAAATTAGGTTCGATGAGGATTGAGAATTAGATGTAACAATATGGAGGTCTTGGATGACCATGATTAGGTCAGTGTCAATGGAGAGGTTGGGACCATGGAAAACCTGATTTGAGTGAGTTTAGAGGAGAATGCTTAGACAGTTAAATACATGTGAATCTTTTATTGTTTTTATTATTTTTTAAATAAATGACTAATAGCAGTTTTAGGTTTATAGAAACTTGCGCAGAAAGTATAGAGAGTTCCTGTGCACTTCTTACTTCCCACACAGTTTCTCCTATTATTAACATCTTGAATTAATACGGTATGTTTATTGAAATTGATTAAAATATCTATACATTATTATTAACTGAAGTCCATAGCTTACATTAGGGTCCACTCTTTGTATGTATGTTCCATGGATTTTGACAAATCTATAATGTCATATATCCACCATTACAGTTAAATTTTTGAGTCACAGATCAACCATTTACTAGCTATGTGACCTTGAGCAAATTACTTCAAATTGAATTTCTGCCAACTGTTATAGTTAAATAAGATACATGAAAATGCCTGGCATATTTACCTGCATCTATTAAATATTCTCTTTTACTCTCTTTGGAATGGAAAAGCAGGAGCTATAGCCAAATACTTAGTTTTATTAAAATGCAACATTGAATCCTTGTGATAACTGAAATGGTTCCAGCTTCATCTGAATTTTTCAGGACATAAATCCACCCCAAATAACTGTTTTACTACCACAATTGTTGGTATTTGGTCCAGGTGACTCTGTTGGTTCAGGGTTATAAAGAAGCCAAGTCATCAGCTAATCTCTATGTGGATCAGCTAGTTCTCCAATAAGAAAAATGGTTACATTGCCACAGATACCACATCTCATGAACCCTAGCCATCCATCTCTCAGACTGAAAGAAGCCTCAGCCTAAATGTGCAGATATCCCAGTGCAATCTCATCACTTTTAGAAAAACAAAAAATGTTATCAAGCTCTCAAGTGGTAGAGCATATCTTTAGGTGAAAGCCATTTCCACTTTTTGGTAGAAGTTTAAACATTGCATGAGAGGTTAATTAGATAACCTTAAGGACCCTTTCGACCTGCCACTTTCACAAAATTTAAGAGCCCTTAAAATAAGTGTGAGATTCTGGAGCCAGAGAACTGTATTTTTAAGGGGAAAAAAATCAACTGTTGATTTTATTTGAAAACTTGAAGGAGTTTTGATGGACTTCATAAAGCAGAAGAAAGCTGAATATTTCTCTAGGCTCTACTAGAAGGAAATTTTTGTTTGGTTTGGTTCTGGAGGGTTTAATGATCTTTTATTTCATGGAATCAAAATCTTTTTTGATAAGATAACATTTGGGGAAAATAGCTGTGGAATGATACGGCTAATGACTAGGCTGAGGTGAACTGGATTGGTTCAGTAAGATTATAGAATATGGAAATGTTTTTTCCTTGCTTTTCTGAAAGATGTGTTAATTGTAACCTATCCTCTTAAATTTTGAGTGGAAGTTCAATAGTACTTATTAGGTCTCAGATCGACAGTAAATCCTGGCATGGAGTTGAAGTTAACTGAGAGGAGTGAGCGTGCTAGTACAGATGGCCATAAGAGCTCAGAATAGGGCACAATCCACCTACCAGGTAGAATAAATTAAGTCAGCAGCAGTTTTGGTAGCAGCCCAGGATTGGACAAGGGAGGATTAGACAGGCTTCACAGCAATACAGAGTTTCAGATAAAGACTAGGCAAGATTTAGGTTCAAATTAACCAGATCAGGGCAATGGAGTCAGGAAATGTGAGCCAAAGAGAACTCAAAGGTGAGACAAGATCTTCTGGCTGAGCCAGGTTGTTTCATTTTGATTGGTTGTCCAGGTTTCCAGGGTGGAGCCATCTGCCAGGTAACTCTTCGTGGCCCTTACATAATTAAATTTCCATTTACTCAATAATTCATGTAACATCTTCATGAGTTTTGGTATATTCAAGTACCATTACATGATTAACTACTTAATGTATTTTCTTAAATAGATTGAGTTTTTAAGAACTTTATATGTTTTAAAGGGAAACTTTTTATCACTGGTTTAAATGGAAAACATTAGCTACTTAATGTATTTTCTTAAATAGATTGACTTTTTAAGAACTTTATATAAATATGTTTTAAAGGGAAACTTTTTATCACTAGTTTAAATAGAAAATATTTTACTAGAAAAAAGGTGACTATACATATAAATATAATGGAAACAGCAGTGTTAATTAAATTGTAACTATTCTTACCTGCACTTTCGCCAGACTCTGATATTGATATCCACTTCCTCTTTATGAAATGGGAGGTTACCTTAGTGTTGGATCGCTGATGAACTAGTACCAAATCAAGTCTCCCTCCAATTAGAGGAACTGAAGGAAAACAGAAAAAGACAGGATAACTTTTCTCAACATGTGATTCAATGTTATTTTTTGCCCAGTTGAGGTGTAATGTGAAACCTTATTTACCACCCCAAATAAGCTCATTTATTATATCATCTGGCATCTATTAAATGTTAATTCTCTTCCAATCAAAATCATTTTAAATGTCACATTTGGGGAAATACTATTCTGGAATTAAATTTCCCAAATCTGAGAGCAATTTTCCAAACCTTTGTGTGTATAGACTTCTGCTGCTCTCTAAAAGCATTGCTGGTCCATACTGAAATAAAAAATAAGGACAATAGGTGAATTTTTCTTCATGTTAAGTTCATTCAACTTATGGGTATTATGAGATTACATCTTATTTTTTAATGGTAAGATGTTTCCTCATTAAGTCATAATGGGGGATGAATATTTTCCAATTTTATATTTAAAACACATAAAAGCGCATCCTTCCCTATTTTGAGAATTTTTTGAATGATTGGTCACCACATAATTTTGGAATCCCCACATCTACAATTTTAACCTTGAAAGACTGCAGATTCTCACTTTATGCCCCTTTTGCTCTACCATCCTAGAATGTGATTTCTATCTTCTGGTTCAAAGTGCCTCTATCTCTCAGCCATCATGTTAAAGTGTCAGGTCAGAGAAAGAAGAAAAGATAAAAGTATAAAAACTGGTACCTCTGCCTGTTGATTCATGTCATTTTAAGCAGCTGTTCTGGTAGTCTACACCCACTTTGCTTGGATCTCTTTGGTCAGAACGTAATCACATGGCTACAACTAGGTATATAGTATGCTAGGAAATGTCTCTTGATTTGGTCTCCATACAAATAGAGTTAGATTTCTTTTCCTAAGTATAAAGAGGAAAATGGACATTAAGTGGCAACTGGTGTTTTTGCCACACCATCTTTCAATTCTGGCTCAAGTCCCATGGTTCTCTTCCTGAAACACACCATCTCTTGTAGCTTCTGTCTCACCTAAAATAACACCTTATTGATCTTGATCACATTCTACCTTGCAAGTTTTCTTGTATTTTCTATCCAATGTACTCTTTGAGTGCACGAGTTATTTTTATACCTCTTTAGATCTACATATAGTGTCTAGCACAACTATATCTTGCATACAGTTGATGTTTAATAAGTTTTTGTCAATTAATGCATCAATAATTAGTAAAGAGGAATGATGTAGAGCTAGGAGGGTATCAAGGTAAACTTCAACTCTCCCTGTACCACTGCACCAGTCTTTTTTCCAAAGTTGACCCAGTTTGTACTTCTTAAATCATCTGGTAGTCCATCTTCTCTATTTATACCATTGGTAGCTTTTGCCAGTACTACTTTTCCTCATGTGAACTTCCTTTCAAACTTCATCTTGTGTGCTTCATGACCAAGAGAAAACTTCTCAGGAGTGTAAATGGTTCTCTGTGAATCAGGAATTGGTAGCTATCCAGCTTCCCTGGGCAGAGATCCACATTACAAACTGACTGTCCAAATTGGCAAGAATTCTCTTGATTCAGCAGAAAGGACACTACCTGGACAGACAACAGAATTTGAAATCCAAATTGCCTCTTCTGGCTTGAGCAACTCCCTAAAACTTCACTGACAGTCTGGATTAGCTCTGTGTGTTCTTCTAACAGTAGACACTTAATATCCTGGGCTCTCCAATCTAAGAAGAATTAGTGGGGATCCTTCTCCTAGGCCTATATTTTAAAAAGACTTAATTCCAAGATTAAGAAGAGGGTCTTTGTTTCTCAGTTACCTACAAGTATAGCATTACAGCCTAAGAAGAGAACAGGGTTGAGATTATTTTTAATAGCTGTATCATTAATTTCTGACCCCAATGTATTTTCTTTAGAAGTTTCAGCTGTCTATTAGAAGTTCTGGAAGGGGTATTACTCAGTTGCCTGTACATTTTATTCCATGACTTTATTTCTGGACCTTCACAGATCTTGACAAACTCCTTTGTTCTGCTATTCCTTCCAAGTAACAAAGGCTAACCAAGTTAAAGCATTTAGAGGTAAAGACTCCCTCAAAGACAAGAATTTACCAATACTAATTTGTATAGACACACACACACACACACGCGCGCGCGCATGCGTGCACACACACACACTGCTTCACTATTTAGTCTGACATTATTCTTTAATATATATGAATCCATGATGATAAGACAGGAAAGTGGCAGCTTGGAAACATAGCCATTGTGATGGGAGCAGAGAAATCACCCGAGAGATTTTGTATACTGTGCTGTCCTAACTGTCTGAACTAAGATTAGGGCATTTGAAATGTAAGGAGATAATTTTCACTAATTTGGACCATAGAAGGAGGGCATGCAAGGTAAATTTCAAATAAGCCTCTTCTTAACATCTTTAGGCTTTGGTTTCTTCAGCTTTAAAATGAGAGAATTGGACCAGAATATCCCAGAGGCTTGTTTCAGTTCCATGTTTTATGGTTCTGCAGAATCAGCTGATTAGAATGAAGATGGCAGATCTACTTCATGCCAAGTTCAATGAAATTTCTGACACATTTAGTAAGGTTTTCCTATCTGAACCAACACAATCACATCGAACACTGATTACATTATGCTTCCTACCCCTCCCCATTTCCTCATAAATATGGGTTGTTGCAAACAGTTTTCCTAAGGTTTAGACTGTGGTTTGGTTGAATTCTTACTGACTCATTTGGATGCTGTATCATTATCTAATTTTGTTCATTGCTCACTTAATCAGGTGCTCCTATGGAAAGGCAGTCTCCAGAATGCAAAAAGCAAATTGTTAGGGCAAGAAGTGGAAAACAGGTGCACTGTACTCAGCACTGCTAACTTAATATAGCAAAAGACTATAATCAGGTTTCTGGGGGGCACCCAGCCCTACCTATCATAACCTGGGTAAAGTTATTGCTTCTCCCTCATAACTTAATCACTTGCCTTCGTTCTCAATATATATGAAACAATAACAACATCAATACCATCTCTCCTTCGGGCTATTATAACGCCCATAGCTTGCCTTTTCTGATTGCTTCAGACTTCTGTGAAAATAGGGCACAAATTACTTTCTTAATGCCTCTCCTTCTTTCACCTCTTTCACAAGAAAGGTGTGACTTTCTTTTTAATTAAAACAGATAAGCAGTCTTAAATGGCTTCACTTCATCTATTTTTGCTTATTTTCCCCACTGATCTCAAACTATCCCTGAAAGAAGTATATTTCCTTTTAAACAGTGAATATATATTCACAATGTCATCTCATAGACACTTAACTATCCAAAAATTCAGTGAACAAATATTTATTAAGCACTGACTATGTGCTAGGCACCAGGGATGCTAAAATAAGGCGTGTTCTCATAAAGAGTTCAATGTCTAGGGGGACTGGTAGACACGTAAGCTGACAAATACACATGGTGTGTGCTATGTCAGAGGTAAGCACAGATGTAGGGAGTAAGTAGGAGAGAAGCACCTAAGTCTGGTAGGGCAGTAGGACAGGGTTAAAGAAAGTTTCTCAGAGGAGAAAATGCCAGCAGTGTGTTTTGAAATATTCATGTGAGTGGAGGAATTGCAAATGGCTGAATATCACTGGAAAATGAAGTGGGAGTGGGGTGAGGGGGAATGGCAGGAAATGCCAATGACAAGGTAGACTGGGCCGTGACATGGAGACCTCAGTAAGCTATACTGTGGAGCTTGGATTTTATTCTAAGGACCCTAGACACTGGAAAATTAAAGAATTTAAAACAAGAGAATCCCATAATCAAATTCACATTTTAGTAGTATCACACTGCATGCAAGGTAAAGTCCAGAACCAAGAGCAGAGCTAGGCACGTGGTAGGCTCCTAGGAAGTTTTGTTGAATGAATGAATTGTGTTCAGATGAGAATGGATAAGATACAGGCAAGTTGAGGCAGAGAGTCCTGGTGAGAGACTATTGTAAAAATGATTTTTTTAAAAGATTTTTTAATTTATTCATTTGACAGAGAGTGAGAGAAAGAGTGAAAGAGAAAGAGAGAGAGAGAGCACAAGCAGGGGGAGTGGAGAGGGAGAAGCAGGCTTCCCGCAGAGCAGGGAACCCGATGCAGGGCTAGATCTCAGGACCCTGGGATCATGACCTGAGCGGAAGGCAGATGCTTAACCACCTGAGCCACCCAGGCACCCCTGTAATAATGATTTAAAACAATAATGCTAAGGATGGGGAGAAAAGAATGTATTTGAAAACAATTAAGGAAGTATAATTGGAAAGAACTTGGTGATTCTTTTATACAGGGGGGCAAAAGGGAAAAAGAAATGCAAGACGACTACCAAGTTCATGACTTAAAGAACTGGGTAGAGGACCCTGTGACATTCACTTAGGTAGAAAACACAGAAGGAGGAACAAGTGATGGAGGAGAGGGTGCACATGAATCATCCAAGTTTGGACAAGTTGAATTTGAGATCTAGAAAGACAAGTTGAAATATTCAGTTGGATGTTTAAATCAGGAACTCAGGAGATAAATGTAAGTGGAAGGATATAGATTTGAGAGTTATCTGTGAATAAGTAATAATTAAAGATCAGTCATAGAGCCTAAGTAGAATAACATAAGGGCCTGAGATAAAGTTAGGCTGAAGATGGAAACCTGTGAATGCCATCCACTTTGATGTGCTTTGCTACTTCCCTGGTAGTTATGAATTACTTGTGTTCTCCAGTCCACTGAGTTTTCTAAAACATACTAGTGAAAATTTGGGTTTCTGCATTTTCTTTAAGACATAAAATCTCAGCTCCTTTTGGAATTCATACTGGTACTCATTCCACTAATCTGGAATCATTTTTGTCTCTGTCATCTTGAATTTCTCCAAAGGCCCATATCACACTTCACTTGTGACACCAAAATTTGAATGGTTCTTCCAAATATTGGAATATTCACATTGCAAAGTAGACACTATTAAAAGTAAAAAGAAGATTCAAATCCAATTCAATATACTATGCTTCAGGTTCTTGGGTTTTTTTAAAGATTTTATTTATTTGAGAGAGAGAACAAGCTGGGGGGAGGAGGCAGAGGGAGAGGGAAAGGCAGACTCCCCACTGAGTAGAGAGCCCAACATGGGGCTTGATCCCAGGACCCTGAGATCCCGACCTGAGTTGAAGGCAGACCCTTAATGGACTGAGCCACCCAGGCATCCCTATGCTTCAGTTTTCTTTAGCCTAGTATTTTTGTTTACATCATTCCATTGCTGAATCATATTTAGCCTGTTTTGAAGATAGCATTTTAATCTACTCCGTCAGGCTTGGGAAGTAAAACCTTGTTTTCCCATGGCACCTAAGCCAACCTATTTGATATCAGTTTTTTGCTAAGAATTTGAAAAGTAAAGAAATTAGAAGATCAAGATAATAAAATTCAAAGAATAAAATTATTTGACTTTTTTAAGATAAAACCTCATAATTGGGAAAGTTTTTAAAAAATGAGTGTGAAGGGGAGAGGGACATTGAAGATGTTGAGAAGTTGTAAAAGTGGAAGTAGCTTCCTTCAATCCACTAGCTGAAGAGTGTTGAGAGAGCGATTGTAATCACCTGTAGTCCACTCTCTCCTACCCCCAGTTCTTCCTCAAGGACCCTGTTCAAAGCTTCAGTTCCCTTTCTCTTCCCTCCTTTTCCTTCCCCATTCTCCTTTCCCTTTCTTTCTCCCCTCCATCTTTCACCTCTCCACATTCATCCTTCCTCTTCCTTCTCTTCTTTCTCTTCTTCCTCATTACTGAGGTCTGCAGCAAGGAATTCAGAAAACTTGCCAGTCTTCACACAAGTGTAAGGTATAAATAAAGGCAAGAGTAAATGTAGAATAGAATAACTGGGAAGCATGCCAAATTCATTCCACCATTCAATACAGTTTAAGTCACTTCAGGAATAATTTATAAAGCACATCCTACATGCAAGGCATCATAGTAAGCACTGAACACACAAAGATGGAGTTCAACATGTCATTGTATTAAAGGATATTCCAGTGTATTCAGAAATTCATTGACTACTTTCTTTTTGCTGAAGAGAATTGTCATCTTTTTCATTTTTCATCTACTGTTTACTGAAGAATTCATGTAGCAGCATTTGAAGACTAAATAACTAAGATCTGGCAAGGATGATTGTTGGCTGTTTTGTTGCCTGGGACAGTAAGTGTTTATCAGAGGAGTTCTTTATGTGTATTTTTTAAGTTCTTTATGTGTATATTTTAAGACTCTAGCATTATACCATTATTTAATTTCATCCACTTGGAATCAAAAACAAAAAGATAAAACTAAGTCCAAGACTTTCCTTCTTGTCTTTATTGTAAGAAAAATATAGCAAAGTCCCTAAACTGAAAACTCCAGGCTGGTTTTGCTATGCATGGATACCTTTTCACTGTACCAGAAGAGTGAGGTGATGATGCTGGTGGTTTTTTTCCCTCAGTCCTCCATTCTTTCCTTCCCTCTTTCCATTTCTTTCTTAAACATCTTTGACTCTCTACTACAGGCTAGGCACTACAGTATATTCTGCTCTTTCAAAGGCCATTTTAAGGGCCACTAGTGGCTTTCAAAGGTATAAAGCATGTGAATTATGTAAGTTACACAGTGTCTTTCAGCTCCCACATACAGTTTTTAATTTAATAATTCTTTAATCGAACTTAAACATGGACTTTATTTAAGGAGTCAAAGATTATAAGACATAAAAAATTACCTTGCTTTGCATCCCCATTTCCTGCTCTGCAGAGGCAAATTCTGTCGGCACTTTTAACTGTTTCTTTTGAGCTATACCTCTATATTTTTAATATGCCTAAATTGCTGCTACTTTTTTTTTTCCCGGGTTTAGGCATTATCTATCGATGGAACACTTTGGAAGGTAAGTCTGCAGCCCCGTATTATCACGGTTCTCCACCCTCCTTTGTAGTTCTGGGACGGGCCATGGTACGATCCTTCCCCGTAGAGACTGAGGAGAAGTCGACTGGGAGGTGTGTCAGACCTCGTAGGTGCTGCCTACATTCTCTCAGCCCACCTCCTCACCCTGGCCATCGCTGTAACAAGCAGATGTGCATCCAAGAGTCGCTCATAG
The DNA here is from genome assembly GCF_002201575.2 of Neomonachus schauinslandi. Classification (NCBI taxonomy): domain Eukaryota; kingdom Metazoa; phylum Chordata; class Mammalia; order Carnivora; family Phocidae; genus Neomonachus; species Neomonachus schauinslandi. The sequence continues at coordinate 59,615,047 of NC_058403.1, forward strand.
CACTTTGTCTCCCTGAATTTCTTGCTTTCTGCCTTGGACCATCTCTGTACATCCCTGTGGGACACTCTGGGACTATGCTCAGCCGTATTCATATATTCATACAACTGGAAGTGCAACAGAGTTCAGCCTTTGTCTAATGGGGGACAGGAGCTGGTAGACAAATGTTCCCTTCTTTATCTTGGACTGAAAACCCTGAAGGGCAGTCTACATGGTTCTTCAGAGGACTTCAGGGGGACCAAGCCACAACTGCTTATGGTGGTAGCCAGCTTAATAATGCTCCTTTGTGTTGACTTGACTTCTCCCTTGTTCCACTTATCCCAGTCCCTGTCCCCAAAATAACCACCTCCATGCAGGCTCTTATTCTAGACTCTGTTTTTTTTCTGGGGGGAGGGAGGGATTCAGACTCTACAAAGGCTTTGAGGAAGGACATTTCTCCCTGGTTAAAGAAAGAGATGGACAAGGAGAAAGGTCTGCCTTTTCTTTTTGGACATTGTGTTGAGGATATGATGCTTGCAGCTATGAAAAGAGAGGCCAGAGAATCACAAAAGAGGGAATTCATGAAGAATCGCAAAGGAGGAGGCTCGATATTGTTAAGCTGCCTAATTAACCAATTCTAGAACTGCCTTCTTTTGGATTTCTTGTTATGTGAAATAATAATGCTTTTAAAATAATGCTATCTAGGAATCTCTTTTTTTTTTTAAAGATTTTTTTTTTTTTTTGTCAGAGAGAGCAAGCGAGCACAAGCAGGGGGAGCAGCAGAGGGAGAGGGAGTAGCAGACTTCCCGCTGAGCAGGGAGCCTGATGTGGGACTCGACCCCAGGACCCTGGGATCATGACCTGAGCTGAAGGCAGACGCTTAACGACTGAGCCACCCAGGCGTCCCACTATCTAGGAATCCCTTAATTGCAGCTGAAACTGTAATGGCCCACATTGTGATCTATCTTGGCTTCATGCTCTGTGAGGACTGAAAACAACATCCTCATGTTCTAATCTTTGCACATGCTGTTCCTTCTACCTGGAATGGCTTCCTGTTTCTTTTCTTCCTATTTTCTCTCCCCTCAGCTAATTCTCATTCTTCCTTCAAGTTTCAACTCAAACTCCACATTTAGTTTGGATTAAATGATCCTCCTCCATTAGTTTGCCAAATGTTCTCTGCATACATCCCATCAGAATACTTAAAACACTCATAATCTGCTACTTGTCTTTCTGTCTCCTCTATAGATTGTAGTATTCCTCAAGACAGGAACTCCATTCTCAGGGCTTAGCACACTGCCTAATATAACTAAACATTCTATATTTACTGAATGATTGGGTGTGGTTGGTGGGGGAATGGTGGCAGAGTGGTGAGATGGACAAACCCCATTTTGGACATTTATGCTCACATTCCTGTTTCATAGAGAAACAAAACAGGTTACATATAGATAGTAAATAACTCCTATTGTATCAAATTACTAAGGTGTTCTGTAAAGCAAGTAGACAAGATTGGATGATCTTTGACTCCTTTCAAAACAATACAAAATTTATATTATTTATTTTTTAAAGTTTTTATTTTATTTTATTTTTCTTATTACCACATACTGGCAAGGCAAGTTCTGGGGTCAAGGTTTCTTTTATTGAGTCTTATTTTCAAATTTTTCACCTAGTTCAATTGATACATAAAAACTTCTCATTATTGAAGTTGGCCCAAGACAACAGTGAGCAGAATCATAGGCAAATAACAGAGTGTTACAAATAAAATAGTGTGCTAGCTATTGAGCGCTTATTTTTCAGATTCAGACTTACTCTTCCATACTCTGCTCTTTGATGCTGTGGCTGGGACCCTGCTCACCCTATTGTTGCTTTGCCAGCTGGCTCCCCTGAGGCTCTGCCAATAGAGAACTCTAGAGGGAGACCGGAAGGCAGGAGCAGGGAAAGGAAAGGGTCATGCTTCTTCCTGTTGGCTTCCTGTTCATCTCATTGTCACATCGGCATGGTTCTTTGTCCCAGCCACAATGGCTAGGTCTAGGAGCAGTTTGTTCCCTACTCCCATACTCAGCCTTCTTCCTCACAAATGCCTATACCAGCTGGGTCCTAACTCCACACGGATCCCTCGGAGCACCCGAGTCATCAGCCACCAGCTGGGCAGTGTCTCTCCCTCAAAATGCTGGTTTCAGCTCTGTGGGGCTACCCGCCAAACTTCTTCGTTCTGAGAACGTGTTACCCTTTGTTACCCCAGCCCTATGGGTGGTAGCTGCATTTTGCTGTCATTGCTTCTGTGGTATCTCAGTGTTCTCTTTTGCCTTGTTCTATCCCTGCAAAACCTGTTTAAGTAAATCCCTGTATTAAATTCTAATAAAATAACTGGCATGGTTTCTATTTTATTAACCAGACCCATGGTATGAGACAAATGAATTTACTATGAAACATATATACATATTTGTTTGTCTAGATTTAATTCTATAATAGAAAGTAAATGTCTTAACATCTGTAGACATTTTTTTCTTTATGTTCAATCATTATGAGCTCCTGGAAAGCAGTGATGATCTTATTAATTTGTGTATTGTGACTTAGTACAGTGCCTGAGCCATAATAGGTTGTTGAATGACTGAATTAATGAAAGAGAATCTGGTTAAAATGCTGCCAATACAAAAGAAGGACTAACACCTGAAACCATGACTACCTCAGCAGGAATTTTGCCTTAACTGAAAGCAGAGGATCATCTCTGAGGGAAAGGAACTGTGGCATTGTCTGACATAACTCTTTGAATTTTATATCAATTTGGAAAATAGGTTTATTTATGACCTAAAGAAGCTACACGTGGAGACAAATGTCTGGCCACAGGGAACTGGAATGTGCCAAGATCATAAAAGTCAGAACCATTCGCTGTGTCCCTGTTGTGTGCCTGCAGGGTCTAACCATTTTGCATATATTATCTGCATATAATCCCCCACTAAAAATTATTGGTTAGTCATATACTACTCATTTTATTTATTTTTTTAAAGTTTTTTTCTTTATTTATGTAATCTCTATGCCCAATGTGGGGCTCAAATTCACAACCCTGAGATCAAGTGTCGCGTGCTCTTCCAATTGTGCCCCTTATACTAACTCATTTTACAAATTAAGAAACAGACTCTTGTGGTCTAGGTAAAATCCCCAGGATTACATAGCTACTTAATAGGTAAGCTATGATATAAAACAGGTATTTTTTTTTTTTTTTTTACTCCAAAGACCATCTTCTTTTGCCTTGTCTTCCCAGTACCTAAGATTTGGGCTTGATAAATGGAGATAGAGACAGACATGCCGTTTAGTGTCTTCGTATCAAAGGCAATGTGCTCTAATAAGCTCTTGAACTTATTGTTGGCTAGTATGAGAGAGAACAGTTTGACGACAACTTGAAGTTTGAAGTTTTTTTTCTGTAGAAATAAAAGCCTGTGGAAGGAACTAGTACTTTTCTTATACTCTCCTAACGACTGTTAGACATAACTTAATCTACTCCTGACCTAGTGATGGGCTTTGGATAGATTGTTCACTTGAATCCGAATCTAATTCCCTATTGAAATTTGAGATTTAGTTTTGATTATTTTGGTGTGAAAGGTCATTGGGGCTGTTTCTTTTAGGGGCAGTGGTTGTACCTTCTCTGTTTCTCTAAGATTATGAACTCTTTGCAGCATTAGAGAGTTACCTCTATTGGCCATTAGTCTTTTTGTTCAATCCCTGATCTTGGTTGTTTATTTTTCCAGTTTTCTCTCTCTTCTGTCCAAAGGCTAGTTCACTTTGTGAGATGAGTCAGGCACAACCACTGATTTGGTCTGGACTAATCCCCAATCTGACCAACACTAGGGGGGTTCCCAATATGTATTTCTGCTGAAGTCATGTCTTATCCTTGCTCATCCTTTAGCAGAGCAGAACAACAGTCTCTCTCTCTCTCTTTTTAAGATTTTATGTATTTATTTGACACAGAGAGAGCCAGAGAGCAAGCACAAGCAGGGGGAAGGGCAGGCAGGGGAGAAGCAGCCTCCTGCTGAGCAGGGAGCCCGATGTGGGGCTCGATCCCAGGACCCTGAGATCATGACCTGAGCCAAAGGCAGACGTTTAACCCACTGAGCCACCCAGGCGCCCCGTTTTTGTTTTTGTTTTTTACCAGAATATGTATAATTGATTCCCAGAAAATAGAAGGGCCATTAACCTATCAGATTGTTGTTACCAGCAGCTGGTTTCACATTTATACCGCTTCAGATCAAGGGCCCTTTATGTCTTACACAGAATATTTTAAATAAGAAAATTAAGCAGTTTTTGAAATAAGATTTCCAAAGACAGAAGAGAAGTAATGCAGGTGGGGAAATATATGTTGAGCATGGGCCAAGAGCTGGTTTCAGTGAGTTGACATTAGAGGGATTCTAGGAAGCCAAAGGAAACTGCATCCCCTCCCCCAGGAATTCCTTAGAGGTGGTATTGGAAAGAGAAATGGGTGGGGGTTCAAGGCAAGTTTTATTTACCTCCCAATTTTTCTTAGGACTAGCCCTGTCAATAATCTGTCTTTCATAGTACAGTGGTAAGAATATAAAGGTTTACTGGTTTTAAAAATGCAGAGGAAAAGCTACATGGCATTCGCGCATGTAGTCTTTCCTATAGCTGGGGTAGGAAAAGGGGTACTATTGATTTGTAGAAAAATTTCAAAGTGCAGAAAAAGATGAAAGACAAGAATTGCTGCAAAGATTAAAATAACCCAACTTGAAGAAGATTCCATGATCCAGTCACCAGTTATTTTGATTTGGTGCATATTCACTTCTTAACTGGTACAGCTATTTTTCAAATCAGTTCACTCTTGTGAAGATGTGGGGGCATAACACCAATTTTATAGTTTAGCTCAAAGCTAACTGAATTTGACTTAGAGACATATTTATGAATGTCTACCCAAGAAACTGAAGAATACATTTAAGAAATTGTGTTGAAGGGGTGCCTGGGTGGCTCAGTCGGTTAAGCATCTGCCTTTGGCTCAGGTCATGAAACCAGGGTTCTGGGATCTAGCCAGTATTGGGCTCCCTGCTCAGTGGGGAGCCTGCTTCTCCCTCTCCCTCTGCCTGCTGTTCCCCTTGCTTGTGTGCGCTCTCTGTGTGTCAAATAAGTAAAATCTTTAAAAAAATGTATTGAAGGGATATAGGGTTGAGGCAGGAAAGTAACATTTACTGAGCATATACTATGTATCAGACATTGTACTAGTTGAAAATAAAAGCTATAGGTTTGAGATAATAGTAGATTCACATGCAGTTATAAGAAAAAATGCAGAGAGAACCTATGTATATTTTACCTAGTTTCTTCCCCTCAGTGTTAACATCTTATAAAGCTATAGTATAATAGGGAACACTTGTTTCCTCTAGAAATCCAATTCTATCATTTGAAATAGTAAAATTTGGTGGGAGAACTTGAAATAATACTGACCTCAACCTGGTAAAATAAATCAAAGGAAAAATTGAATTAGTTTTAGATTCACATTTTCACTACTCACCCAAAAGCAAAACTTATCCTTGGAAAAGAATGTAAAAAAGTAACGTTGGTAATAAACAGGAGTGATTAGCCAGAGAGATCCTAAAGAAGGAAGAGAACTTTAAAAAGAGTTAAAAAATTATATCACCAGCTAGACCCCAAGACCTGACCTTTACTGCTCACCTGCTTGTACTGCGCCTGCTTATACTCACTGATCTTTGTCTCACATTTTTCCTCAAGTTCTTCTTTCCAGCTTATCTTTTAAAACTCAGGCAAATGGAAAGCGAAACTGCCCCTTGAGTAATAGCGACTGCCCAACAAGACCTCCACCCAGCCCAGACCACCCAGACCAGTTTGAGCTTAACCCCTAACTCGGGCCTGCACATATGGACCATGGAGTAACCTCTAGAATGACTGACAACTACCTTTACCTCATTATAATACTAAAATCTCCACCCAGGGAGGAGCATAAACCTCATTTACATAACATGCAATGTGTGTATAGATACCTTTCATTAAGGAGCATGACCCACCCTATGCCCACCTCTGTATCCAATGACAAGGCCTCCCTATCTAAAGATTCATCTAACCCTAAATGAAAAGAATCCATTCACCCTTGCTCGGGGAGTCAGGGCTTGGAAAGCCATTTCAGATCTCCTTATTTGCTGCAAATAAAGTTTCCTTCTGGTGACAACTCCACCTGGTATAGTTTCTGACTCATCAAAGAGCCAACTCACATTGGTCCTGTTACAGTTAGAGGGTTTAGTTCCTAGTAGTTATTAAGAGATGATAAATCAATAATAATAAAAAAACAGTTTTGGTATCAGTGAAGAATAACAAAATAGGTCAGCAGATTAGAATATAAGGTCCAGAAATAAAGCCATATAGTTTTATGTGGTTTTAGTTTATTATAAAAGAGGAACCTAGAATTAGTGTAGAAGAGAGGAATATTCAGAAATGATGAGGATAATTTGGTGAGAAAAAGCTGAAATCCTACCTCACTACTTACATCAAAATAAATTGCAGATGAAACCCCAATTTTAAAGGGAAAAAAGCTAAAGATATTAGATAAGGACCAATTCTGAAAATATTATTAGAGCTGAGAAGAACTTTATAATCATGACACAAAACCCAGAAGCTATATTGGGAAAAACAGATAAGTTTGACTACATGCAAATTAAAACTATTGAACGGGGGCGGGGGGGGGGGGGGGGGGGGGGGGGGAAATGCCATTAAAAATTTAAAAGTCAAACAACAAACAGGGACAAATACTTGCAACGTTTATGGAAAAGAGTTCATTTCTGTTACAAAACATTCCAACAAATCAGTAAGAAAAAGATCAACAACTTGGTAGAAAAATGGCAAAGAACACAAAGAGTAAGTTCATAGATAAATCCAAATGCTGAGTTGACAATATAAAATAATTCTGACCCACTATTCATAATTAGGAAGTTGCAAATTAAAATGTTAGTGAAGTACCATTTTTCTTCTATCAGATTGGCACAGATTAAGTTAGATACTGAACAGTAATAGAGGGTGGAGAAAAACAGGCACTCAGTCCTGCCTGAAGACACATGTTTAAAGATGCTAATTGCTTCATTGTTTTTAATAACAAAGCAAAGCAAAAACAGATGTAACATAAATGTGCCTTATTAGAGAAGTCTCAGTTGGGTAGAAGTGGCTAGTCCTTTTTACCATAGTCTGGCTCAGTCACTGATGGAACCACTATTGGCTCAAGAGCTGAGGCCCACCTTAAAGCTGGAGGCTATTAGCTTATCAAGTCTTGCAACTGGGCAAGGAGTTCTTTCTTGAAAGGGGATCTGAGGGATCCTGAAGAGTAAGCGAATGAGATTCCATTTGCATATAAAGGCCATTCATATATATGCATTTATATAGTAGTCTGCCCTTACCTGTGGGGGATAATTCCAAGACCCCCCCAGTAGATCATTGAAACCTGCAGATAGTACCGAATCCTTTATATAATGCTTTTTTCTATGCATACACACCTATGATAAAGTTTAATTTATGAATTAGGCACAGTAAGAGATTAATAACAATTAACTAATAATAGAATAATTATAACAATACACTGTAATAAAAGTTACGTGAATCTCTCCCTCTTTCTCCAAATATCTTATACTCACCCTTCTTGTGATGTGAGATGATAAAATGCCTACATGATGAGATGAAGTGAGGTGAATGATGTAGGCCTTGTGATGCAGTGTTAGGCTACTACTGACCTTTTGATGATTCCTCAGGAGGAGGATCATTGCTTCTAGACCAGGATGGACCTAGGGTAACTGAAAGCTCAGAAAGCAAAACCATGGTTGGTGGGGGGGATGGACTACTGTATATACATAGATAGAAAATATTTATAAAAATACAGAAGAAAATGGTTAACAGTATTGGATTAAGTAGTAGTTTGAAGAGAATATTGCTTTTTTTATATCCTACTATGCTATGCAAATGTTTTAGCAAATACACATATTGCTTTTATAACTATTATCAAAAGTTCTTGATGAATTTAGAAATAGCGTCAACTTTTTCCGAGCCCCTCCTCAGGGGCCATGTCCAACATCTCACAATTCCTTAGCCTTTCATTTGCTCACAGGCCTTCCCAGATACTCCTGCCTAAGGTACTTTCTCTTTCTTATCTCAATCATTTTCTGTATCTGGTTTTATTTTTCCTTAGGAAAAATACAATTCCAATGTGGGGAGTGAGTTTTCCCCCACTACCAACAAGCAGTACTCCCAACACCAGCTCAGTGTCCTACAATTCAACTTAATTCTGACACTGTCTACCTGGAGATGGCATCAGATCCCACACGTTAAGGGTTCAATGCCACACAAGACTGTCCCGCACCCCCACTTTACATGCCAGTTGCAAGAGCCCATGTTGTTACCTGTGCTTCTGGCCAACTGCTTACAGATTGGAGGTTCCCACGACCACCTCCTCAAGTTCCAGTAATTTACTAGAGTGACTTACACAACTCAGAAAAACATTTTACTTGCTAGATCACTGGTTTATTATAAAAAGATATAACTCAGGAATGGCCAGATGTTAGAGATGCATAGGGCAAGGCAGGGGGAAAGGGCCCAGAGCTTCCATTCTGTCTCAGAGCGTACCACTTTCCCTAACTCTCCATGTGTTCACCAACGCTCTCCAAACCCTGTCCTTTTGGGGTTTTACAGAGACTTGATGAAATTGGCAGGATTGATTAAATCATTGGCCATTGGCGATTGATTCAACCTCCAGCCCCTCTCCCTACTCCCTAGAGGTCAGGGAGTAGAACTAAAAGTTCCAATTTTCTAACCCTATGGTTGGCTCCACTGGCAACCAGTCCCCATCCTTAGGTACTTTTGTAAAGCCACCTCATTAACATAATGAAAGACACCTTTAGCACTCAAAAGGAAATTCCAAGGACTTTGGGAACTGTGAGCCAGGAACCTTGGAGGAAGACAATATATATGTAAGAAACATATTTAGGTCATCTAGATGACCAAATATATATTTTTCTTATATGTCACAATATCACGATTTTATTCACAATTCTCATCTGAAATTGTTATTTGTTTACATGTTTATTCCCTGTTCCAACTCTAAGAGGGCAGGACTTAAGTACCTATCTTGTTTACTGCTGTAGCCTCAATTTTCTAGTGAAGTGCTTGGTATATAGTAAGGGCTCAATAAATATTTGTTGAATGATTGAATGAATTACAATCAATGTTAAAAAGAACTAAGTCTACACATGGTGTCATTTCACCTGGAATATAAATTGGGTTTCTCCAATTTAAAACTTTCATTCTCTATTCTTCCTTTAGTCCAGCATACAGTTAGTACCTGCAATGTAGAAGAGTGTTGAGCTGTGAAGAATAACAATATGTCTGTCTTGTCCTCATGAAACTTAAAATTTGTGGACAGAAACACAGGTCATTTCCAGTCAGCTAATCATCCACTGGGGAATTCCTGAACCAGGAGAAACCATGCAGGGGTAAGGCCAAGAGAAGTGGTTCTTGTCTAATTAGTGGGTGGGGTGCAGAGGAGTTTCTGCTGCCCCCTCACTGGAAGACAAGGGTTCTGGAAACCACCATCGTATCAAATCTCCTGGGATTTACCCCCATGTGGAGACGATTCTGATATGCTATCCCTCTTCTGCCAGTGTTTCTCACACGTATGGTTTCTATGGTTCCCCTGAATCTCTGATGCCTGGGAGGGACCCCTGCCATCTATGCCAGCTGGCTTGTGGGCCCTGTTTTCTCACCTCTTTTCTGCCAACTCTTTCAGATTGCTGTGCCTGGTTCCCATTTTATCCAGCCTTTTCTCAGAGAGCATTTCCTGAACACAGTCATCTCAGAATGGGAAAAAATAATATAATCAGGATACAAGAGCTTTCCAATACTCGTTGGATTGTCTGCCTGGAGATTTCCACTATTAGAGACTCATTTTTTTAGAGTTAATACGTTAGCCTATTTTGGAATTCAAATGCCTTTGGGAATAAAGAGGGGCACATTAAAATATTAAAACAATAAAGAGGAAGAAAACAAAACTATTAAAACCTTAGTGTGAAAATGTGAAACAGGAATTTGGCATTTGGATTATGAGCTGTCAGAAGTGAAAGGGAAAATGATTATTTTAAAAATTTTTATCCATCCCTCTTGTTTTTACAAAATGAGGACCCTGAGCCCAAGGAAAGCATGGTGGCTTGGCTAAGGCCACAACCAAGTTTCCTGGGTCTTTGCCTCCTTGGAATGGGAAGGGTAGATCCTATGGAATGTTAAGTGGAGATCCTTACACAGGCAGTCAGCAGGTTGAGACACTGGGCGCCTGGGTTAGTATCCTAAAGAATCGTGTTTCTGAAGGCCCTCTTCGGTTGTGTAGCAGTCCTGGGCTTGGTTCTGGTGATAGCAACATAGATTTCGCTCTTGCTTCGCTACGTGAATCGGGGCAAGTAACAACATCTTTAATTTGCAGTTTATTCACCTGCAAGAGACAGATGGTGATATTATCTGCTTCATGGAGTTATAAAGATTAAATGAGCTACAGTAGATAAAACACATAGCAAAGTTCTTGGCTCATAGTAGGTGCTTGATAAACACTGGCTGTTAAGACTGAGTTGTTAAAGAGCTGGTTTGCTACTGGACAGTGTTGTAAAGGGCTCTCCCAGTAACAGGAAGCTGCTCTAGCCAGTCATCCTCTCATTCCCACTGTCTCTCTGCCTCTCAGTTTTCACAGCTTCAAAATGGAATAGATGATTCATCTCCCCTACCTTCCCCCAAGGAATATCTCATGTCTTTTATACAACAGCTAATTTTAGATGGGACTGTGTGTCCTTAGGCATCTTCAAATCATACTATTTGGGGAGACTATGAAGGGGTTAGGGAACGTGGGAGGAGCAGTGGAAGAGATAGGGTTTTCTGATACTTACAGTTATCACTCACCTGTCCCCCCCTGTTTCCATTGGCTTAAAGGTAGCAGAGATTGGAATCTGAATGTTTGGAGAGTCCCTGTGTTCCCTGGAAACTCTACCCTGAGATTTGTTGGTTAGGGAAAGGGACAGTGTGTTTCCAGTATGCTCCATCTAGCTGCCTAATTTGTCTCAAAGATCTGAGAGGGATACAGAGTTTGTCTACCTGGCTGACTCCAGCAGAGGACAGGAGCTCAGAGCTTACTCCAAAAGAAACTCAACTTCTCAAAAAAAAAAAAAAAATCCATTCTCTGAGGAAAAGCTGCCGTCAACACTCACGTGAAAAGACTTTGTCATGATAAAGTCATGTCTGTGGCTTTCCCTGTCATTTACTCCACTCATAACAGCCTGTGTTTTTCTGAAGGTCCATGCAGTTATCTGGGAGTTTTAAAATTCAGATTCCTGAGCTTTACCCTATGGAGAGTTTGATTCAGTAGGGCCTTGGAATAAGAATTTTTAATGAGCACCCTTACCTAATACCTCAGGGGGTAATTTGAACCACACTTAGAATTCTTTTAAGTGTAATACATGCACATAAATCCCTGTTTCAGTTAGAAAGTTAACACAGATCCACTCTCTTTCATATCCATAACTCCTTTTTGCAGGAACCGCTAATTTTACCTAGAGCTGAGATATGATTTCATTACCTGAGAAGTTGAACAGAACAGAATCAGAGGATTTAGAAAGCAGCTTTAATTTCAAAATATACTGAATGAAAAAAAGCAAGGAGAAAATAGTATGCTACCATTTTGTAAGAAAGCAAAGGAAATAAGAATACACACACATATGTACAAATATCTTCAAAAGGAACACAAGATAGTTAACAGAGAGACTAGGGAAATTGGTTGGCTGTTGGGGATGGGTGGAAATAAAGTGGAAGCAATAATAAAAAGAAATGATACTTTTCTAAATTTACTTTTCAATCTAGTTTTGACTGTTAAACCACATTAATTCACCAAGTATGTAGTAAAATCCTAATGTTTAATACACATAGAAACATATGAATTGAACTATATATCAAATTGATATGAACACAAAGAAGTAAAGCCAGAATTAATTCAGGTAAATTTTGAACACTGTACTCTGACTATATCCTATCTTCAGTGGGGTTTTCTTTCTACAGATAAACTGTTGTTGGCAGTTTGAAACTATTTTGTGTGAATTATAGAATTGAGCAAATGAGCAATTGTATTCATGTTTTGGGGAGATGGAGTTCTCATGATAGGGGAGTGGAGAAAAAAATATGGAAAGGGGGAAGGAGAACTTGGATTAAAATTGGAGGTATGAATATGAACTCATGACTTTATCAAAACACATATTCTCTTGCCAGGCTCAAAGAAAGGGCTTAGAAGTAATTATACCTCAGTAGCAATGAATGAAGGTATCATCCTGATTTTGGTTTCTACCTACCATTTCCCATGCAAAGAAATCAAGACTCCCTGGAAAACTGCTTGATTCTGAGACAGTGGAGTGCAAGGTGAGCCTGTAACATTGAGTTGCACCAAAAAGTAAAGTGCTCAAGCACTGATAGTAAGATGTCAAAAAATATGAAAGCCAGATTGATCACATTTGAGACAACTAGAATATGAAAATAAATAATGGCAGGAATGGATTATACTAGATTTACTTGTAAAATTTCATGAGGCCATAATGGCACCAAAAACAATGGGACTGGATGGAGAAAGGAAGGAAGCTTTATTTCTACAGAAGAATAGCAACCATAAATGTAGGAAGAATATAAAATAATGATTTTCTATTACCATCGTAATAATTGATTCAAGCAAAACTCATCAAAGCATGCTAAAACTATTGTGCAAAATGTTGGTCTTCATAATCATCCAGTTTCTGAACTATTTATTAATTATAGAGGGAACATGGTACATTTACATTGGAGATACCTGGCAGCATCATTTTAAACAAATGATCAAACTTACAATCACCTGTGTCTCTTGGAAGGTTACTCCTGCCAAAAATATTTAACCTTATTCTAATCACAAGGAAGCAATCAGAGAAAAAAAAATCTAAATTGAGAAACAGCCTTCAAAAAACAACTGGTCTGGACTCTTCAAAATGTCAGTGTCTTAAAAGTTAAAAAAAGGGGGGGAGGGGGCAGGCATGGTTCTAGAATACAAATTACTAAGGAGACACGATGACAAAATGATCATAATTTTTGTATTCTGGATTTTTCAAAAAGTTATAAAAGATATTGGGACAATTTGGGAATTTTGAACATAGATTGTATGTCATATAATTCACATCAAGACTAAATTTTTTTGAAAATGATAAATTCCATTATGAATATGTTGAATGACCCTGTTCTCAGGAGATGCATACTATAGCATTTAGGGGTAAAGCATTTTTGATGTCTCCCACTTAATAATTCACCAAAAAGAGTAAAGGAAAATGAAAGAGAAAGCAAACATAGCAAAATATTAACAACTGGTGAATCTTGTAACACTATCAGGTGCTCATTACTAGTGCAACTTTTCTGTAGGTTTGAAATTTTTCAAAATAAAAAGTTGGAAGGGAAGGAGGGGACCAAAAAAAAAAAAAAAAAAGGCAGTATTGGTTGCATCCAGAATCAGTTGCCAGAATGGAGTGATATGCACCTTCACTTACCACTTACTGGGCAGGGCATGCACCTACTGATAGCCACATTTAATTTCCCTCTGCAGCCTGGCTTTCTCCCTTCCTCTTCCCCTCACCAGGATGCGCTTAAGTACAATAGTGAGGAGAGGAGGAGAAGTATGGAGAATATTCTCTGGCATTACCATTTCAGAAGGATATTCCTGCTTCTTTCCCTCTTTTGTGACAGTCATCCTAGAGCCTTTGTTTTTCTGGGTAGGCCAGAGTGACTTGAGAAAAAGAAATCTTGAGATTTCTTTTTTTTTTTTTTTTAAAGATTTTATTTATTTATTTGACAGAGACAGAGACAGCGAGAGCAGGAACACAAGCAGGGGGAGTGGGAGAGGGAGAAGCAGGCTTCCTGCTGAGCTGGGAGCCCGATGTGGGACTCGATCCCAGGACCCTGGGATCATGACCTGAGCCGAAGGCAGTCGCTTAACCAACTGAGCCACCCAGGCGCCCCGAAATCTTAAGATTTCTTTTCTCCAGAGGGCTAATGGCCTTCAGAGCCTTATTACCATCCTGGGATAAGTTCAAAAAAAAATTTTTTTATGATAGCAATTTGTTACACCAGTTTACCACTTGCCTGCTGCTTTCTTGTTAATCCAATAATCTATATGAGAAAAGCAATTTGACGTACCTCCATTCCATCTGCCACCCATCATCCAATCTGTATCTCAACTATCAGTGATTTATTAGTGGCGTTTGCATTGAGCACATCTCCACCCCATTGGTGCCCTCCTTCTCAGCCTCCTTGGATACATTCTCTGGGTGTATTAGGAGACAAACTAAGCATGGAGTTTAAAAGCCATAAAGCCTCATTTCCAGGAGTTGCTTCTTTCAAACATTAGCATTTATGCATATCCACACACTAAGCAAATTAATTTCAGAGCCAGTCTTAAAAAAGGTGAGAAACCAGGATGTTTCCTATCATGCTTTTTACTTAGTCTCCAACCTTGATTTTCTTAGGGTTCAAGTTAGTCATTGAAAACTGCAAACAGACTGGTGGCATTGCTCCGTGCCTCAGATGAATGTTGCATTCCTCATCCGCAACCTCCAGGATGTCCGTTCACTTGAATTAAGGGCATGTGTGAGCTCTGGACCCTGAACTCTTTCCTGCAGAGACCAAAGGGGCAGGTAGCTATTGGCTGGATGTACTGAAGCCACTCTGAAGAAGGGACTTTGTTCTTGAAGGTGTGAGCTGGGTCTCTGCGCTTCAGGGCATTATTTGTGATTCTTAAGATTTCTTTTTCTCAAGTCACTCTGGCCTACCCAGAAAAACAAAGGCTCTAGGATGACTGTCCCAAAAGAGGGAAATAATGGAGTTGGTCAAGTAGAGAATGATGGCGCATAGCAATGTCTGCAACTCCTGTGGGCTGAACACACCCCAGCACAGACTCTGTGCTGTTCTTTGCCTATAGAAGCTTGACACACATGGCCCAACCTATGGTAAGAGAAGAAACATGGGCATAGAATGGAAATCTCAGGAATCCATTGCTACCACTATCTACTTGCAGTTTCCACAAAATGGGAGTCCATATGGCATGTGGTTGGTTCATTGGCTATTAGGTGAATTCTGATTCTGCAACTTCCTGTCTCTCTGCTTAGGGACCCATTTAAGTCTCCATTACTTCTGTAAAATGGGACTCCTATCACTGCCTCATAACGTGGTGATTGAGAATAATATGATCAATCAGTAAGTTGTTTTTATTCTCCATTTCTCATCAAATGTGATCTGATTTTTAATTCTATAATGACTCTCCCTTTTTTTGTTAACTTTTTTTTCCCATTAGGTGCCCCAGGAGTCCTAGTTACATTTGCTGTGCTTTCCTTGGTTCTTTTTGCTTTGGAATGACTTTTACCTTGGTTTGTGTTGCCTAGTGTCCTTACTATCACCATTCTAGATAGTAACTTGGAACTCTGTTGGGAGAATGACCTATAGCTCGTGGTGGGAGTCAACTACCAATAAATAGAAGGGCATTTTCCTGAGCTGATTTGTTTTAAGCAAAGGAGAATGAAAAAAGACAACCTGAGTCTACAATCTTCATTTAACATGGGGCGCCTGGGTGGCTCAGTCTCTTAAACATCTGACTCTTGATCCTAGCTCAGGTCTTGATCTCAGGGTTGTGAAGTCAAGGTCTGCATTGGGCTTGGCATGGAGCCCACTTAAAAAAACAAATGAAAATAAAGTTTAACATTCCGTCCAGAGTCAAGGATAGCATCTTAAGTTGTCATGCTTTTAGGTTCACCTAGAAGTGTGCCTTATAAGGCAACAGTTCTGAAGGGCTGGTATGTTCCATGTCACAAGTGACTGAAACTCATGATTTTGCATAGTAGTTGTTGGTTACATATATTTTATCCTCACGATTAAATGCCAATTGCTGAAGGATTAGAATGGCCTAATTTATTTTCTCCACATAGAACTCAGCATGGTGCATTGTACTTAGTAGGTGTTCAGTAAATGCTTGAGTGACCATGGTTTCAACATCATGAGCAGAATGACGGTATATTTTACTGTGATTTCTTTTCCTTTGAGTTGTTTTCTCTCAAAACTCTGTTACTAAACTTTTTCTTCTGTTGAAGAGTTGTATTTCTTTCTAAAGAGAACATCCCCCTCCATCTTTTCTTAATTAACAGCCTTTTCCAGTACATTTTTTTCTTTCTCTGTGACAGTTTCCCACTATTGTCTGTTTGCAGCTGTTACGCAGTTGAGAAACTGAGTAGACATGCTAATAAGTGCCTGGTGTGTGGGAAGAGCACCCCTAAATTCTCCTGGACTGGCCAGGCATCCTGTTCCTACTTACTCTTGCTAAAATAAGCTTCTAGTTGGCAGCCAGGGGATGGGTTATTTGCAGTTTCTGTGGAGGAAGTTCTTGCTGGGACTAGCTATCTGTTTCTATTTAAGCACAAATAAACATGTCGCTGCTCCCAAACTCCTTAGGTGTATACCACACTTCAAATTGCCTGATCCAGCCAAGCTCACAAATTCATCCAAATGACTGAAAATCGCTGTAGTTTATGCTTTAATTAATTTAAAAAATTATCTTGTGGGTTTTTTTTATTTTGCCCACATCCAGTCTCTTTCTACATTGATCTTAGATGTATTCTCGAGAAAATTAAGAGACATTGTGTCACAGAATGAATTTTGGTCCTTATAACTGTCTTTAGAACTTTTGTGGCTGGAACTGAGCATCCCCATCAGGGAATTTTGAGCACTTCATTGTTTATTCTTCCCAGGAGCTTTGAGAAAATGATATTGATAACTTGTTTTCCAAGAGAGGTTACACAGGTGCCTGAATTTCCTAGCATCTGGGAGAATGATCTGTAGTACTAATCTGAGATTCTCATTCTGAGTCATGTATTGCCGCCAGTAGGCTGGAATCAAGCTAGTTAATCCCCCTTCAGAATGTTTTACAGCTGTTAGGATTCCGTGACCTTTATGCAAAGACACAGAGAATCTCACTGATCAGAAAGCAAGCTGGGAATGGGGGGCGGGGGGCGGTGGGCAGGATGGAGGCCTGGAGAGATAGCAGGCTTTGAACAAGGCACAGGGTGGTTGCCAACCACCTTGTTAATGCAGGCATCGTCTCAATAATAAATATATTTTTAGCTTTCCAAACTATTCGAAGACGATTCTTTTCCCATGGAGCTTCTCAGGTGGCTTTTTGTGTGTGTGTGGGGGGGGTGGGAATAAAAGCCTAAAGTGACCATTCCTAGAGAAGTGGCCCTCATTAAAGACGTAAGACATCAGGTTAAGTTTTTTCTATCTGGGGAGTTCTTTGGAGCATAACCACTTTGTCCATTAAAAACCAGGAGACCACATACAAGAAAAGCTGAAACTGTGAGGTTTGACAGATCTTCGACCCTGCTGTCCACTCTGAGCATAGACGAGAACTATGGAAAAACAGAAAGGTCTCATCTGTCTCACTGTCTTTCCCTGAAGATGTAGAAATAAGGGATAGACAATATTAGGTTATATATTCTTGTGAAGGGGGCTAGTCCTATTCATCTTTGTATCCTACTTCCTTGCCAGATCGTTCTTCTCATTTCTACTCCTCCAGGACATACACAAATAAATCTAATAACATTTGATATTTTCCCAGAGTAATCCTATCTGTCTGTCTATAGTGTAGTAATAATGGCATTCCATTTGAATAGCACCAATTTCATTTACATGTGTCAAGAGCCATGGACTTCTTCAGAGCCTCAGAATACAGCATGGCAATTCATTTCCTGAATTCTATCCCATTCTATGAGGTTCCGTTGTACCACTATGCTACTCTACGTCAGGATTCAGGTTAAATTGCTGGTGGGTGTTTATCACTTTACTCATCATTTGTCTCAGCTTGGGGAGTTCTTTATTGAAAGAGGCAACATAAAAAGTAGCTCTCACAGCTGGAAAAATATGTGATGAGATAATCAGACTAATTGGCCAGGTCTGGTAATCAGTAGGTAACCCAATAATTTTGACACAGAAAACAAACAAGAGATTGAGCGGAGTAGGTTGATTTTTCCAACTAAGAAGAAAACATCCCTTTAAGATGGGGAGACTCTTCTGGCTAGGGATACTAGGATATTTTAATTTCTTTGTATTACATATTGATTTTACTTACAGACAGTGAAACTAGGTGCAGATGGTTGGCTGAATAAGAATTGCAGTATGTCTGTGATTCAGGCTAAGGTGGAGAAAATATAGAGAGGAAACTTGAGAATGTGGATCAAACCAGCCTAGAGTGGATGTTTGTGTTTAATACAATGAGTGTGAATACACTGGCACTACTATCACCAACCATAAAATGAAGGCAGAAATCTCAACAAACTCCCTGTCCTCCCACTCTAAGACTACTGAATCAGACACTTTAGGGGTGGGCTCCAGAAATCCGCTTTAGCAAGTCACAGGTGATCCTGATGCACACTAATGTTTGAGAACCACTGGTCCACAGCCTTACTTACTACTCAGTGTTGTCTGCTGACCAGCAGTCTGGGAATCATTAAAAACTTGTAAGAAATGGAGAATCTGGAGCCTGTCCTCACAGTTTGCATTTTTAACCAAATCCCCAGGTGACTAGGATGCCCAGTAAAGTTTGTGAAGCCCTGGACATTATCCCTACTTCCTCAAGTCTGACTGAGACCTCATCTAGCTTCTACTCCTTCCACTCCCATGAAATTGCTCCCATTGGTGCTATTGATGACTTCTAATCAGGGCACTCAATGGCTTTTTTTCTATCAGTCTTCACATTTTGTCTCTCTGCTGCATTTCACAGAACTGCTCATTTCATCCTTTGGATTATGGCACAGAATATTCTCCTGAAAACTTTGACTGTTGCCTCTATGGCTCCTTCATAGGCTCTTTTCCCTTTTTGAGCCTTTTAAGTGTTGGCAACCTCCTCCCATCCTGCCCATCAACCAGGGTTCTGTCCTCAGCTCACAGTTCTCATTCTGTACACTCTTTCTTGGTCATCTTAGCTCATATATTGCTGACATCCAAAACTAATTCTGGGCCATTCTTCAGTGTCTAATTGCTGTTAGACATCTCTACTTGTATGTCTTGAAGCCACTGTAAATTCAACATTCAAAAATGAACTCATCATGGTGTTCAACTTCCTCTTCCTTTTATAGTATCTCATTCAGTTGGTGTCACCACCATCTAGTGACTACTAAACCTAGAAGCTTGAAATTTATCCATGATTCTTTCTTTTCTTTACTCCTTAATAGAGTGCTAGTTGCCATCCAATATCTACTCTTCTCTTTTGTTTTTTAAGATTTTATTTATTTATTTGAGAGAGAGAGGGGGGGGAGCATGATTGGGGGGAGGAGCAGAGGGAGAGGGAGAAGCGGACTCTCCATTGAGCAGGGAGCCCGACTCCGGATCACGATCTGAGCCGAAGGCAAATGCTTAACTGACTGAGCCACCCAGGTACCCCTACTCTTCTCTTCTTTAATGAAGAACCAAAGTGTTTATTCTGGTACTTGGAATAAAGATTTTGTCTCCCAGCCTACCTTGCAGCTACATCTAGCAACATGTCTGAGCTTTGGCCACTGAAATGTAGGTAGAAGTCTCCTAGAAAGTCTTCCGTAAAGACAGGAAGCAGGCACTAATTTTGCCCTTCCTCCATTATTCTGCCTGTAACATGGAGGTGATCATTCAGGTCCCAGCAGCCATGTTTGATGATGAGGAATAAGGTCCACATCAAGGGTGGCGTAGTGGAGTAATGGAAGGAGCTGGGCTCCTGATGAGAGTGAGCCAGTCCCAGACTAAATTCTATCATATGTGAGAGAAGTACACTTCCCTCTTTATAAGTACTTATTTTTGTAGGTCTCTGTTCTCACAGCTGAACTTTGTTTTCAGTGATAATAACCCATATCCAGTTATCACCAAGACTTGCCAATTTTACCTCAAAATATGTTTTCTTTTTTTAGATTTTTATTTATTTGAGAGAGAGAGAGCACAGAGGGAGAGGGAGAGGAAGAAGCAGACTCCCTGCTGAGCAGAGAGCCGGATGTGGGGCTCGATCCCAGGACACTGAGATCATGACTGGAGCTGAAGGCAGATGCTTAACTGACTGAGCCACCCAGGCGCCCCTCTCAAAATATGTTCTAAATCTGTTTCTCTATACTTTGTAACCCAGCACTTATTTAGGCCTGAATCATTTCTTATCCAAACTACTAAAATACTTCTTGTGTTTAGACCTTCAGTTCTTTACCCTTCAAATTCATTCTTCATTGATGTGAATAATCTAATTAACATAAAAATCTCATTTTACCATTCCTTTGCTTATAACTCTATTGATAATCCCCCTTTTCCAGTAGAATAGCGTTCCAGCTTATTTTCTATTCCCTGTGCTCATCATAATGCCCAGACATATGAATGTCTTACAGTTCTCAGAATAGCTTTTGATTTTTCATAGATCCATGCTGTTGCTTTCATTCTGGAATGCCCTGTCTCACTTCTAATTGGAAGGCACATTTTTAGTTTTCTTTCAAGATACAGCTCAGAGTTCTCATCTCCTAATCTATGGATGACATTTTAGTTGTGCGTCCCATGAGACAAAAATTAAGAGCATGCAACTGAAATTTAGGTATGTTAATTTACATATTCAAAATTATGTACTTGTACACACACACATATCAAAACCTACATAAAAATAGAAATAAAAATAATTAGAAGTTTTTAAGTTTTATTTTCACCACCATGGACTGGCTTGTTTCTCCTGGGGTAAGAACACTGAATTTGGGAGACCAGTTTCTCTCTACTCTGCAATTTTTTCTCTGATGACTCCCACCAAAGCAGAATCGATCATGTCCTCTTTTGTGCCTCCATAGTCTTATGTTATTTATTGATGTGTTTCTCCTATTTCATGAGATCCTTATTTAAGCAGGGACTGTATATTAGACATTTTTATATGACTACCACCTATCATTTGGCCAGTATTTTATTTTTTAATTCCTTCAATCAAATGCCAATCAACATTTATTGAATATCAGCTGTATACTAAGCATTGCTCCAGGTGCTGGCGACTCAGCAGTGAGTTAATCAAAGTTCCTGGCCCCATTTAGCCTATAATTTAGTGGGGGTTGGGGGTGGGAGAGGAATATAGATAATGAAAAAACAAAAAATATAAATAAGATGCTAGGTGTGATAAGTTCAATAAAGAGTAATAGTGACATCATTTGGAAAGAGACATGAGCTGAAGTCCTGAACAATTGTCCTGTTTTTGTGAACCTAACCACCTGAGACATCAAACAGCTCTGTGGTTCTCTTTACATGGTTCCTTTAGCCCCCTTTATATCCCAACAGGAAGTGTGGATCCTTACCAGTATGATAAAGTGCTTAGAGAGGAAAGTTTGTAAAGCACCAGGTTCTCCTTCCCTATTGCTTTGCCTCTTCTATTAGAAAACTGGGGCAGGACGCCTGGGTGGCTCAATCAGTTAAGCATCTGCCTTCGGCTCAGGTCATGATCCCAGGGTCCTGGGATCAAGTTCCACATTGGGCTTCTTGCTCAGTGGGGAGTCTGCTTCTCCTTCTGCCTGCCGCTCCCCCTGCTTGTGTGTTCTCTCTTTCTCTCAATCTCTCTCTCACACAAATAAATAAATAAAGTCTTTTAGAAAACTGGGGCTATTTAGTTCCACAACTGCCTACATTAATCACTACTTACTTGGACTTATCCAGCTCTACTGCTAAGAAGTCCCTCTAGCTTACTTCCTGACCCTGCTCCTCTAATGTTTGTTCTGGACCTAGCCCTGTGTGAATTCTCCTCCCTAATACCTGCATCCCTGTTTAGTTCACCTGCCGCATTTAAAAGGCCCTCTTATGTTCTATCCATCCCTCGACCAGTTCCTTTCCCTGTGTCCTTTGATTGTGGATAAATGTCCTTTGTCTTCAAACCTGCTCTCAGAGATTTGGCCAATCTTTTGTCATTTTCTTCAGGGACATCATTTCTCTCCTAACGCAGCCAGGTGCATCCCATGACCAGAGAAGAGGTCAGTATGTCCTTGCTTCCCCATGGTTTCTTTTAGTCCACTCTCTCATGGCAACATCTTTATTAAGGTTCTTCCATTTGATTATGCTACCTACCTTCTTTCTTTCCTTGTTACAAAAATCTCATATTCTGGAAAACTTTGACCTCCAAATTCAATATGTGAATCACAGTTATCATTTATCTACTTATTCATATTTTTTCAACTAGCACATTTCTTGTGATTTAGTCCTCTGTAAGATTTAGCCATTGTGGTTGAGACTTTATACTAAATACCCTGGTGTCTTACTTTAATTTTTTCAACTCTTGCTACCCCACTAAAAATGACCCCACACTCATGATCTTGAGCTTGAAATCCCCTGCTCTGATTACAACTTTGTGTCCTTCTTTTCCTTCTGTTTCATTCCTATGACCTGCAGGCTCTCAATTCCTCTTCCTCTAAGGCCTGCTCTAGCCTCTAGCTCCTTCTCCAGCCTATAACACGTGGTAGGTCATTTCAGTTATGCAACTGCTACCATTATAGAATCTCTTGACTCTAGCCTCACAAGGGCTAGAATTTCAGGCCTGTTGTGGTTATGGTGTGTGTCTTGGGCAACCTGTTTAACCTCCTTTCACCTTAGATTTTCATCTTGAGTGGAAAATAATAATAACACTTTTTTCACAGTGTTGATGTGAGAACTAAATAATAAAACATAAATGTATCCTGCATGGTGTTGGGCCAAAGTAGGCGTGGGATAAATGTTAGTTTATTGCTTTCCCCTGGTGCTGTATTAAGACTTCTTACCCAGCTTTCACTTTTCACAGAAGCTCTCTTGTTCCTTTTCCTTTGTGGGCACGTGTACTTATACTACCCTACTCCAAACAAGCTTTCCTCCATCACTGAGTAGTAAATCCCGTAGCTCTATGCCTCCTTGATCTCAAAGTCACATCTGATACTATTGACTATGCCTTTTTTCTTGAAACTGTCATTACCCTTGGTTTCTATAATTAAGTTGCTATCCTACCTTTAACGGCTCCTTATTTCTTCCCTTCTCTGGTTTTTTTTCCTGCTATACCTAACAAAAAAATACCCCCCTAAGATTAGACACTTGCTGTTTACCCTTTGCTTTCTACAGTTTTTTTCCCCCAATATACTGCTTCCCTCCCATGGCCACAACTCTTACCTCTGAAATGATTTTTTCTACCAAATCTCCCCCAAAATCCAATCCCAGATTTTTACCTGCTCATCTTCACCTGCATGGCCTAGAAATACCTCAATATTTATAAAACAGAAACTCTTTATTTCCTCTTAATATCTCCCCCCCTCAAGGGGGCCATTATTTTTCTCAGTTATCTTTTTTTAAGTAAACTCAATGCCCAACATGGGGCTTGAACTCACAACCCTGAGATCTAGAGTCCTGTGTTCTACTGAGCCAGCCAGGTGCCCCTTCTCAGTTATCTTTTATACTTTCTCTTGCCTCACATCTGATCAGTTGCCAAGATCCATTAATTGTACAGTCACAACTTTGTGTTTCTCTTCAAAAAGTATTGTTCCTAGGGATGCCTGGGTGGCTCAGTCGGTTAAGCGTTTGCCTTTGGCTCAGGTCATGATCCCAGGGTCCTGAGATTGAGTCCCACTTCAGGCTCCCTGCTCAGCGGGGAGTCTGCTTCTGCCTCTCCTTCCCCACCCCTGCCTGTGCTCTCTCTCAAATAAATAAAATCTTTAAAAAAAAAAAAGTATTGTTCCTAGTGCCCTCAATCTACTTCAGACTTTCATCACCTCACATCTGCACCTTAGAAGTAATTCCTCACCAGTCTCCCATCTTATGTTTACTTCTTCCCAATCCATATTAGATCCACTTAGAGACATTTCCCAGTTCAAACTCTTTGGGTGCTCCCATTGCCTTTTAGCATCCTAGGCTCTTCATAATGTCCTAGCCCATTATCACGATTTAATCCACTTATCACGAATTTACTCCTAATGACCTTCATTTCCACCAGACTGGAGTATTTGTCCTTCTTGGCACATGCCCTGCCTCTTTCTGCCTTCATTAATGTATTTATGGTGCCGCTTTGCTCTGAAATGCCTCCTGGTTCTCCTTTCACAGTTTAAAATCCTATCCTGCTCTCAAGGCGCATCTCACATCTTTCCTCCTCCCTGAAATCACTTATGTTCTTCATCTGTACTTCTCTCAGCTTTAAAAAAAATTTATTTGAGAGAGAAACATAATTCTTCCTATTATAGCTACTTGTCTATGATACTACATTGTATGTTGTCTGAGAGCAAAGATAGTGTTTTATTCATCTTTTTCTCCCATTTTCTGCTTAACACATCCTGCTAATAGTATTTACACTACAAATATTTGTTGAATTGACATAAAATGGCAGTATAAGCTGATTTTTATGTGCAAATCAAAACTCTGATTTAGAAAAAAAAATGACAGAATAAATTATTGATCATTTGGGCTTTTTTAAAAAATATATAAACAATATGGACACTCACAAAAATAGTCTATAAACACAAAAAGGGAAGTAGCTGCCCAAGAGTAGACAATCAGGTACATCCACTAGAGCGAGAGACTATTCAGGACTTGGTTTCTAAAAGATTGTCACAGAAGAAAAAAAAATCACTCAATTTGGTAAACACCTCCATTTTTGTAGAGGGTTCAGTTTAGCTTTTGAGAGACAACAATTTTTTGTTTGGTCTCTTAGTCATTTTTAGGGTAGATGACAGTCGTAAGAATAGTAACCTTGAAAGTCTGTGCTAGTGAAACACACAAAGTTTAAGCAATTAAATGTCATTACTGTTTGGCCCTCAATGAATTTGGTGGTATGTGTTACCTGTTTGGCCCTCAATTCATTTATTTTTCCAATGTCACCTCCTCAGAGAGGCCCTCCTTGACCCCTCCACCAAATTAGCATGTCTCTGTCATGTGACTCTTGGCTCCTTTATCTTCCTTTGTTCTTTCTTCATAGCATTTACATCAACCATCTACGTCCTTTGGAATATAATCACCTTGGGGGCAGGAACTTTGTTATCTGTTCCCTGCAGTATCTCTACTCTATTCTAGAAGGACCTGCTACATGGTGAGAGCTCAGTTCACGAATAGTTTTCAATGAGTTGAAATGCCAAAAATAATCGACTCATCCACGACATGTTTGTTACAACTCCCACTTTTTTGATAGGATGTTGTTTTATTTGGTACCCCTTAGGTTTTGCTCACATGGGCAAGACAATTGTAAAAGCTCCTTAATCCTTTCCAGAAATCCTCTTATGTAAATTGACCAAACTACTCTTTCATTTCTCTTTCCATGATTTACCCTGCTTATTCTATGAGGGAAGCTGGCTTCAATTTCCCCCCCGTAAGTGAAAATGGGTTTCTAATTCAGGCTTTCACTCTTTATCCTTTCTTTTTAATTCACGGTCATTCTTGTTCCTAGCTGGTCTCTGTTGACCTACTCAGAATCATTACTGGGAACCAGAAGATGGTATGTAATTGAATTGGTATTGCTGCTGTCACCATCAATTTTTTAGGAAA
The DNA here is from genome assembly GCF_002201575.2 of Neomonachus schauinslandi. Taxonomy (NCBI): domain Eukaryota; kingdom Metazoa; phylum Chordata; class Mammalia; order Carnivora; family Phocidae; genus Neomonachus; species Neomonachus schauinslandi. The sequence goes on from NC_058403.1 coordinate 59,640,595, forward strand.
AAAGGCTGAGGAAACACAAAGGCAGAAACTATAATTGAATTTGGTTACTCCAAAGGTAAAACACAGTTGCAATTTTCAGAGAGCATGGCAGGTCAGATGGTGAATGGGTAGGGGCTGAGTGAGATGGATTATCCCTAGGGGATATGAAAACCAAAAAGTTGGACTTGGGCCAAAAGGGATGATCAGAAGTCATGAAACCCACAGCTTTCTCAAGGTCACTTCTTTTCTAGGCATCAGGTACAATGAACACTGGATTGAGGTGAATGGGGGCTCAGGAGAAGTGTGTTCTAGTTCTAGCTTCTCCAGTAAAGGTAAAACAATCAGCACGTTATTTAATTGCCCTGGGCCACCATCATCTCACTTATAAAATTGAGACAACAATATAATTCCTGCCTCTCAGGGCTGCTAAGAGGATGAAATGACATGGTATCTTTGATTGCTTTTGAATAGTGCTTCATGCTGTTTGGAAGCTAAGTCTTATTATTATTACATGATCAATGCCTTATTTCTACAATGACTAATCATTTCAGTTAGCTTTTTATCCATTACAGAAAGCATACCACAGAGAATTGGCTTGCTTAAATTATATTTATTTAACTTCCAACCTCCCATTAATATGTATTATCATGGCTGGGAATTTAACAGCCTGTAAGCCAGGACATATGAAAGTGATATCTGCATAGCATCCTTACATTTCATCACTTCCCTTGTCACAGTGAGGAGTGATGTTTACTTTGATAATATTTTATCAATGTCATCCGCTTACCTTGTTGCCTGAACGATTATTTTTGTGATTTGGTTACAAATACTACCTTTGAGGGGATCATGTGACTAGACTCATTATGGATTGTCAGTTTTCTATCCCTTTTTTTCTACCCAGAATTTTCCCCCAAAAGTGTTTTTACTTCTTCGCACCTTATTGCATTTAGTCATAGTCTAGAACTCATTTAATGTTTTACTCTAATTCTGACCTCAGTTAGTTAGTTAACAGAAAGAGTGTGAACTGCCCTAGTTTTGTTCTATTTCATATGTCTCCAGAAGTGTTGGAAAGGTACTAACAGGCTAAAGTTTATTTCCTTTTATGGCACCTCTTGCTCTCCAAAATATTGGCAGATGGACATAAACATTTTGAAATCCTAATGAAGGCCTGCAACTTGATCGTCTGTTAAGGACAGGGTCACCATACGACCCAGTATGCCTAGAGGGTTCTGGTTTATACCGGGTGTCTAGGAATAATTATTAATAGTATTCCCCTGTCACTCACAAACATGTCTCATTTGAGATAATATGACTGCCCTTTGGGGGATGATATTTTCAAATTACCTTCCAGTTGCTAGAACCATGTGGTTATTATACCAAGAAGGGTCTTTAGAGTTATCTGCCATTCTTTAACCACACGGACACTAAGAAGAAACTTCAATAGCTTGAGTCAATTCGATAAGTTAGTTTTGCTGCAAACTAGCTGTGTAACTTTTGACAAACCAGATTATCTCTCTGACTTTGAGTTTTAGTTCTAAAGTAATAGATAGCATTGGCCTTGAACCTATGTGGTCGGTCCATCTCTGTGTATGCATGTCTCTGTCTCTCTCTAGTCTTTATTGATATTTTCTGATTAATACATAGTATTTTAAAATTGAAACATTATCAACCATATAACAATTAGAAAGGAAAAGTGCCCCCACAACTTTATTCTCCAGATATAACCAATATTAAATATATTTGACATATATTCTCAAGCTTTTTTTTTTCTTGTGCCAAAGATCTAAGGAAAGTTGTCTTACAGAGAGTTTTAGAACTATTTCTAAAGGCAACAGGAGTTATATCAAGTGTCCTGAGGCTGATGACTCTAAGTTGATTTTTCTAGAAATCAGTTCTATCTAGGTCTCATGAAATAGAAAGGAGGTAAGGGCAGCTTTTTATCTCCTCTTTATGCCTCTCTGGCTTTGCATCAGGACCTGTCATTTGATTGTGCAAAAGCCCACAATGATGAAGTGTAGTGTGCTCTATTTTGGCTGATTCAACATGGTATGAATTATCTGCTGGTTATATTGTAACTCCTGGACTAGAACACTAATGGTCCTCTTTGGCTCCTCTGGCTGTATTTAGTTGCAGTGATTTGCCTGAATTGATCAGTGGTGACAGGGGCAGATGTCCTGAGAGTCCTCATTTCCCAGGATGAACTGTCATGGTGGACAGATTCTCCACTGTGCATAGAGCATGGTTTGGATACAAAAAGCCCATGTCTAAAATTAAATTCTGGGCTTTGTGTTATAAAGAAATGAATGCCCTAGAACTAATGAGCAAATCTGGACCCTACACTTACCTATGTAGCTTTTGCCATTAATTAACATGGCAGTAGGGAAAGAGATACAATGGAAAAATGGATATAATAATATTGTCATACTTGTTGCGGTAACTGCAAGAAGCTAAGAGGGCCACAAAAGCAATTTGAAAAATGTAAAGGGTTACTCAAATGTTAGGCATAATTAAGTTTATTATACTTGTTTTGTGGTCTTTAGGTGGATATTTCGGATACTTCTGGTATCCTATGCTGCCTAAGCAAAGTGAGGTTATTATAGTTTATGCCATTTTGTCTCCATTGGGTGGATACATTTAAGGTATACCTTCCAGCTCTAGGATATCCCAGGGGGAGGAATTTTAATACTGGTCCCTCCAGTTTCATGATCAGACATACATTTGGTCCAGTGTAGAAAATGTTTCAGCTCTTGGGTTTAATAATCAGGTAATCAAGTTATGTCACTTAATTCTTTATCAAATGGCAATTTGATAAATATCCCTAAATTATTTCTCAAATTAAATTAATGCAAAAGAAGGCTTCTCTCCGCTCGACTACTTCCTTCTCATCTTGCAGTTTAATTCCTCATTTTCTACTACTGAGGGCTCCCCGCTCCCGGGGTGCCTGACCTCTACTCTTTTGTAAACCCACATGTATTCTGAGCTTTATTGTCAGGGACCTGCTGCTAATTCTTTGCTGGCACTATCTTTCGAGCTCCTCAAAGGTATGTTATTAATGCTAGCAATAAAAAATACTTTCATGCAAAGCACATTTTTGGAACCTGGTAACATCACAAAAACAAAACCAAAAAACAACTGGCTGATAATATTTCTATGATTATCCAGTTCCACCTGGCTTGGCTTTGATAATCCCCAGTGATAACAATAGTAGAAGCTGGAGGTGTTTGAGAAAATGGCAACACATAGGATTACCCCAGCTAGTCTCAGCCCAGCTCCTTCTGCTAATCAAACCAGTGATGCAATCTTCTCTATTTTCCAGGAGGCACTTCTCTCTCCAGAGTGACAGAATACATTTGGTGCTTCTTACCCTGCCCTAGGTCCATGACTCCCTACCCTCTGAACAGTCACAGCTAAGGAGCCCAGTGACCCTGTGGCATTCAGCCTCAACACCGTAGTCTATTCCATCTTTTTTTGTTTTTGTTTTTCCTCTCTTTGCTGAATTGAATTGCAAATCTAGGCATGCCTCAGTGAAAGCACTTATATTTCTGATCTGCATCCGGACTCCCATCCTCTTCTGGGATAGCAAAAACCCTGAGGAAATATAGTCAGCCTCAGTTAAGCCAAACCTCTGATCAGATTAGCTCCCTGTTTAATAAGACTGAGGTAGGCATCCCAGCTGCGCTCTGTCCCATTTCACACAAGCAGAAGGATCAATGGCAGAAGACCCTTATTCTATGAATGTAACTTTGGGCACTGTTTCTCTAGTTTTATCATGAGGTTCAGACCACAAGGCATATTGCAGGTTTCAACGGGGAGACTTAAAACCTAAGAAAGAACTAGAAATCTTTATCTAGGGAAGGTGACAAAAACATGGACTACTAAAATGTGGGTCCTGTTTACAACCCTAACAAAACATGATTCTTTTAATAGCATAAGGTCACAATCTTTCCACCTCTTCAGTCCTCTGGCTTCCTTTCCTAATATGTAAAACATATTGGGATAACACAAGATAATTCCCAAAGTCCTTCTCTGTTCCAACTCTCATAAAATCCTTGGGCCCTAAATGGCTTTTATGGGCGAGATATTTTGAGGAAAGAATGAGGAGACCATAACATTGTTCGTTCATTGAACTACCCCTGCATTTGGCAGACATTTCATTCAGTGCTCATCACAGGCTGGCACTCGGGTGAGTAAGCATGGTGCTTGACTGTGAAGAACTCAGTTTAGTGGGGGAGGTAGGGCCATGAAGAATAATCATAATCCAGTATGGTCAGTACATCGTCAAGACCATACAGGGTACTATGGGTGTACAGAGGAGAGACTATAACATCTATTACAGAAAGAAAATTTGCCATGCCCTATTTACAAGCTCAGAAGAACCATAGGCGTCTCCACTCTTCTTAGCAACCTCTTGGAGCTCTCATTGTTCATTCTCCAGGCTTGCTCTGTGTCTTAACCCAGAGTCTACATTATGATCATTTTGCCTTATATAAGGATAATAATTCACAGAAATTATTTCAGACACCTTCAAGTTTGTGTTTACCTACAGCAGGCCCTCTGAGCTCTGAGAACAGAGCCTGTTGAATCTGTCCTGGGTTACCTCCCAACCCAAATACGTCACCAACCACATAGTTTGGCCCAGCCAAACTGATGTATCTGGTTACCTATCTTTTAAGAAAGAACAGGAAACCAGCAATATTTCAAAATGTTGCTGTATCTGTTTTTGAAAACGTACCAAAAACTATGGCAGGAGAGTTTGTTCCTGAATGCTTTGTTCTTCAATTCTGTAAGTTAATGTCGAGTGCTACATTATTCCTCAGGTGTAGTGCTGGGCCTTTTCTCTTTCGAGGGCAGTGTTCTTGTGCAATAGAAAAAATACTGAATCATTAGTCAGGAGGCCTGGGGTTTACTTTTGGTTCTGTCGTTAACTAGCAAGGTGACCTTAGTCAAAGTATGAAAACTCAATCTTTTCTATTAAATGAAGTGGTTGGGTGAAATGATCCCCAAGTTTTCTTTCAGCTTTGAAAGAATAGTCTCTGTTTCACTGTGAGTCTCTGATAGTCTCTGATCCCAAGGCTGTTCAGTGAATGTGTGTGGTTGACATGATAGGCTCAAAGCATAAGAAATTAGCATGGGTTCTCTGGGAAGCAGGCTCTGAGATGGAGATTATCAAGCAGGTGGTTTATTAGGGAGTACTCTTGGAAAGAATCCCTAGAGAAGGGAAGGAAAGGAAGCAGGACTGAGCAGAGGGACAAATAGAGCTTTAATGCAGCCTCAATGGAAAACACAGATGGGATGACCCTTTGGAGCCATCTTGAGTTGGAGAAGAGAGCTGGGCCTTTGAAACCCTTGTGTTGAGGAGTTGTTGGATGCAGCCTGGGGGGAAGCAACTCTCCTTAGCCAAAGTAATCCCCCAAAGTGGGCTGATAATTGAGGGCCTTCTGCCAGCAGCACTCCTGGTAGCTGGAAGAACACGTCCTTCATTCCTGAGGGGGATGGTACATCACAGCATCCACCCCAGGATGTCTGTGTGCTCCCACTCTTGTGAGCATCTGTGGAATATATGCAAAACACCTACCCAGTAATCATGCTCAACAGATGTTCATTTGTCCATTCATCCAACCATCCTTTTATTATTTTTTTTCCAGAGGTTACAGGAGAGAATCAGCTGGTGATTTCTCTTGCTAGCAAGAAAGGGATTCCTATTTAAGAAGGGAGATTGGATCTATTAATTTTCTTCCAATCTGAATCTACCTCTGTTCTATGATTCTATACTAATTAACAATAATAAATAATAATTAAATACTGCTCCATGGTTTACAGTGTTTTGAAATATGTTGTTTCATGTGATCCTCACAACTAACTTGTGTGGCAAACTAGGCTGGTATTAATAGTCTCATTGTAGAGATGAAGAAACTGAGGATAGATCTAGTAACTTGCCCAAAACCAGGATTAGATGAAAGGAGACTCTGAATCCAGGTCTGCTGATTTCTGGTCCAGGGCTGTTTCCACGATGCCAGAGTCAGCAGGGGCTCACAGGCTCTGAAGCAGCTGATAAGACCTGGCTTGGGGCAGCCTATCTTGCTGGTGAGTCTTCTCAGCTAAAGCTGACCTACTGGGCAGCACTGGCTTCCAGAGTCAGTGAGTCTAGAGTCTATGGGCCCCTTCCTAGTGCGTCCGTTCCCCACATGCCAGCCCCCCATAGCTCACCGAGCTTGTGCAGAATCCTGTGTATATATACTCTCAGCAGAGGCACTAAACTTGGTAATTTTATACACAGAGCAGCAGAGATTGTTCCCTATGACTTAGTGTGGGATTATGGTGAGGAAAAATCCTGGAAGGTGTATGTGATGTGTAACCATCCCATAGACCGGTGCTTCTCAAACCTTAACTTGCATTTGGATCACCTGGAGATCTTGTTCAAGTGCAGACTCTTTGAGTTGGTCTGGGGTGGGGCCTCAGGTTCTTCATCTTAAGCAAGTGCCCAGGTGCTGCTGGACCATAGTTTCCCTCTCTCCCAGGGGCAGAAACCTACAGTCTTTCATAGAAAGCTCAAGATTGGTCTTTGCTTTAAAGGCTAATTGGAGCCAATGATTTGAAAGGAACAGGTCATAATTTTACTGTAGTTACAGTTTGTCACCTCTTTTACCTCTTTCTAAGGAAGGAAGGAAGGAAGGAAGGAGGGTGGCAGAGAGGGGAGGAGGGGAAAAAAAGAAAATCAAATTGGTAATGTAATATGTGGTCAGAGTCAATCAAGCTGTAAGTGCATGTGATGCCGGTAGCAGTGCCACAACACTGGATCGGAGACTCTTCTTATTTAGTAGCGTCCACATTATCCATTTTGTGAAAGAGAAATGGAAACCATATGGATGAAATCTTCAGACACCAGAGGGAAAGATGCAGTGGACAGCCACTCGGGAGTAAAGGGAGCCCTTGGGGTTAGAAGCCCAGAGGAAAACCCTGTGATTTGGTTAAACCAGCTCCATTTAATGGGCTGTGGCCGGGTGTTTATGCAACAGAATGGCCCTCACTGCAGTCCCTGGGGTGTTGATTTACTCTTTGATGGTGTCTGTTCTGTAGAATCTGCCTTCATTTCCTGGCTTCTCAGGCTGCTGGAGGGGGTGGGTGGAAGCAAATGCTTTTGAAGTGATTTCCTTGCTAAAACATTCAAATCGCTTCTTCCTAAGGGGATGACATATTTTCTGAATTTTCACTGTATAGTTTCTCCGAGCAATAGAAGGAGGGGGCAGGGAATGCAGGCTGGAAACAGCCTTAGTCAGGAATGTTCTCAGGGGTAATACCAGGCAGGGAGGGGGGAAGGGAGCTTTTTCCTACAAGGCAAACTCTCTAAAAGCGAGGAGAAGAAATATGAAAATCAGGGTCTGCTCACCAGGGAAAAACTGTCAGTACAGTGGTGGAATATACATGTGAACGGAATATTTAAAACAGGCTTGGTCAGGTCCCCAAGAGCTATTCTGTGCAGAGCAGCGCCTCTCCAGTCCCCTCCTGTCTTCCTGACTCTCTCAATCCCGGTCTCAGGGTGGTGGTATCGGGTGGGGTTGGACTGGTGCCCGCAGCCATTGTCTGTCTGTGTTGGGGGTGGGGGGCGGGGTGCAGGCTGCTCGCGCGTGTGCGCATGCATGGTGGGGGAAGGGCGATGGCTGAGGCTTTCCAGGAGCTTGTGTCTCTGGAGATTTGGGGGAGAGCTGAGTTCAGGCCCTGGCGCCAGCCTTCCAGAGGGAAATCAGAAGCATGGTGCATAATTAGGCATCTCCCCCCCTCAGGCAAATGGGGAAGGAGTTTGCTCTCCCTGAGCATCAGCCTGCAGAGATGAAAACCAGGAGCAAACAGCAGGATTCCCTGCCACCTGGCTCAGGATTCCTGAGGCCCGTGGTGTGAGAAGAAGGTGGTACCCGGAGCGGTTGTCACGGGTGCCACCAGCTGTCGATCTGAGCATCCTGGTCTCTTTTCCATGGCACTTTTTTACCCACTTGTTTGAATGGTTTATCACAAAGAAATCACATTCTATCCCTGAACATTGAAAACTGTGGCATAGTGAGAGGCAGGGAGATAGACAGAACAGGGATGTATAACTTAAAGGAAATCTCCATGGAACTGGAAATAACTTAAAATTTAAAATAGCTGATTTTGCCAGAGCACTTGCAGTGTTTTAATTGATTTGCATGTGTTATTCTGTTGAGTGTCACAACAGGCCTGAGGCAGGCACGGTGATAATCGTTCCACAGACAGGAGACTAGACGACTGGGAGAGGCTGTGACCTGTCCAAAGTCACACAATTAGTAAGTGGCAGATTCGGAACTCAGTAAGAGATGGTCTGCATTGTGACAGCTCTCCAAAAAGGAGTTGTTCCATGTCTTCTCCACATGGCAACCCTACATGCCTTAGGGATTTAGTGTATTATTGCCTGCAGAAGATAGACTGACTCCACCCACTCCACCCACTGGGCCATTTCCTTGTTTGTTATCATCACATTAGATTTATTAAAAAGACCAGAATTTCCCTTATATGGAGTGGTTGCCTTCTACCCACTAGGATTTCGGGGAGACCACAGGGTGCCTGCCATGTACCAGTGTTAGAAAGGTGAAACCAGACTCCGGCTTTCACCTCTTCTGGTATAAAACAAGTGAGAGGCAGTAGGGTAAATATCAGCATGGGCTTTGGAGTCAGACTTCCTTGAATATTCCAGCCTGATTAACCTTTCTAGGCCTCAGTTTTCTCATCCATAAAATAATAGGAATAATAATAATACTTCTCTCAGAGGGTCTCTGTGAGGCTTAGAGAATGCATATGAAGTAGTCAGTAGAGTGTAGAGTTTCAGAATGTTGGTGACTGCTATTTTTAGGTTCACAGACTTTGCAGTGGGACCCTTAAAAAAAAGGTTTGACTTTGAGAGACTTGCAAGAATTCAAAGTGATTGAAATGCTGTTTGAATGAAAAGCCTGTATTTTCAGCTCTGTGATTCTAAGGGTCTAGTAAATAACACAGAGCCAGGCCTTTGTTTCATGCATCTTTGTATTTCTCACAGTTACCAAACCCAAGGCCTTCCACGGAAAAGGTGCTCAATGGATTCCAATTCATTGGGGTGGGGATGGGGAAAGGGGGTGTGCGTGTGTTGGGAGGTGGTTGGATGGAAAGTTATGGCAAGTAGGGGGATGTGGGGATGTGCCCTTTGACAACCACAACCCAGTGTTTTTGGGCTCCTCCTTTTTAGCTTTGCCTTGGGGACATACATAATATTCTTCTTTCTCATACTTTTTCCAGTATAATGTCAGCAGAGATACTCTCACGATTATTGCCTTAGGTATAATAAACTCTGCTTTACTAGGGGTGTGAGAATCTTTGTTCATAATAAAACTGAAGAGCAGTTATCTAAATAGAACTTCCAACTTTTCTCAGCTTTGGAGATCACTTGAAGACTAATCATTTCTGAATTCACAGCCCTGCTATTCCTGGCTCACATTTTTCTCTTCTTGAGAATTCACCAAGTCTACCTTCCTTACAGGTCTCATCCTATTTCTCTTCATAGACCAAGCTGTGCTTTCCTGGGTTGCCGGCCATTGCCATGGTCACAGAGAGCTGTACCTTTAGCTCAACAGGCTTGATCCTCAGCTTTAATGGAATTCTGTCTTTCAGCTGACTTCTCAGTGCTTTATGATCTGTCCTGTGAAATCCTCATTTCTAAACTGGAGAAAGCAGAGAAACCCTGTGTTCAAGACCTACAGGGATTTGAGATCAAGAGAACTCTTTAGATCTGTTTACCTTGGCACTGATGACCAGTAAAGTGTTTAGTTTAGATCAAGATTGTCTTGACAGGAAGAGTTGCCTATTCTAAGATGGAGAAGGGAAGCTACAATGAGGTGTGATATAAAAGTCATTGAGAACCCTATTTACCCTCAAGTTATTTTACTATTATGGCATTGAAAGTGCTTTGTGATTATTGTTTTTTCCTCAAGTCCTGCTTAGAGATGCTCAATCAGATCAAACCAAATAGACCCAGAATCATTTTCTAGCTTTGTCCATTACTGGATCTGTGACCTCAGGCAAATTGCTTCAGTTTCTTCATTCTGTAAAATGGCAAATATACTCCCTGTGTGACTGTGGCACAGAATAGAAATAATGGATGTAAAGTGGTCCTTGGTGCCTGATGTGTATTAGATGCACAATAAATGAGAGCTATTTATTATTTTAGTATTTATAGGCTGTTCCTCTGTAAGTCACTCACTAAAATATGAATATGCCTCCTGGAAGGAGTAATAGACTCCATTTATCAGTTTAACTAGCTTTCACCTTGGAAAACAAATAGGTTCTAAGGTAAGAGAGAAGAGAAGCGTGTTGGGGGAAGTGGCCTAGGGAAATGGGCAGCTGTGGCAGGAAGGTAGAATCCAGATGGACAGCTGTGGTTGAGATTCTTGGGTAGCCACGAGATAGCAGAAGAGCCCTGGAAGCTTGGGAAGAGGTGGTGACCAAACTGGGTGTCACCCACAGATTACACTGGAAACAGTCACCTATCACTAAGAGTGGACTCATTGTACCCATGGTGATGGTGGTGGGGAGTGGGGTGGATCAGGCCACAGAACTCCTGGCTATAGGAAAGGTCCTTCATCACAGCTGTGGCTCATGAAAGCTTCCAAAAAACCTCACTGTTCTCTGCTGTTCCAGCTGCAGCAGAAGGGAGCTTGGTCAGAAACAAATTGGACGTTTCTTAGAACACTGTATGAAGACCAAATGAAAACCACACAGCACATGTATTCTTTTAGCTGGTCATTTGACCAATTGCTTGTTCATGGGAGACTGACTTATGGAAAATTGAGCTAAAGGCAGAATCTAAAGGACTCTTTCCCATTTCATCTGTATCAACTCTGCTTTTCTGTGTTTTATTTATAGTTAAATTTTGTGAAATAATAGAAAATATATGTATTGGTCTCGATCTCCAGTTTCTGGCACAAAGCTAAACCCTTTAATTTCCTAAGTGATAAGAGTAGTAGGAACATTTGTTCTAATATTTGGTCTTTGACCCCAGTTCCCAATACAGAGCTCCTAAATCCCTTGGAATTTAGGAATGTCTTTTGCTCTAATAAGGTGACTCTTGGTGGGCTTCTAGATAACTTCAGGATGGGGGTTGGTCTCAGAATGATCAAGCCATGATTAGAAGGTTGGGACTTTCAGAATGATCAAGCCATGATTAGAAGGTTGGGACTCTCATCCACTGGGAAGAAGAGGGGCCTGGAGATTGAGATAATAATCCATTCTGCCTACACAATGAAGCCTGCATAAAAATTCCCTAAGTTACCAAGTTTGGAGAGCTTCTGGGTTGGTGAACAAGTCTACATTCCAGGAGGGTGGCACACCTCAATGCCACAGGGACAGAAGCTCCTGAGCTCAGGACTTTTCTAGACCTCACCCTATAGATCTCTTCGTCCGGCTATTTATTCATATTTTTTATTATGGCCTTGATAATAAACCAGTGAATGTAAATAAGTGTTTCTCTGAGCTCTATAAGCCATTCTAGCAAATTATCAAACCCAAGGAGGGGTTATGGGAGTCCCTATTTAAAGCCAATTGGTCAAAAGTAAGGGTGACAACCTGTGACTTGCAGTTGGTGTCTGAAGTTGGGGCAATCTTGTGAGTTTGAGCCCTTTACCTGTGGGATGTACACTAACTCCAGGTAGATAGTGTCAAAATTGAATTGTAGAACACCTAGCTGGTGTCAGAGAATTGTTTGATATATGGAAAGCCCACACCTCTGGTGGCAGTATTGTGTGGTAATTGTGTGAAAGTGAAGGAGAAACACAGGAGTGTTATTCATAGATTCCCTTTTCTCTGTACCTGGGGCACTATATTAAGGAAGATTTTGTGTGGTGCTTCAACTTTGGTTTTGTTTTGTTTTGTTTTGTTTAAGTCATCTCTACACCCAACATGGGGCTTGAACTCACAGCCTCAAGATCCCATGCTCTACCAACTAAGCCAGCCAGGCACCCCTGTGTGGCACTTCAAAATTGAAGACAATGATTTCTTTTTACCATAATGAGGTACAAAAAAGACATTTCACTAGAAGGATCGACCACCATTGATATGTGATTAGTTATTATAAGTTTTATTCCAAGTCCAGCCTGCTGGAAGCCATCCATCCCACCGCCCCCCCCTCCCAAAACCCTGAATTTTCCATCTAGTAGCCTATCAGAAATTCTCTGGAATTGGCCTAGAATAAAAAAGTGGATGATTTGCTGATTATATGGAGCATTCATCATGGAGAGTGGGGGCGGCAACACCTTGCTGCCTTCCTAAGTCAAAGCAAAAATATCTGGAGGATTTAGAGTTTGCTGGGCCTAGTGAGCAACTTACTGGAGAATTATCTGTGCTCTCACTCTAGTTTCTTCCTGAGTTGGATCCACAGATTTATTTGCTTCCTGTGCATTTTTTAACTGAGTGATAAATTTAAAGAGCATTTTAAAGAACACCTGCCATGTTTTATCAAGGGGCTTTGATGCCTCTTAAGAACAAACTCAATCCCAGAAAAACCTCACAAGCAAAGGAACAGCCAAGGGAATGCAGCAGCCATCTGGAATGCCTGACCAAAGCAGGAGATAAGCCCAGTTGTAGTACAGTAAGTGTGAAGTCTTTTTTTGTTTTGTTTTAACTCGGCCTAGAATGTTGATTTAATTACATTTAAAATAAGAGAAAGAAAAATAGATTAAGATGCAATGTTCTCCACTTGTAATTGAGGGAAACAGGCCATTTTAAGGAAGCATCTAACCAAGGCCATTCAGAGAGTTAATGTGGTTGACCAGAGGGATACAAACAGAGTTACCTAGAATATAACTTGGAGCATTAAGATTCTACAGATAATTATATTATCATTTATAGCAGTTCTGGGCATTGTTATACTTAATCCTGATCACAAACATGCCAAGTGGGCATTGAACTTCCTATTATTTAGATGAAAAGAAAGATAAAATATATCAAGTATTGACCTAAGTTTATAAAACCAATGAATGAAAGAACTTGGATTTGAACATAAAGATTTTTCTTCTCTCACAATATCACACTGCCTTCTTACTTGTTTATTCTTTATTTCACACAAAGTAATTGTTGTTTTGTTATTAACCATGTATTCTAATTATTCTTTTGACATTCATTTAGCTAACATTTGTCAGAAACCTACTATTTGCCAGGGATTATAGGGGATACAACAATTCATAAGGCAAAGCCCCTCATCTCAGAGTTTACAGTCTGATAGGGAAATAATTGCAACATAAGGCAGAATGTAAAATATGCCAAAAGAGAAGTATGGGTCTCTGCTTCTCTATTCCTCCTTCCCACAGATAATCAATAATTAATCCCACTTTGTATTTTGCTCATACCTGCCTTCCAAGCAGACCAAATGCTTTGCATATATTATCTTGTCAACACTCCCAGTAGTAGAACAGCTTCATAGTTCAATTCCAAACACCTATCACTTTGTGAAACTGTGCGCAGGCAGTCTCACTCTTTCTCATGCCAGAGCAGAGCAATGACACAGCGTCTCAAATAGCATCAGTGATCTCAAGTACGCAGCACCAGCACCGAGGGTCACACACCTCAGTTTTACTTAGATCTGCATGGGCATACGGTCCAATTTTCCTTCTATAGATTATGGACTGCTAACACTGTTGGTAGGGCAGTAGGGGGGAGAAAATGAAAAGAATGAAGAAATTGTATTCCATTTGGCCAGCAGAAGAAAGCAAACCCTAAAGGGAAGTTAAGGGACACTAGTAGCATCTGAATGCTGAGTTATAATGAAGGCAACCATGTATGGTGCTGTGTGCTTTACTTTCATTATTTCACTTAACCCCCACATCTCCCAGTTCAAAAGGGTTGCACTTAACTCATGGGCAAGCCCTCGTATTATCTCCATTTTCTTACAGGTGGGACCTGGGATTCAGTTCGGTTCAGTAACTTGACTTAGGCCAGGTAGTTAGTCTAAAATGAGCAGGAGTTCAGTCACAAATCTGTTTTTTTAAAGCTCAGGTTCTAACAACTATGTTCTACCCCTTCTCAGCATTGGGAGAATCAAGGAAAGTTGCATAACAGAGGTTGGATGCCTGGAAAGGCTGGGGCAAGGCCAGGAAGACAGGAATTGGGAAACACTCAGGTTTAAGGTGAAGTCACGAATAGTTTAACAGTAAGAACTTGGCTGAAATGATGGAAACCCTACTCAAGCTATCTTAAACCATAGAGGAAGCTTTTGGCTCAGGGAATCAAACTATGGCACTAGTGGGGGAAGGGTCCTGTGGTCTTCATCTAGAGAAGTAAAGGCCTCAGCTCTCTGTCTCTGTCTCCCCATACTTCAGCTCTGCTTCTCTCTTTTCACTCATTAACACCAGCTCTCCCCATGAGGCTGCAACCATGTCTAGAACCTGCCTCAGGATTTTATCTTTATAGCTCCATGACTTGTGCGGAAAAAGAGCTGTTCCCCTTAATTTGAGTTAGGAAAATCCCAGGAAAATTTATGACTGGTTTTGCCTGCACTATTTACCTCCCTGTATTGGAATCTTACCCCAACCAAGCAGAGGGTGGGAGTAGGAGGAGAACTGCTTCCTCTTCTAGAAAAAGAGGAAAAAGAGATGTTTGACTGACAATAACATATGCCTCCTACAAACAGAAACCAGATTAGCTATCAGAATAACAGATGTAAGAAACTAACCATGGATGGAAAATACACCTTAAAATCAGGGTTTTTTTTTTCCGCCTAATAAATCTTCCTGCTGCCAGAAGATGATCCATGCCAACCGAGGATCTACAACATCAGAGACTCACAGAATCCTTCCATCTCCTGTCTCTCCCCATTGCGTACTATGATCCATCCACATTGTTTTTCCTTTGGCCACTTTTTTGTAAGTACCAAACTCCATTCCTTCTTAGATTATACTAGCTGTTCCTCCGTTTGCAATGATTTCCCCCAGTTGTGCAGATCTCAGCTCAAATGCTACCTCCTGATAGAGGACATCTCAAACTACCTTTTTATTATAAGGCAATCCCTGGGGAGTTTTATCTTGTCATAGTAAATAACACCACTGACATTCTCATTCCCCTCTTTTCTCCTCTCCTCTGTTTTCTTTACTGTTTAGCTTCCCTAAAATATGAGTTCTCTGGGAGCAGAGATCTTTTCTGTCATCTTGCCCATTATAATGCCAGCACGGACAATAGTGTCTGGCATACTGTGTGGGTCCTTAATACATATTTGTTGAATAATTGATGAATCCTAGACTTAGAAGAGACTACAGCATTTAACTTGGTGGCTTGTACATAAGAGGGGCTTAAAACATGTTTCTGAATAAATGAAAAATAGGAGAATCCAGGAAACCTATGTTTTTTTCAAACTGTGGTGGGAATTTGCTGAATTTGAATAGTATAACCAAGACTTCAGATCTTCACACCAAGGATGAATGGCAAAGATCCACCTTCCCCTTCCACATTCTTATTAGGTGTCTGAGCTGCATGAGTGATACTTTGGAAATGACTGGCTTCTTACGTGGCTATTCATTTATTGAGCAATGTCATATGGTTTACATATTTTAGCTCCAATTCTGAGAGTTAAAGTAGTAGGTAACTTGCCCAGAGCCCAAAGGTTTATAAAAGGCAGAAATGGAAGTGTTCCAAATGTGCTCTAGCACATCTAGAAGATCTCAGAGTTGTGTATTTGGTCAGCTCTAGTAGTTGATACCTGCCCACAAACCCATTTCATTTTTATCTATACCTGGCATGTGGGTAAACAGATGAAAATCGATTCATGGTTGTCCCAGAGGTCTTTGTCTCTTAGGACAGTGGTTGAAAAGTAAGGTCCTCAGAAGCACATCATTATGTCCTGAGGACATGTTAGAAATACAAACTCTGAGGCTTCATTCTTTTTTTTTTTTTTTAAAGATTTTATTTATTTATTTGAGAGAGAGAGAACACCTGAGAGGGGATAGGGTCAGAGGACGAAGCAGACTCCCTGCCGAGCAGGAAGCCCAATGCGGGACTCGATCCAGGGACTCCAGGATCATGACCTGAGCCAAAGGCAGTCGCTTAACCAACTGAGCCACCCAGGCACCCTCTGAGGCTTCATTCTTGATCTGTTGAATCAGAAACTCTGGGAATGAAAAATGGGGGTAGAGTGATGAACTGTCCTGGTTTTTCCAGGACTGAAGGGGTTCCCAGGATGTGGGATTTTTAGTTTTAAAACTTGGCCAGTCCTGGGCAAACTGGGATGAGTTGGTTCCTATATTAGTTTTTTTTTTTTATTGCTACCATAACAAATTACCACAAACTTACAGCTTAAAACAACACATTTATTATCTTTGCGGTTCTATAGGTCAAAATTCCAGTGTGGGTCTCACTGGGCTGAAATCAAAGTGTAGCAGGGCTGTGTTTCTTTCTGGAGGTGTGATGAGAATCCATTTCATTGCTTTTTCCAGTTTCTAGGGGCCCCCTTCCTCTGTCTTCAAAGCCGGCAATGTTGTGTTTGGGGGACCATTCTTTGGCAGCCGCATGGTTCTCTGGCTATAGCCAGAAAAAGTTCTCTGATTTTAAGGACCAATGTGGTTAGATAAGGCCCACCTCAAGATCCTTCCATTTGCCAAGTCCCTTTCATGTCAGCTAATATATTCACAGGTTCCAAGGAATAAGATTCAGGCATCTTTGGGAAGCCATTACTCTGCCTACCACAGTTACCATAACTAGAAGCCAAATTTTCAGTAGTAAATACAGAATTTTCAGTAAGAAAACCAGTAAAGTCCTAGGCAGAGACAGGACAAGTTGGTCCCTTCACTGGGGTGACAGAGGGCAGAGAAGAGCCGTCTCACTGTGGCGGTGGGACCACATTGTGAAGTGGAGAAGGAGGCTCTGAGCTAGGCAGAAGTCAGAAGGAGGCAGATCTGTTTTTTTGAGTTGCCTGTTGTGTGATTTTTGTGTAACCTGATTCCGATTTTCTCTTTTTCAAGCTTGTGACATGATCTCCCATCTGTAGACATTTTTGTGTGTGTCGAGTATAACCATACTAATTTATTATTAGTCACTAACCATGGGTAATTCACTGTTGCTTATAAAATGCTACATTAACTACTGCTACCATTTAGTTATCAAGTTTTGATGGTAGCAAAAACAAATCATGACTTTAATTGTCTGAATCTGGCTCTCTGTGTGTGATCAGCATATGATCAGGACCTTGCTGAGTCCTACGGAGAACCGGTGAAAGACATTCACGGGATGCGGGCTGTAGTAGTAGCTCTTGCAGGGAAGCAATGTTCCATGAGTATTTTATTGTGTATGGTATATAGGAAGGATTTATTTGTCCCGTATAAATATCTGACTCTCTCTAGGTCTGCCATCTCTTTAGATGAAATGCCACCAAACAAAACACCTTCTAAAATAGCTAGAAATAGATGCACAGATAGAGCATTGGTAATGCTGCTGAAGTTTTGTGACTTTAATATAAACATGGGTATAGGAAACCAACGAATGTCTCTCTTCTTCATGGTGACTGGAAGGCTGGGAATGGAAGTGGAGTGAGGATTTTGCCCCCCGTGAGGTCATAGGTGCAGCTCTACTTTACATTATGATGTAGATGCTTCTCTTTAAAGGCGAGAGCACAGTCCTGGGAATGAAGATAGACATGCCAGTACTCAAATCCCAAGTCCATCCCTTATTAACTGTGTGACCTAAGGGACATTTCTTATCTTTGTGAGCTTTATTTTTCTCAGCTTTAAAAAAAGGATAATGAGACCTTATATTTGTTGTGAAGATTAAATAATAACATTATGTTTTAAGTGTCTGGTACAGAGTTGGCACAAGTAAATGGCAATTATTAACATTATTGGTTCACTTTTCAGAGATATCTCCAATAATCAGTAGTTTTAGTCAGTAGTAGCCATTTTCACTCCTTGAAAGGCCATTCATTCAACATGCTTTCTATTCTGTGTCAGGCTGAAATGGATGGTATAAAAATTAATAAATGAAGAATCTGTATCTTCCAGCAACCACAGTCTTCCTGGAGAGATGACACTTGCTTGGACTGGAGGAACCAGTTAGTGACATTTGGAGGAGAAGAGAGCACACTACACTTCAAGAACAGCATGAGCTGAGCCAAAGCACAGAGGTAAGATGCACCCCTGGTCTGTGTTGGGAATGACATGTAGTTTGGTATTGCTGTGATGTAAGTATATTAGGAAGGAAGTGGTCAGAGTTGTGGCTGAAGATACCAGCTGAAGCATGAAAGATCTCCATGGTGGCAGGGAACTTGCACATTGTCTGTGCATGGTGGGGATCCATTGATGGTTTTATGTGGGGAATGATGTAATCTAATTAAGATCTTAAAATATCACTCCAACCAGTCTATGGAGAAGAGATTGAAGGAGAGGAAGGGTGAAAGAGAAATTGGGGAGCTCAGTGAAGAGGCTCTAACAGTTATGGTATCTGCATTGAACAGAAACCAACTAAGGTACCTCATGAGACTTCAACTAAAGAACTTAAAGAGAGAGTGTGAACAGAGTTAAGGGAACCACCAAGACTGGGAAAGCATGCCAGAGCTAGCAAGAGTGGGAACCATTACCAACCCCTGGCATGAAGGGTCAAGGGAAGGGAATAGTGACGGCTGGAGCCATGGAGAGAAAGCACTGTGATAGGAGTTGTAAGAGTTGGGTTTCCGAGAAGTTAACCCCAGAGGAGGATTCATGTGCAAGTGATTTATGCAGGAAATGCTTCTAGGAGGAACTAGTAAGGAAGCAGGGGAAGAAGCCATGCATAGGTACTATTTCATCAGCATTTGGTGGAAGGAAAGTGCTATACCATGAGGTAGGAGTCAGAAGGCCTGGTACCAGGTCTTCTGCCACTTAAGTCACTCAAAGTCCCTGGCTTTTAGTTTGATCATCTGTAAAATGGGGAAAGTGCACCTTACATAGCCATTGTGGGGATGAAATAGGAAGTATGAGGGTTTTGTAAGGGGGTATGCCAGTGTAGGGTGCTATGACATAGAAAAGTCGTAGATGTTTTAGCCTGAGTGATCTAGGGAATGTGAGTTCAGACCTGGGGCCACACATGGAGGCTGGTCTTAGGTCTTCTGGGCCTCATGTTTATGCTCTAGGCCTAATGTAAACAGTCTTTAAATTAGTTCCTGGACACTAATGGCTATCTTTTTATGACTAATAGAAAAGATCCTGCCAAATGAATTTTTATTTTCTTATAATGATGGTTAATTTTGGAGATTTTCATCTTTTAACGTGGATATAGCACCTAAATGATGGTATATAGGTACAAATTACTGTGATTATTATATTTTTGAAAGGTAAATTATCTGATATTGAGTCATTATCACCGTAGGGGCTCTGTTGACCAACAATACTGTTATCTCGCTATTGGAAATCTGATGGTATACCTCAAATGAATAGAATTGCTGCCCTCTAAAATGATTTTGAAATCTTATTATTGCCATTATCACTATTTTACATTTCCCTAAACTTTTCTACAAACATCTGGGTTATAGAATAGTTTCTCACTAACTGATAACATCCAAGATACTGTGAGACAGTTTGGCAAAACTTTTTGCTGAGGAAAACCCTCTCATTATCTGGATGTTGAGGAGACAGGCAGCATAGCAAGGAAGGTGACCTGTTGGGGCATCTGATTCCATTGTGATCGACACAGGAGTTACTTCCTCCGATGACAGCAGGAAATACTGGTAACCTTGGCAACACTGGTGGCCCTTCCCATCCTTTTTAAATTGAAATCACTGTTGCTAGGATACATCCTAAAGCAAAAGGAGGGGAAAAGAGGGGAGCAAGAGAATGAGAGAAATGAGAATGGGAGGGGGAGAGAGGATGAAAGGGAAGGAGAGAAAATAAGAGGATAAAAGGAAAATAGCAAGTGGTATTTGAAGGGTTGGCTTCTGGATGTGAAAGAGGCTGTTGAATTATTGCCAAAATTAGAGAAGATGGAGTGGGGGTAAAAGTAGAATGTTAGTTCCTGACTTACTGACAATCAATAATTCATACTTCATTTTGACTTTGACTTTTCTCAAACAAGCTACTTATCCTTGATGTGGGTGTTTTCATACTGCCTCAGAAGGGAAATGTTTATCAGCTCTCTTTCCTTTACCCAAACCTCCATCAGCATTCTTCCTTCTGATGCCTCACTTGTTCACTAGCCTGAAAATGAAATATCTGCAGAGAACAGCATTCTGTTAAAATGCAGTGAATGCTCCTCTCTCAGGAGGGCACAGGTGAAGTTTCTCTGGTGTCCAGAGGAAGCCATAACCCCACCATCCATGCATCTGCCCTCTCGCCTCTCGATCTCCTTTCTCTCCATGTACAGCTTGGAGAGTAGGGGAAAACAAAGAGTTGCAGCAGCTGACAACCTCTGAGTTCAGGGGAAAGGTGGCACTTGCTCTGGGTGATTGTAGCTTTTTGTAACAGGGGAGTCACATCATGCCAGACTTACAAATGAAGAGAACTGGTAGCTGAACGGTCCCTTCCTCTCTACTGTGGTGGGGAAAAGAGTCACCCTGGGCACATTCCCCCACTTCCAGAAAATTAGTAGGTTACCCAAGATAGAGCCATAAAGTCAGTGGCTTGGAAATCTTGGGCATCTTGTTATAGTTGAAGGGATTTTGTACACTTTGTTCACCATGGCATCTTTAGCACCTAGACGAGTGCCAGGAACATGGTAGGTGCTCAATAAGTGCCAATGAATGAATGAAAAGAAATCACTTGCCACAGTCCTCTCACTGTTCCCAATCTTAGTTTGGGGGGTGCCCGTCCCCTTTGACTGGGGTCAAAGCTGAGGAGATAGAGTTTTTTTTCCCCTAGAATTCCTAGCAATGAACTTTCACAGTCTTCCCCCTGGACATGAATGAGAAAGGAGGTAGTGCCTGGTTCTGCCATAGTCATTTGTAAACATGGTAGCCTAAGACAAGAGCTAATCCTAAGGAAGCAGAGCCGAGAAGGGAGGACTCTGACTTTCTGCCCAGAGGACTGTTTCCAGTGTCTCCCAAAGCTGCATACTCTTCAAATATCCTGGAGATCAGGGTTCTCCACACTGCACTGGGAGCCACAGGGGAACAGAGATGCAGAGGTGCCCTTTTCCCAGTGCAATGGCCCACTTTGCCACCTGGGCACTGAATCAACATTGCTTGTGTTTTTCTGCTTTACCAAATTTCTAAAATCAAAAAACAAAGCAAAACAAAAACCAAACTGGTAACTCCCTTCCACGGGAGTAGCTCTCTTGGTCCCTAGCGTTTCAGATTTGGCTGAGAAACCTTCTTCCCTCTTTCACCTCATTATTCCCACTCCATAGCTGCTCCTGAAGTCTTTGGATTTTCTCACAGATTTCCTTTTTAAAGGTATCTTTGACTAATGCAAATCAATAAAACAGACACCAAGAAGCTTCCCACCCAGTAATTTATGATAGTCCTGTAGACTACTTGAGTTTCAGATAGGGCTCAACCGGGACCCACTACCATAAATAAAATAAAAGACATTCTAAAGGGCTCATCCATTGCCAATATTCTATGGCTTTGAATCTAATACATGATTTGTATCATCATTCTAGAATTTAAAACTCAATATTTTTTATGTCCCTATTATCTGCTAGGCATTGACCTGAACACTGGTTACTGCCATCATGGAACTTACAATCTAGTGGGCATGGGGGATAGATAGGCCATAAAAAAATGAACGAGATTTCAGGTCATGATATGTGCTACACAGAAGACAAAACAGGGTGATGTGACAGTGCATCTAGGGTGTGAGGGGTCGATCTTACCTAGGGTAGCCAGAAGGCCTCTTGGAGGAAGTGACAAGTGAACCAAGATCCAAATGATGAGAAATATTTGATCACATGAAGAGACAGGGGGAGGTTGTTCTAGACAGAGGAAGCCACAGTTGAAAACTCTGCAGGGGAAATGAGCTTGGAGGGTTGTGTTTTTCTTTCTTTCTTTCTTTTTTTTTTTTTTAAGATTTATTTATTTATTTGAGAGAGAGAGAGCACGCACAAGTGAGAGGGGCAGGGAGAGGAAGAGAGAATCTCAAGCAGACTCCATGCTGAGTGCAGAGTCCAACACGGGGCTTGATCTCATGACCCTGAGATCATGACTGAAACCAAAAGTCGGACACTTAACCGACTATGCCACCCAGGTGCATTGAGCTTGGAGTTTTAAAGAAAATTAACAGAAAGATTAATGTGGCTGAAGCAAGGGAGAGAGAGAGGTTCTAGAAAGGACAAAGTCCCATAGGGTCTTGAAGACCTTGAGGAGGAGCTTGGAAGCCAGTGCAAAGCAAGGGAGCAGTATATGATTTTAAAACAATCATCCTGTTGCTTTGTAGAGAGATGATTATAGGGAGGCAAGGATACAAGCAAAATGATGGGCTGGAGCTAATGCAGCAGTGTAGTTGAAAGGTGCTGGCAGCTTGGATTAAGGTGAGGCAGTGCAGCTAGGGAGATTGGATCCAGGCAGTGAAAAAGGTGGTAGAATCGAGGACAGCAACTAGGTTTGGGGCTGTGTGAGTGAGTGAATTGGGCTATTGTACTGAGGGAAGACATGGGATATAATATTTGGGGGGACTGAGAGTTTCATTTGGATCTAATATGTTTATGTAGGAAGTTGAATACATTAGGTTGTAATGCAGAGAAGGTCAGAACTGGAGGTGTAGACTGTGGATTAATTAGGCCGTAGATGGTATTTTAATTATGCAGCTGGATGAGATCACCTGGGAGAATGGAGAGAGAGAAGTGCAGAGGGCCAAAGAACACGCACATTTAGAGGAGGCCAAGTGAGCAGAGGAAGAAGTGCCAGCAAATAGGAATCTAATAAAGAAAAGCCATAAAGTTGGAGGAGAACAAGAGAGGCTGGTATCAAAGAGTCAGAGAAGGGAGCTGTAACTGTATTGACTGTTGCTCAGAGGTCAGGTTAGATATGTAGGAGATGTAACCGCTGGATTTGAAAACATTGGTGACCTTGGCAGGAAGTGTTTCAAAGCAGTGGTGGGTTGAAAATTAGACTGCACTGAGTTGAAAACTAAGAGGTAGCAATAAGGAGAGAGAGCAAGCAAGGGAATTCTTTTAAGAAGTTTGGTTGTACAAAGAAGAAAAGAGATGGTGTAGCATTTGGAAGGAGATTTGGATTCAAGACGAAGTTTCTTTCACTTACAAAGATCAGAGATATGAGAGCATTTTTAAACATGAAATGGAATGATCACCCATGAGCCTTCCAATGCCTGGCCCAAATTCCAAGGGCCCGGATGTACAAAAGTAGATGGGTCCTCTCTGAGAACTTCTCAGAGGCCTGAAGCTCCCAGTCTTGGTAGCATGCCCCAGGAGGCATGTCTTTTTTCATTGGTTATTGCCTCACTGTTACAACTCTGAGTTATTAAAAGGTCAATGCTGGATCCAGCTTTCTTTATCAAACTGCTAATACAATATTAGTTTTAGCCATCAAATCGAAGAAGAGAAAGCTTTCCTGGGTGGTTAATAACTAAGAAGACAGAAATTAAATTTGGCCTAAAATTATTATTTAAAAATAAAATCGAACAGAAGTAGAAAAATGATGAGAAAAACAATCCCTCCTGAAACAACCCTGTCCATTTTATGTTTCCATTCTGCATTATTTTGGGATAAAATTAGTTTACCCTTTTTGTTAAGGGATCTGGCAATTCTAGGTGCTTTTGGGAAATGAGGAGAGCAGTCTGAGCTGGGGTCTGACACTGTCCCTGTAACAGAGTGTGCACTAAGTTTTAGTATTTTTTGAAGGTAAAAATAAAGCTTCTGACTTGAAAAGTTACCTCCTAGGAGAGAAATGGGAATTAACTTGGAGGCAGACTATCCTTTGTTCTGGAAAGAGCTATCCTTTATAGATTCCTAGTTTAGAAGAAACCCTTCAAAGAAAAGGATAAGTGTCTATACCGATAGTACCGTTCTTATCCAGTTTTTTTAATTTGGATTGGCCATGTAAACATGTCTTTATTTGTTCTAAGTGTCCCTGAGTGTTGGGTTAAGGTTGAGATGGGCACTGACGAGGCAGAATGGTGTTTTCCATAGTATGATCATTGGACCCCTCACATCAGCATCACTAGGGAGTTGGCTAAAAATGCATAGTCCTGGTTGCCACTGCAGACCTATTGGATTAAAATCTTTGTAGGTGGGTCCACAAATGTGAACATTCAACAAACTCTCCAGATGATTCATATCAGTTGTGTGCTCCTAAATGTTCAACTCTTGGTTTGGGGGGTAGGGTGGTGGGAGAAGCCCTGATATATATTATTTACCAGTATCTCTTCCTTTACACCAAAAAGAGAGGTTAGAATAATAATAATAATAATAAAACCCTGATAGAAATAAAGGGGAGTTTGGTGACTATTTTCTTTTTATTTTTTGTCAAGGACTATTTTCACTACTCTGTAGTTCAGGCTCGCAGCTGACATTTATATTTAGCAAGCTCTGCTTTCACCTTGCCTCCTCTTTTCTCAGAAAACAGATAACTCTTTCTGTTTGATAGTTGCTGCCAGTCACGTCTCTCCTCCTCCCCTTCTCCCTCCAGCCAATCCTTCTCTTTTCAGTGCCTCTACCCCTTCTCCCACAGCACTATTTGGATGCCCACCCTTTATCATCTATGTTATATTTGTAGCTTTGTCTTGAACACGACAAAGCTGGGATTTCCAGGGCTGCTTCTGTACCCTCCCTCCCTGAAACATTTATGTAAAAAAAAGAAGGGGGGGGGGGGCCGCGGTTCTCAGAAGGCAGGAAACTAAAAAACTGATTGGACCCAGGAGAGGGCGGCTGCTGCCTTAGACTGGAAGCTCATCAGCTCATCTCTTCACTCCAGAGAGAAGTCACTGGAAATTCTTCACGCCCACCAGGGTGTCACACACATTGCCTCCTTCACCTGAGGCTGACCTCAGAGCCGAGGTGCAATCTTATCACCCACCTCATCACCCTGTCACCTGATAATGCATCCCTGTCACATTCTTCTCAATAAACCTTATAATATCTGCTCTTCTCAACACCTGGGGCCTAACCCCCGGGCATTCATCTCAGAAAGATGGCCCTGAAGTTCCTTTCATCTGTTACAGGATTAACATGATACATCAGTGTCCTTTTCTTTTCCCAGTGGGTTATGCATTTGGTGGTTACAGAGCCCAGTGGCACGAGGAGTTTAAGGATCTGAATTGTTTATCCTGACTCATCCTGTGGTCAACTTCAACCAAAGAGCTTAACAGCTCAGCCTTCAGTTTTTCCAACTTTGAAAGACAAATCGTACATAATAAAGCTCCCTCCTACCATGCACACACACTTATTTCATAGGTATTTTTAAAGGATAAATAGCGATAGAAGTTTTATCAGTTCAGGATCAGTTCTTTGGTTGACTTGCGAACAAAGCTGGAAATGGTTCGGTATGCCATGTAAAGGTTTCATGTTTTCAGAGAGCTCTATTGAAGTGCTTTGTATGAATCATCCCTCTCATTTTTCCTAACAACGCTGTGAGGGTTTTCTAGATGAGCAAACCAAGGTTCAGAGGACTTGAGGTAATAGGGAGAGAGCTGGCATGGAAACTCAGGTCACTGGCTTTCCCTAATGACTCTCAACTCAGTGTCTCAGACATAAGTAACTCCATAGCAAGGTCTTTCTCTTGAACTCCAGACTGTATGTCCAAGTGCCCTTTGGGCATTGCTATTCTTTGGAGGCTGCCATTGCAAGACAAAGGCTCTTCCTGATCTGGCAACTGCCTTCCCATCTGGCCTTCTTGTATACCTCTCTCCCTCTCTATGTTGAGCCCTACTGAACTACTTAACAGTTGGCAAAAACATGTGCTGTGATAAATCCTGTGGTCTCCCACATGTATCTTTCCTTTGGAATCAAGGCATATATTTTCATAACTACTAGAAGTGCTGGCTATTGCCCACTGATAGCTGAGAATTTCTAAAGAAATTGCCTTCTACCAAAAGGAGTTGCCATGAAGAAAGTTACACCTTTCTCCAGAAGCAGCCTGCATTTCATGACTGGTCAGTTCAGGGGGTATAAAGCCCAATACTCAAAATGGACAACTCTGAAGGCCATTCCAACTCAGAGCCTCTCCCATAGGATTGGCTGAGTCTTTGTTGGAACTGCCTCGCTGTTCAAACTTTTTCCTCTGTCTAACCCTGCTCCTCTTCCCACCTCACAAGTTTTTTTTTTCTTTCCAAGAGCCCTCTACATAAAACTGTATTCACATTTCTGCCACACAGTCTGTTTCCTGGGAAGTCTGACCTAAAACAGCTGTTACCAGATTTGTCCCTACCAGATTTAAAATGGGATTTTTGAGTTATATTATCCTTTGGCTAGCTGGAAATGAGAACCCCATTACTGGTGGCAGGTGGAATTTTGATAACTCCTGGAATGCTGGAACAGTGCAAAAGTTATATCATCAGTGGTAAACTGGGATGGAAACTGAAAGAGAATGTATTGGCAGGTGTACTGTCTCAGGAGATTAAGAGGTTCTAGGAGAGTAGTCAATATAGAGACTATGGAATCACATGGCTTTGGCTGAGTGCTATCAGACATTAGAGAAAGGCAATGAAGGACTGAGAGTGATTAATCTCAAATTTAGGGCAAAGCAAGAGAGCCAGAAGTCCTGAGGGTAGAAAAGCTGAGGACCAGAGCTAGAATATGATTTTAAGTACAGCAGAGTTCCAGAGAAGATTAATTTGTCAACCTGGTAAATCTGCCTTACCAAGTTCATGGCCTTAATTGCAAAGGAATGAGGCTCTGAGATTTAAGATGGTGCATTATCTGGGTTTATGCCTTTGGAAATCTTGAATCCTCAGTTTCCCCTGCACCCAGAGAAGTACCCTATTCCTTCCTGAATAGGGATGTTATCACTTCTTTTTGCTTGCAAGATAGCAAAATAACCTATACTTCCACACTTCCCCTCATCTATCTACACCTTCCCTCTTGGCCACCAGACCAATAACTGGGTTCAAGACACAACGTAACTGGCTGGGAAGAGTTTGGTCTTTCTACTAGCAAAAGAAAGGAACTGTACACACAAAGAGCTGCAGGACCTGGCCAACATGTATCAATAGGACCAGGAGAGAAAGTATGGACTTGATCCTGAGGTTCTGGGTCAAGGTGGAGAATGTGGGAGAATGAGGGCAAAATGTAAGTTTGGATAAGGGGGAATTTATATGGAACATTCTCCATTGGTGTAGGACTTAATACCCTGTCAAGGACCCAGGAGACAGTGCTAACATGCAGCTAGAATGGCTCCTAGAAGCTTGGAAACAGCTTTGGTACACACTAACTAAAAATACCAGACCTTCTCCGGTACATGAGGAAAGAAGAGATCAAAAGGTTTAGAGAAGTGGGTATGCTGGAGTGGGTGTACTATGCAAAGCAGAAAATCCATCTGCTAACCAGCTTAAGGGTCCACTGGATACTCCATTTACCGGAGTGATAAAGGGTGCACTGATGAGAGGGGCACCAGCATAAACGAGGTACTCAGTGGTGACTGTTCTCTGTAGGCGAGGGCTGACGGTGGAAGATGCTGGCACAGGATTGGGAACCCTGAGAACAATAAAGAGGATGGCAAGATAATAGAAGCCAGGTGGTGGCACTTCACTATCAAAAGCAAAGTAGTCACCATGATCATAATAAATGGCCAGTCTGAGTAATAGCCAGGGAGGCCTGACCCCCACAGGGCCAAGGAGATGGTTAATAAAACAGTGTACCACAGGCAGTTAACAAAGGCATGCTCCATGTATGCAATCAAAGGAGTCAGATTTAGATAATCAGGAGGTTGAGAACTTACTGTAATAAAAAGTCAAAATCGCTTATTCAGTTTCTGGAAACTGAGCCAGTTCTCTCAGGCCCAGATCCCACTGCTTAAAGGAGAAGTCAGGTCTCCAGGAGGGAGAGACCTTCAACCCTTTATTAAGCATATGTGATAATGATTCCCTTAGTACTTCCTCCAGGTACCTATGACTATTAGAATAATCATGCCCTAAGAAAAATGAGAATACCAGTTATTTTGAGTAGGTTTGTAGACAGGGTCTAAGTTAATAGTGATAGCCAGGGACCTAAAGGATCATTGTGGCATCAATTAGAGTAGCAGCATATAGGAGCCAATTAACAAGTGGAAGCCTGGTCTAGTTCTATCTCACAGTGAGTTCACTAAGTCCATTGACTCACTACATAATCATTTCTCTGATTCCCAGATATAAAATTGGGACATACTTGGTAGTTGGAAGAATTGCTATATTGGTTCTTTGTCTTTGGACTGGCACATCCCTCTTTCAGCCTGCCAAGATTACTTGCCTATCTGTGAGCAAACTAATGAATTCATGGGTGGCATCATGTCCCCTATTTGAATCATTAGTATGACTTCTACAAAAAAACAGGTGGGTCTTTGAAGATGAGAGAGGACTTCTGCAAACTCCATCAAGTAGTAGCCCCCATTGCAACTGCTATGCTGTATGTGGTATCTTTGCTCGAGCAGATTAACACAGCTTCAGATCCATAATATATAGCAGTTAATCTGGCAATGGGATCTTTTCCATACCTTTTAGGAAGAAGGATCAGAAGTAGTTTGTGTTCGTGTGGACTGGACAGCCATATATAATGGTCTTGCCCCAGGCTATGTTAACTCTCTTGTCCTCTGGTATAATACAATCCAAAGGGACCTAGACTCTTTATTCTTCAGAACATTATCAGTCCACTGTATCTGTGACATGTCACTTGGACTGCATGAGGAAGAAATAGCAAATACATTGGAGGCCTTGGTAAGACACATGCACTCCAAAGGATTGGAGATAAATCTAATGAAAATTCAGGGCTCTGACATGTATGTTTTTAGGAGTATAGTCATCAGGGACATGCCAGGATATTCCTTCCAAAGAAAAGGAGAGATTAATGCATCTTGTATCTTCCACCCCTAAGAAAGAAGCACAACACTTTTAAGGTTTCTTTGGGTTCTGAGGATGGCATATTTCATACTGGGAAATATTGTTTCAACCCATTCACCAAGTGACACAGAAGGACTACGAGCTTTGATTAAGGCCCAGAGCAGGAAAGAATTCTGCAGCAAGTCTGGCACAGATGGTCTTGCAGAAATAATGGTAGTTATCTGTGATGGAAAAGATATTGTTAGAGGTTTGTGGTCAGCCCCAGTTGATAAATTGCAAAAAGGACACCAACCAGCTACTTGGTGATTAGTTGATTACATTGGACTCTTTCTGTCCTGGAAATTAGTGATTCATTTCAACTGGGAAGGAGACATATTTTGGGATAGGTTCCCTTTCCTTCCTACAGGGCTTCTTCTAGCACCACCATAAGAAGGTTTACAAGAAAAAAAAAGAAGATTTACAGGAATATTTGATCTACCCATACTATATACTGTAGAGCATAGCCTCAGACCAAACAATGATGTTGCAGCAGTGGGTACATGACCACCTATCCATTGGGCCTATTACATTCTGCACTAATTGGAAGTTGTAGGTCTGAGAGATGATGGAATTGACTTTTGAAAGGGCAGCTGAGGTATTGGCTTGCAGATGATAGTCTATGAGGATGGGGCACCATGTTTCAGGATGCAGTAACAAAGACCCTTATATGGCTCTGTTCCCTAATGGATCCAGGATGACTCCACTCATCAGTCCCGGTGACTCAGTTGAGGAATGTATTATTCTCAAGCATGTGTTTATGGCTCTGTGGGTCTATACTAAGTACTGGATCCTAAAGGAAGGATCTCTTATTCCCCTTTTAAGAATCCCATTAAACTTTAAGCTATGACTACTACATGGTAACCTAAATCTCCGCATGCTGAGTCTAGCAAGCAAGGAAAGGAAGCACAATATTGGTAGAGATCATTGACTGATCATTAGGAAGAGGTAAGGCTACTACTACACAATAGGGTCCAGAAAGAGTAAATCTAGTAGAATAAATAACCTACTCTACTGACTTTAATCAAGAAATGGACAAGTACAGAGGCGCCTGGGTGGCTCAATTTGTTAAGCATCTGTCTTCAGCTTACGTCATGATCCCAGGGTCCTGGGATCTAGCCCCACTCAGGCTCCCCGCTCAGCGGGGAATTTGCTTCTCCCTCTTCCTCTGCCCCTCCCCCCACTTGTGGTTTCTCTCTCTCTCAAATAAATAAATAAATAAATATTTCTTTAAAAAAAGAAAGAAATGGACAAGTGCAGCAGCTGTAGTATGGCATGGTTACCAGGGGCCCAGGAACTCAGTGATGACTGTCGAAATCATACTACTAGGTAAGCCACCTAGACCATGAGAAGTACCAGACTAGGGTGAAAGGAATCTAGAATGAATCATAGAGGAAGGAGATGATGAGTGTCAATTTCAATCTTAAGACCAACCTTGGTGGGAAAGGCTGACTTTCACCTTACTCATTTTCCTCTTGTAAATTTCTCCAACAAGAGAGACCACCCAGACATTTGAAGGCACTCTTTTCAGATGGAATGACTTACTATATGAATCAGGTGACTCTAAGTGGTGCAAACGTGGCCCATATTGGATGCTATGATGTAACATCTAGATCCCTTCTTCAGAAGGCATGTATTCATCCCACAGTTGTTGCTGATAGGCTATAACTGATATGGTCTCTGGAAATTGTCCTTGGTTGAAGGGAGCTGCCTTGTCCAAGGCCACACCCTCTCCCAGGGGCAGTCTAATTGAATCACTTGATGCTGCAGAGGTGCAGGGTTTCAGCCTTCTTGTCATGATGCAAACAAGTCTTAAGGGATATCCCAGCTCCAAACCTCCCATAAGTCTGAGCTCCCATAGGTCTGTCAGTTTCTCTTCTTACCCAATCCTCTTCTCTCATTCTTTATTGGTGGTATTCTAGAAAGTACTCCCTTATAAATAACCCTCATGCAAATATATACCTCAGAATCTGTTTTCTAAGCAACTGAACCTGAGGTAAGTGCTCTTACTGCTTTCAGACTTTTCAACATGCTAATACCTCAGCTTGAAGTGCCATTGCCTATCTTCAGCTTTACCTAAGCCAGTGATTTGCAACTCTTCTTTCCCATTAAAATTATTTAATTGCTTTTAAAAAATAACAATTCTGAGGACCTATCCCCAAAGCAATGAAATCAGAATCTCTGGGCATGGAGGCCTAACATCTATATTTTCCAAAGGTTCCCTTGATGTTTCTGATGCATAATGATGGCTTAAAACTACTGATCTTAACAATGCTTGCTTATCTTTTGGATATCAACCAGCTGTCCCTTCTTCTGAAAAGTTCTCCCTGATCTGATTCCTTAAGGTCCCGACACTTACTGCCCCCTGTGCTTGCCTCTGATTGGGGACTTATCACACTCTATAATTACCCTCTTACTGATCATTTTTGTCCACCTGACTATGAACTCCTTGAGAGAGAGATTATATCTTAATCATTGCAGTAACCCCAGTGAATAGCCCTGTGTCTGGCACATACTTCTTTCTCTCTACATATATGTTAAGTAAGTGGGATGTAGATTTGGGAGTCACTGGCTTTCAGATAGTAACAAAAGCTGGGAATGAGGTTGAGATTACTATGGAAGCGTGTACAAGTGTCAATCTTTTTTACATATGAGAAATCCTTTTTAACGTTAAAGTTTTAATTACAACAGAAAATCCAACATACGTTTGAAACAATTAAAATACATATGTAGGGAAACTTAGTACATTTATTTTTTCAGATAGTACACATTTGGTTTCAAGGGCTTCTTTTGATTATACAGAAGTCTGCTCAAGAATTTCTCTAGAAGGAGAGTAGGAACCAGGACAGAACCTTTGGAACATTGATGCGTAAGAGTAAATGGAAAAAGAAGTGGTTGCCGAGGACAGAGCGAAGGATGGGCCAGAGGTAGGTAAAGACCATTCAAATGGTCTTTGTCCATTTGACTAATGTCTGGAAAGGTTGGATAACAATTGGTTTTGGCTATGAATTTCACCTTTTAACTTTCTTTCTTCCCTTACCCTAACTACAGCCTTTTTGAGAAGAATGGGTTACCAACACCCTATGTTATGACCTTTACCCTTAAATATACAACTCTGCATATTGGGACAATCATTTAGAAGATATAAGGGTGGG
Source organism: Neomonachus schauinslandi (assembly GCF_002201575.2). Classification (NCBI taxonomy): domain Eukaryota; kingdom Metazoa; phylum Chordata; class Mammalia; order Carnivora; family Phocidae; genus Neomonachus; species Neomonachus schauinslandi. The sequence continues at coordinate 59,672,666 of NC_058403.1, forward strand.
AAGTTAATAGTAGAAGCAAAGCTGAAAGAAACTACATAGTGGGCCATGAGGTAGAACCTGGCAATAAAAACATAGGCCATGAGTAATTCAAAGACAAATCCATAGATCAGATGAATAAGCAAGTAATTTTACTTCTCTAAGTTTTAATTTTCTTTGGGAAATAATTAGCAATTTGGGTTTGATCGATTTTTTTACATTTGACCAGAATTTATTTATTCATTCATGTGCCCATAATGCACTGTGCTAGACACACTCGTTCATTTCATCAGCAAATCCTGTCAGTTCTGCCTTCAAAATATGTTGAGAATCCTACTACTGCTTTTGTGTACTGTGACCATCTTGCCCCAAGTCACTATCTTCTCTTTTCTGGATTATTGTAATCACATCTTTAATTGGTTTTCCTTTCCTGCCTCTCACCTAATCCCCACTACAATTTAACCTCCATATAGCACCTAATGTAATTCTTCAAAAATCATGACAGATCATATTATTCCTCTGGTTAAATCCTCCAAACAGTTCCTTCATCACTCACAGTAAAAGTCCAAGTCTCTTCTAGTTGCATTCCTACCTGATCAGAGCCCACTACCACACTCTTGTCATGCAACGGTTTACCCTCCTTTACTCTATTCTAGTATCATAAGCCTCCTAACTTTTGCTCCAACACCCAAAAATTATTCCCACTGCAGGGCCTTTGCACATACTGTTCTCTCTGGCCAGAAGGAGAAATCTGCTTTGTTGGCTTCCTCCCTTCCTACTGGAGTCAGCTTAATTGTCACCATTTCATAGTGGTGTTTCTCGGTTACCACTTAATAAATATCATCGATCCTCTTGCAATGTCATAATGCTCCATTTCCTTTCCCTGGGTTATTCTGTGCATCTATCACTTGGTCAGCTTCGTTTACTGCAGTGCCTAGAACAGTGCCTGGGATGTGGCTGGCATTCAAAAAAAAAAGTATTTGTTGAACGAATGAAGTGAAAACAGATGTCTACTTGTGAGAGTCAGAAAAAACTCAGAATTCTATCTGAGCACTTGACAGTGCTTTTGTGTTGAGAAAAATCCTCTCTATATCAAATTTGGCAGGGAATTCTCTCTGCTTTTTTTCTTTTTTGAATGGTATTGTGATGTCGTTTCTCCCATGACCATTCATCGAATAGGTGTTTCTATGGTTACAGTGTTATTTCTAGTCAGAATCCTGCTGAGGAGAAACCTGAATTTGGTATCCCAGTAAGTCAAGATTCCCATGACATACTATTAAGATAAAGATGGATTTTCACAAATCAGCTTCCTGTGTCATTCATCAAATTATTGGAAAGGTGGAATAGAAGATATATTTAGGGGTTAACTCTGGAGTCCTGAAAAACAGCATTGTAGGAAATAGACAAAATGAGTTACCAGTACATCTGCTCATTAGTGAGGGTCACAATGAAATCAGTCCAGTTTTACCTTACTTCCCACTCCTGGAGCCCTGGTGTACCTGTTGTCATTATGCCCTCGTCTTTATACCCTGTCAAGCTGTGGATTCCATAGGCTGCTTATCCCTTCTGTTCTATTCTGGGGATAGGAATAAAAATACAGATGGGTATACCTCTAGAGCCTAATTTGTGAGCTTACCCTAGAAAACAAATGAAGTATGGCTAATGTTGACATTCAGTGAGTAAATGGGGAGCTGGCTGCGTTAGAACACCACAGAGGCAATAACCACACAATTTAGACACATGCCTTAGCTCCTTAAGCTCAGTTTCTACAGAGCCAGCATAGAGAACCATGGAGAAGATAAAAAATTGTATTTTTAGCTTTGTCTCATTTTTTTCTTTTTGGTGCCCCTTCTATCCTGGCTGCTCTTCATCCCACCCATCTCCAATCTAGCTCCTATTACTCATAAACTGCCTAGGGATGAACCATATACAGTTCTGTTGTTAATGAATTACGAAAATGTGAAAACATTTCTGTAGCTTTACAAATATCTTCATGAAATCTTTTTTTTTAAAGATTTTATTTATTTATTTGAGAGAGAGAGAGAATGAGAGACAGAGAGCATGAGAGGGAGGAGGGTCAGAGGGAGAAGCAGACTCCCCGCCAAGCAGGGAGCCCGATGCGGGACTTGATCCCGGGACTCCACGATCATGACCTGAGCCGAAGGCAGTCGCTTAACCAACTGAGCCACCCAGGCGCCCCTATCTTCATGAAATCTTTAAGGAACATTGCAAAATGCAAATTAAGTTGCATATGTATGACCCAAATAAAACGACTTTCATGTCCAACCCCAGCGTTATAAGGTGCTCGAAGCCAGTATCAATGTAATCACTGAAAAGCAGTTTATGTTTTTGTTGAAATCTCTCCAAAATGTGGCAAGAGAAATTGTATCTTAAATCCTAGTACAATGTATTCTCACCCTGTGCCTTGCTGGGGCTCTGTTTGCTAGTTTCCTCTCCATAGGCTATCTAGCTCTGCTTGCTCAAGCCCGTTCCCTCAGCATGTTTAAAAATAAACAAAACAACAACAAAAAAACATTGTTCAGGACTTATCATGTCTCCCAGAGTTCATACAATCTTTGAAAGAACTAAGCTTTCATTCATTTATTCATTCAATAAGCGTTTACTGAGCACATACTATGTACCATGTACTCTGAAAGGAATAAGAACTGACCTCCATGTTTAAGAAAATCAATATATAATGTGTGCATTCTGGAGCAGGGTAAGGAGATATGATATAATCAGCATATTGTCGAGCAAGAGGTGACAAATTCTGTGAATCAAATAAATGACAAAATCATAAAAAAGTCTCTGATCCTTCTGGATAACGCAATTCCTTATTTCCTTGGTGAATAGCCTCATTGATACTCTATCATTAAAGTTTTCCCTCCACTAACCCTTCCAAATTGAAAAGAATTCAAGGCACCACTCTAACTCAGGTTTTAAGATCCACCTTTTTGCAGATGTATTTTATGACTAAATTGCTCTGTCTGTCTGACAGAGGTCATTACCTTCTTGACTAAGATCTATGCCTTTTTCTAAGTCTATCCCTGCACTAAGTAGCTGCTATTTCACAAATAATAAATAAAAAATGGTGATGACTCTGAGTGTTTGTGATCTACTCACTGGCTTCTAAAACACATCTTTCATTTCTTTTGCTGGGAAATATGGTAAATGCTTCTCAGAGTAATTGAAAAAGTTAGTTTAGCTGTTCATACCAACATTTTAAAAGGTCTGAGTGAGAGTAGATAGAATCAATGATTAGGTGAACTGATTTCCTGGGACCATAGAGTTTGAGTATAAAGAAATATGACACCTTATCTGGGCCCAAGATGGGTACAGCTGTTTGGATTCCTATTTAATCAATTATAGATAAAAGAGAAATTTTGCTTAATAAAATGAACTGAGTCATACATAGCTGGCTGTGGGGCACATCCCTTTCAGAAATGTGACTTGGGAGCTACATTTGCAATTACTCTCGGCCAAAATGACCTCAGACTCCTGAGTCATCCATAGGATTTCATCTAATGTAATTTTCTGACTTTGCAATGAGAATTCTTAAAACACTACAGGTTTCATAGCGAAAAGGCACATGTGGCTTGGAAGTTCCAATGGGGAGAACTGCACCAGAGTCAGACAAGCCTGAGGATACACCTGCGCTGCTGCTCAATTTCCTCTGACTTCATGTTGGCCTCAAAGTTACCATTTTAGGGTTTTCACTCTTGCTTAGACTCCCTCCACACAAGGCTTGCCATGTATGGCTGTAGTAGCCATGGCTATTAGAATGCTAATATGTAGTCAGAAAGCCAAAATTTTGGGTTAACAGATACAAATTTTTAGTTATTAGGAAAAATTGAGACAAATACTTAGTTGCTGTTTGGCATCAAATCATCAAGGATTTAACTTTCTCACTGAATTTATCAGTCTTATTCAGTCAGTGAACCTCACTACAGTTGAACAGTGCACATCAGGACTCATCCTTTATCTGTTTTTAGTTCTATTGTTGAATATTTGACTGTACTTATCTAAACTCTGTAGACTTAAACAGGTTTATATCCATACATTAGCTTTGATACTTCAATCAAATAGATAAACAGATAAATACACTTTTAAAATAATCTTATATTTTCTAATTTAAATCATCAAGTAACATTAGGTTTAATATAATACAATGTTGATCATGAAGGTTATAAAGCTATAACCCTATTATGCATACTTTTAATTTATGTAATTTGTATAAATTTGGAGGTAAGACTGTCAGTAATGATGACACAGATTGCATATAGATATGACAAGAAGGCATTTAGACTGCTGCCAATTCCAAGTTTGTAACATAACTTTTGAAACTGACCAGGAGAGCACACTGCAGACCTACATATTCCTGAGGGTTCATTTTCCACTATGATAACACCAGCTGTATGGAACCCTTAAGAGCCACAGGTTATGCTAGAGAGAGCAAATGTCTGAAAGAGCAGTTCTCTGTGAAGTGAGGTGTGCTCGAGCTTGTGATTGTTGATGCTTTCATGCAGTGTTGTGTCACTCTGCTAGATTACTATGGGCTAGTATATTTCGGGTCACAAAGGTTGTTCTGGGTATGCTTAAATGTTCTCTACATGTGGTTTATGGGCAATGGAAGATTCTCAATGGACTAGCACATCTGTCCCTAGGTGAAAAGAAAAACATGACAACTTCTCAGGTTGGAACAGCCACCAGGTTAACAGTGAGAAGAATTCAGTTTATAGCTGCCATTTCAAGAGAAGCAGTTCATCAGCTAGATGAGAAGGCTGAGGGCTTTATGATCACAGTGACATTAGAAAAATCAGTCCCAAATGACAGACCGTTTTCTCTGTTTTCAGTTATACATCTGTACAGTCTGTATTAGTGACAGGTGGTTGAATTTATTTTGTTTAAACTTGACCTAGTCTGTTAAAATTTGAGTGAAAATGGTCTCTAACACTGGTTAGTTCTTTACAGGGCAAGTTGGGTCAAGCACTCAAAAAGATGCATCACTGAAACCATCTCTACTGTTTAGATCTCCTAATAATTGTCAAATTTTAAAAAAGGGCAAAGTGATTTTCATATGACTTGCTATTTTTTATTAACTACTAAATTTATTCTCTTTGTTTTCTGGTCCTGCAATAAGCCAGAAAAAAAAAAAAAAAACCACCAAAAAACAAAAAACCACACACACCAAGAATGTAATATGGACTATAATTTCATAATGTATTAAATGTATGCAGTTTATTACTTCCAAGGACCTGTACTTTTGTTACAGTATCCTTAGCATTACATGCAGGTGACCCTATTAAATAGTGCTGCACCTGCCAGCATTCTTTACAACCCAGCCAGCCCCATGGCCTCCAGGCCTTCTGCCCATTCCCAGGACACCTGAGACATCATTAATTTCTCTTCTAAACTCCCAGAAAGTTCATGGGGTTTCTTGACTCAGCAGATTTATCAAGCATGAGACACTGGGCATACAGGATACTGAACAAAGCCTACCATCCCCTGCCCTCCTGGTGCATTCATTCTACTGGGAATTTGTGTGAAATCAGACTCCACGAACTTCCCAGGATAGACTGGAACCTGCAGACCTAAACAGGATTCCTCACAAACTTCAATAATGTCCAAAACAGCTGCTCCAAATTTCAGCACAGATCCTAAGTTCTTGGAGTTTGGGGGACTCTGGAATGGACCAGAGTTGTGGAACCTTCTCTTACAATGGGACTAGCAGGAATAAAGTCATGATAATAAAGCCTTCTACTCTCTTTCGCTGTTCTCGGGTTGTTTTAGTGAAGTGGACCCTGAGGAAAATGTGCAGTTGTCCATACAAACCCAAATAAAAAGCATCAAAAAAGCAAAAAGATCAAAACAAATGTCGTTACATATATTTTTCATTGCAGTGCTAGGGTGTAGTAAAAGAGTATTGCATAGACTTTGTTTTTGATGTCTAAGATCTTAGGAACTATTAGTCTGGCTGACAGCACAGGTTGATTTGACTCCAGGTTGTGAGACTTGGAAAACTGTAAAGAGATTTGGGTGTGAAATGAAGTGACTTACACAATTCCTATGTGCAGTATTTGTCCCTGCGCAGATCAGCCGACCTGAAGTTGACCATTGGCTGTAGGCTTCTGGTACATGTGCCCGTAATAACTTCAAGTAAGGCTTTTCTATGTAGACTTTCCTCTGCAACTGTCTCCAAATTGAATTCATAGAACATATTCATTACTTATATTGATCTTTCCTCTCTTTATTTTTATATTTAATTTTAATTCTCCACAAAGCAGACTGTCAAAGGATTTGAAATTTTAAAGTGTTTTTGAATTGTTTTTTATAAATTCCTGGCAGTTATATAAAATGTGAAAGCAAAATCTGTGGTTTTTTAATTCTGAATTTCCTAAATTTATTAAAACACTGACCATTATTAAAATACAAGCTATAGGTACATGAAGAGAGATTTAGCAATAGCGTGAGACAAAATCATGAGCAGTTTTGCTACGTGGGTAACAATAACAAGACAGTGCCAGTGGAAGAAAAGGTGAAAATAGCTAACAATCTGTACAAACTTCTAAAAAGATTCAGGAGTGGAAGCAACCACTCCCCACATAACCCCTGAAATGTATGGGGAGTCTGTGGAGGCCACATAAATACATGCTACCTGGCAAGAACATTTTGGCACACCAGAAATGTAGGGACACAGGGAAGAATTTTGTAAAGGTTATTTGAGTGCCTAGGTTTTAAATTTATGGCCCTTGATCCACAAGTTGAAATTTGCATGATAGAAAGAGATTTAAGTCCTGGATGAACTAACTGTCCTTTACCACTTTTAATTCGACACCTGCCTGCTCTTAAGGTCCAGAGCGATCCGACTGTTGACGCTGACAGGTGGTTGAAGACTTCTGGTAGATGGAGGCTTTGCAAAGAACCTTTCTTTATTGATCTGTCCACGTAGCACAGAGCCATCTTAAGTCTCTTTTTTGCTCAGTCTTTCCTCTAGTAATGCTTCCTCACAGGAGGTGTAAGGTACACTTGTTATTGTTTGGGTGCAAGGAGTCTATCTGTAATGACCTTCCGTAGAGCCAGGAAGCTGTGTGCCTCTGGCCAACCCAATTATATTATAGGCTAGACAGAGTATGTTATGTTGGCTCTGGTGAATGGGCCAGAAAGCGAAATGATAAATCTTTATGATAAATGTTGATTGTTGGACAGGAGGAGAAAAGACCCCTAACCCCACCCCAATTTTCTTTTTCATTAGCCTCCTGATACCATCTCCTGAATAACATCGAAAGTAAGCAGCCTATAAATATTGCACAAGTTTCCAATGCTAAAAGCTGTTAAAGTTTATTATACTTATAAAATAGAAGGAAATGCTTTCAGTTTCCTATTTACAGGTCTCTAGGGAGATTCCAGGTATAATTTATGGCTTCAATTTAAAAATGTAGTGTCCCTTCACACATTGTCTTTCTTCTTTTGCTTTCTTTTCTCTTTGGTGTTTTATGTCACGCACAACATGTAAGTGACCACGCACTCAGACACTCAAACCTTCCCTTACGTACTTTTATTTTTGTTACATCTTTTTAATTACCCCTTTAAAGATAGTTCTCTCATAAGTTTCTCTTTGTTTTCCATATCTTTTTCCAGTCTCTTCTTAGTTGACATATAGACTATTCTTTCCACACATCTAAGCTTCCTCCTATTCCATGTTTGTATTCTGAAACCACCACCTATGTAGCCATGTCCTCACAAATTTAGAGATTTAACATATGGCTGGTAGTCTGCAACGAAAAATATAAAATACTGTCCATGTCCAGTAGTGCTCACCCAGATTTTGTCATTGCTTTATATGGAGGAAAATCTAATGAGTATTTTGATGAATGGACTCTGAATTTAAAATGCTCAAAAAAGGGTGGGGGAGGGTGCTTCAAGAAACCTCTGGTGTCATAGATGCTCTGTTTACTGATGATCCAGTGCTGTTCATAGGTCTGGAAAACTGGGCTTTCTCTGGACATAAAAATGACAACGACTGCGGGGATCATCTGGTGTAATATCTCCTTGCATTCACATCACTCCTGGTTTCATTATTTGTGAGGTGCTGCATTTTAAAAACAAGTTTGGACTTGAATTATCACCCTGTGTTCTTGGAATCACTTTGCCTTTAACCTTTAATGAATTGCACTTTACTCCACACAATATCCCACAAGGCAGCGGTAGTGGCAGCATCTTAGTTTCCAGATGAGAGGGGAGAGAATGGTGTTGTGTTCCTTTATTTATCATACAAACCAGCTGACAAAGAGGCCATCCAAGAGTGCTGGCTAAAGACATGAGAAGTTCAGAGCTTTGCCAAGGAGGCTTATAAAATGTAGGAGTGTCTTCACCCATGCCTTTTACTAGAATGTTATTTATATCCACATATAGAAGGGCATGGTGCAAAATAATGAATACTATTTTAGAGCATTGGTGAAGTGCCTCATTATTATTTAAAAATAATAATACTTGACATTTATTGGGGCTTACTATGTGCCAGAAGTTGAGATAGACTATATACATATTTTCTCATTTAAATTTAATAAGGAAACTGAAGGAAAGACTATTGTCCTCAACTTAACAGAAGACAAAAATGGGGTTCAAATAGGTGAAATAACTCACTTAAGGTCAACATAGGCTGTAGATGGTGGAAACAGGTTGAAAATTCAGCTCTTTTTGACTCCATTCAGTTCATTTGACTTTTTGAAACCAAGTGTAATTTTAAAACCTGTTTTGAGTCACTATATAGTATTCTCTGAGGTAACTGGGTTTTTCTTTTTTTAAGATTTTATTTATTGAGAGAGAGAGCGCATGAGCAGGGGGCAGGGGGAGGGCAGAAGGAGAGGGAGAAGCAGGCTCCCCACTGAGCAGGGGGCCCAATGCGGGGCTTGATCCCAGGACCCCAGGATGATGACCTGAGCTGAAGATAGACACTTAACCAACTGAGCGCCCTGCTAACTGCTTTTTTGAGATATTAAGTAAACATTTGGAAATCGTTTGCTTTTTTAGTTTTTTTTTTGTATTTGTTTCAGTAAGAACAATCTGGATAACACTATGCTTAATCTTTCATTAAAAAGACATTATATTGAAGCAGAATAGAGGTGACATAAACAAGAGAAATATTAATAATTAAACATTACATAATGACTTTATACTAGCCTGCAAAATTTAATTTTTATTTCTAAAACTTAAGCAGTTTTTTTCTCTATAACTTTGGAGTTGGAAGAATTCTGTCTAACCTACTCCAAAATACCTCATTTATCTTGTCTAATCCAGAGTGTAACTCTCTGCTCCATAATGTTCTCTGAGATGTGAAAAAATTTCAGCAAAAAATAAGATTCTTTTATTGAAACTGTTGGTCTTAAACAGCATTGATGAGCAGTATAAATACTGTAATTCTTGATAAATTACTAAACTTCTAAATTAGGTACTCAAAGATTTGTGCAGTTTGGCTCTAAATACATTTCTGTTTCTTTTACCACTCAGAACTATTCTTCACCCAAACTGGTCTCCAGACCAGTTTTTTTGTGTGTGTTTTCTTCCATTTGGAATGTTTTCTCTCCTGTTAATTCCCTTCTTTCCTTCTTTTTTGTACTGTTTGACTCTTTATAAATAGAACTATTTTATTCTATAGTTATTTGTCTCTAATTCTCTCCCAGTCATTATAAGCATCTGAGGTCAAAACTAGGTTTGCTCCTTTTCCCCCCAAAAAAGTTTTAATCAGTTTTTTTAAATGTCCATTATATGTCAGCCCTCTAGCCAGATTTTTTAAATAGACTATTTTTAAGAATAGCTTTATATTTACAGAAAAATTAAGATTGTAGTACATAGAGTTCCTATGTACCTCACTCAATTTCCCCTATTAATATCTAACATTGGTGTGATACATTTGCCACAATTAATGAACCAATATTGATACATTAGTATTAACTAAGTCCATAGTTTACCCAGACTTCCTTAGTTTTTAACCAAATGTCTTTTTCTGTTCTGAGATCCCATAACAATACCATATCACGGTTTTCATGTCTCCGTTACTCTTGGCTGTGAGAGTTTTTAGATTTTCATTGTTTTTGATAACCTTGGTAGTTTTGAAGGGTACTGATCAAATGTTTTATAGGATTTTCTTCTACTGGAATTTGATGTTTTCCTGATGGTTAGACTGGGGGTTTTGTGGGAGGAAAACCTCCAAGAACCATTGTTATTACATCGTATCAAAAGTACACAGTATTAGTGTGATTTATCACTGTTGCTATTTCTTTGTTCATTTTAGCTAAGGTATGTTTCTTCAGGTTTTTCCACTGTAAAGTTATGTACCTCCTGTCGCTTTCCCAACTTATACTATTTGAAAGGATGTCACTGTGTATGACCCATCCTTAGGGGTGAGGATTTATGGAAGTTAGAGTTTCTACATAAATCATTTAGGATTCTTCTGCAAGAGAGATTTCTCTTCTTCCTATTTATTAAACTATTCAATAATTTATGTCAGTGTGGACTTTTGGATATTTATTTTATGTTGTGTGTTACAGTCCAGTAGCACTTTATTTCTCAAATTGTTTCAGCCTTGGCCATTAGGAGTTCTTTCAGCTGGTTCCTGCTTCTCTTCAGTATATCCCCACCAATGTAGGGGGTTTTATTGTTGTTGCTTGCTTTTTGAGCACTTCCCTACTTGCTGGCACTGTAAGATGCTCTAGGCATATCTTGTATATTCCCTGCTTCAGTACCCAAATCAGCCATTTCTTTAAGAAGCCCTGGTTTTTCTTATTGGAAAATGGTCTTCGTTAGAATCTAAGATCTGGGTGCTAAGCATGCCCATTTTACTGGTATGTGGTTGCTTCTAGATCAGGTTAGCTAACATAGCAAAGAAATGTATGTATGTATCATAACCTGCATATATACACTTATCTATAAGTATATCTGTATATAACCATTTGTATTTATATTAAGCTAAATATGAGTTCATATTGATATCTCCAGCTGTAATCTGTTTCCACATGGCTCATTCTAGCCTCATTTTCTTGTTTATCTGTAAATTTCCACTCCAGTCCACCAACTACCATCCGCTTACTTAATTGTTCAGTTCCAGTATACGTAGACAGTGGTTTCAGAATTTTTCGCCCATACCACCATGAGTACAAGTCTGTCAACTAAGATGACAGCACTTATGTGCAGTTCCTTTTGCCTCTAGTCTTACAGACTCTACTCCTTTTCAAAGTTGTTTAGTGCTCCCCTACCACCTTTTTCTCAAATAATAAATCTTAAAAAAAAAAAGAAATAGAGCCCCACATATACAGTCAACTGATATTTGGCAAGGACAGAAAGGCAATTTAATGGGAACGAGATAGTCAACAAATGGTGCTGAAAAATTAGATGTTCATTTGCAAAAAAAAAAAAAAATTAATCTAGATGCAGACTTCGCACTTTCATAAAAAATTTAACTGAAACTGAATCATACACTTAAATATAAAATTCAGCATGATAAAACTTCTAGAAGAAAATATGAGAGAAAATCTAGGTGCTTTTTCATAAGCTTTTTCATACATTTGTAATCAGTACAATTAGGTCCACTTGTCCCCATCTGTCTTCCTTTATGAGATCTTCTGACCTTCTAAATAGGTTTTTTAAATTTGCATATATTAATGTTCATACTTTGTGCTGTAAAGTTCTGTAAGTTTTGGGGAGAAAAAAAACAAACAATGCCTGGTATCATATAGCATAGTTTTACTGCCATAAAAATCCCCTATTCTTCAAGTATTCTACCCTTTTTCCCTTCCCCGAATTCTTGGTAACCACTGATGTTTTTACTGTCTCTGTGGTTTTGTCTTTTTCAAAATGTCATATAATTAAAATCACGTGTAGCCTTTTCAGACTGGCTGTCCTTACTTCACCATTTAAGATTCCCTTGTGTCTTTCCATGGCTTATTAGCTCATTTCTTTTTATTGCTGAATAATTCTATTTTATAAATGTACCACAGTTTGTTTGTTTATCCATGCACCTACTGAAGGACATCTTGGTTACTTCTGGTTTGGGGTTATTATGAATGAAGCTTCTATAAACATTTGTGTGCTGAGTTTTTGTGTGAACATAATTTTTCAAATCAGGGTGAGCATCTTGGAGTGCAGTTGCTGGATCATATGGTAAGACTACATTTATCTTCTTAAGAAACTGCCAAACTGCCTTCCAAAGTAGCTGTACCATTTTGTGTTCCCACCAGCAAAAAATGAGAGTTCCTGTTGCTCCAAGTCCTCATCAGCATTTGGTGTTGTCAGTGTTTGGATTTTAGCTAATCTAATTGGTCTGTAGTGGTGTCTCATTGTTGTTTAATTTGCAATTCCCTGATGACATATGATGTTGAGTATCTTTTTATATGCTGATTTACCATCTCTGTTTATCTTATTTGATGAGGTGTCTGTTCATATCTTTCCATTTTTAAATTGGGGTTGTTTTCTTATTGCTGAATTTTAAGAATTCTTCTTATATTTTGGATATAAGATCTTTACTAGATATGTGTTTTATGAAAATGTTTTTCCAGTCTGTGGCTTGTCTCTTCATTCTCTTAACCATGTCTTTCACTGAGCAGAAGTTTTAAATTTCAGTCACGTCCAACTTAATATTTTTTTCTTTCATGGATTGTCCTTTTGTTGTATCTAAAAACTTATTGCTAAGCCCAAGGTTACCTAGATTTTCTCTCATATTTTCTTCTGGAAGTTTTATCATTCTGAATTTTACATTTAAGTGTATGATTCATTTTCAGTTAAATTTTTTATGAAAGTGCAAAGTCTGCATCTAGATTAATTTTTTTTTTTTTTTGCAAATGAACATCTAATTTTTCAGCACCATTTGTTGACTATCTTGTTCCCATTAAATTGCCTTTCTGTCTTTGTCAAATATCGACTGTATATGTGGGGCTCTATTTCTTTTTTTTTTTTTAACATTTATTATTTGAGAGAGAGAGAGAGAGAGAGAGCTTGGGAAGGGGCAGAGGGAGGGAATGTCCAAGCAGACTCCCGCTGAGCGGGGAGCCTGATGTGGGTCTCCATCTCATGAGCCATGAGATCAGGAGCTGAGTCCAAATCCAAGAGTCAGATGCTTACCCTACTGAGCCACCTAGGCATGTGGGGCTCTATTTCTGGGCTCTCTGTTTTGAGCCATTTATCAGTGTGCCTATTCTTTCAATAATGCACTGTTCTGATCACTATAGCTTACACTAAGTCTCAAAGCCAGACAGTGTCAGTCTTCCAATTTTGTCCTTCAGTATTATGTTGGCTATTGTATTTGGGTCTTTTGCCTTTTCATACAAACTTTAGAATCACTTTATAGAGACTTATAAAATAGCTTGTTGGGATTTGGATTGGAATTGTATTGAATATATAGAGGAGTTGGGAAGAATTGACAGCTTAACAAAATCAAGAATATCTGTCTGTTTAGACCCTTCAGAATTCTGTAGTTTCCCACATAGAGATCCTGTACATATATCATTGGATTTATACCTAAGAATTGCAGTCTTTGTTGCTATTTTAAATGGTATCATGTTCTTAATTTCAAATTATAATTGTTTATTGCTGGTATATAGGAAAACAATTGATTTTTGTATTTGAGACTTGTGTTCTGAGATCTTGCCGTAATCACTTATTAGTTCCAAGTGGTTTTCTGTTTTTTCTTTTTTCTTTTTTCTTTCAACTCTTTGGGATTGTTCACACAGTCAGTCATGTTATCTGGGAAGAACAACATTTTAATTTATTTTTTCCCCCAGTCTGTCTACATTTTCCCCCATTTGGTGTATGCTTGGACTGCCTAGAACTCCCAGTATGATGTTGAATAAGAATGGTAAGAGGGTATATGCTTGCTTTTTCCCAACTAGAGGGAAAAACCCCAGTTTCTCACCATTAAATATGTTACCTATAGGTTTTTGGTAGACACTCTTTATCAAGTTGAAGAAGTTCCTATCTATCCGTAGTTTACTGAGAGTTTTTATAATGAATAGGTGTCAGATTTTGTCAAATACTTTTTCTTTATCAATTGATGTGATCATGTACTTTCTCTTCCTTACTATGTTGATGGGGGTGGATTATGTTAACTGATTTTCAAATGCTGACCCATGTTGCATACCTAGAATAAACTCTTCTTGGTTGTGGTTTTAAGTTCATTTTATACATTGTTAGATTTGATTTACTAATGTTTTAAGATTTTAAAATTTATATTGGTCAGTAGTTTTACATTCTTATGTCTTTATCTGGTTTGGGTAGTAGGGTAATGCTGGTCTCATAGAATGAAATAGAAAGTAGTCTCTCCCCTTCTAATTTCTAGAAGAGATTGTAGAGAACTGGTATCATTTATTTCCTCAACATTTGGTAGAATTCACCAATAAAGTCATCTGAGGCTGGTGCTTTTATTCACTATTGATTTAATACCTTTAATAGATATAGGCTGACTTGGATTATCTGCCTGTTCTCTTTTGAATGTTCATAGTTTGTATCTTTGAAGGAACTGGTCTGTTTTATCTAAAATAAAAAATGTGTGGTTATAAAGATGTTCATAGTAGTTTTTTATTATCCTTTTAATGTCAGTGCATCAGTAGTAATGAAAATCTCTTTTATTTCATTTATTTATTTATTTATTTATTTATTTATTTATTTATTTATTTTTTGTGTAGTGTTCAATGATTCATTGTTTGTGTATAACACCCAGTGCTCCATGCAATACGTGCCCTCCTTAATACCCATCACCGGGCTAACCCATCCAACCAACCCCCTCCACTCTAAAACCCTCAGTTTGTTTCTCAGAGTCCATAGTCTCTCATGGTTCATCTCTCCCTCTGATTCCCCCCACTTCATTAGTGCTCACCATAGCACATACCCTCCCCAATATCTATCACCCAGCCACCCCATCCCTCCCACCCCCCACCACTGCAGCAACCCTCAGTTTGTTTCCTGAGATTAAGAATTCCTCATATCAGTGAGATCATATGATACTTGTCTTTCTCTGATTGAGTTATTTCACTTAGCATAATACCCTCTACTTCCACCCATGTCTTTGAAAATGGCAAGATTTCAGGTTTTTTGATGGCTGCATAATATTCCATTGTATATATATACCACTTCTTCTTTCTCCATTCATCTGTTAATAGACATCTCAGCTCTTTCCATAGTTTGGCTATTGTGGACATTGCTGCTATAAACATTGGGGTGCACGTACCCCTTCAGATCACTACATTTGTATCTTTTCGGTAAATACCCAGTAGTGCAATTGCTGGGTTATAGGGTAGCTCTATTTTCAACTTTTTGAGGAACCTCCATACTGTTTTCCAGAGTGGCTGCACCAACTTGCATTCCCACCAACAGTGTAGGAGGGTTCCCCTTTCTCCACATCCCCGCCAACATCTGTCATTTCCTGACTTGTTAATTTTAGCCATTCTGACTGGTGTGAGAGGTTTTGATTTGGATTTCCCTGATGCCGAGTGATGTTGAGCACTTTTTCATGTGTCTGTTGGCCATTTGTCTGTCTTCTTTGGAAAAATATCTGTTCATTTCTTCTGCCCATTTCTTGATTGAATTATTTGTTCTTTGGGTGTTGAGTTTGATAAGTTCTTCATAGATTTTGGATAAGAGCCCTTTATCTGATATGTCATTTGCAAATATCTTCTCCCATTCTTTCAGCTGTCTTTTGGTTTTGTTGACTGTTTCCTTTGCTGTGCAAAAGCTTTTTATTTTGATAAAGTCCCAATAGTTCATTTTTGCCCTTGCTTCTGGCGATGTTTCTAGGAAGAAGTTGCTGTGGCTGAGGTCGAAGAGGTTGCTGCCTGTGTTCTCCTCAAGGATTTTGATGTATTCCTGTCTCACATTTAGGTCTTTCATCCATGTTCAGTCTATTTTTGTGTGTGGTGTAAGGAAATGGTCCAGTTTCATTTTTTTGGCTGTGGCTGTCCAATTTTCCCAACACCATTTGTTGAAGAGACTGTCTTTTTTCCATTGGACATTCTTTCCTGTTTTATCGAAGATTAGTTGACCATAGAGTTGAGGGTCCATTTCTGGGCTCTCTATTCTGTTCCATTGATCTATGTGTCTGTTTTTGTGCCAGTACCATTCTGTCTTGATGATGACAGCTTTCTAATAGAGCTTGAAGTCTGTAATTGTGATGCCGCCAGCTTTGCTTTTCTTTTTCAACATTCGTCTGGCTATGCAGGGTCTTTTCTGGTTCCATACAAATTTTAGGATTATTTGTTCCATTTCTTTGAAAAAAGTTGATGGTATTTCGATAGGGATTGCATTAAATGTGTAGATTGCTCTAGTAGGGTTGACATTTTCACAGTATTTCTTCTTCCAATCCATGAGCATGGAATGTTTTTCCATTTCTTTGTGTCTTCCTCAGTTTCTTTCACGAGTATCCTATAGTTTTCTGAGTACAGATTCTTTGCCTCTTTGGTTAGATTTATTCCTAGGTATCTTACAGTTTTGGGTACAATTGTAAATGGGATCGACTCCTTAATTTCTCTTTCTTCTGTCTTATTGTTGGTGTATAGAAATGCAACTGATTTCTGTGCATTGATTTCATATCCTGCCACTTTACTGAATTCCTTTATGAGTTCTAGCAGTTCTGGGGTGGAGTCTTTTGGGTTTTCCACATAAAGTATCATATCATCTGCAAACAGTGAGAGTTTGACTTCTTCTTTGCCTATTTGGATGCCTTTTATTTCTTTTTGTTGTCTGACTGCTGTGGCTAGGACTTCTAGTACTGTGTTGAATAGCAGTGGTGATAGTGGACATCCCTGCCGTGTTCCTGACCTTAGGGGGAAAGCTCTCAATTTTTCCCCCATTGAGAATGATATTCACTGTGGGTTTTTCATAGATGGCTTTTATGATATTGAGGTATGTACCCTCTATCCCTACACTCTGAAGAGTTTTAATCAAGAAAGGATGCTGTACTTTGTCAAATGCTTTTTCTGCATCTGTTGAGAGGATCATATGGTTCCTGTTCTTTCTTTTATTAATGTATTGTATCACATTGATTGATTTGTGGATGTTGAACCAACCTTGCAGCCCAGGAATAAATCCCACTTGGTCGTGATGAGTAATCCTTTCAATGTACTGTTGGATCCTATTGGCTAGTATTTTGGTGAGAATTTTTGCATCCATGTTCATCAGGGATATTGGTCTGTAATTCTCCTTTTTGATGGGGTTTTTGTCTGGTTTTGGGATCAAGGTAATGCTGGCCTCATAAAATGAGTTCAGAAGTTTTCCTTCCATTTCTATTTTTTGGAACAGTTTCAGAAGAATAGGTATTAATTCTTCTTGAAATGTTTGGTAGAATTCCCCTGGGAAGCCATCTGGCCCTGGGCTTTTGTTTGTTGGGAGATTTTTAATGACTGCTTCAATTTCCTTAGTGGTTATGGGTCTGTTCAGGTTTTCTATTTCTTCCCGGTTCAGTTTTGGTAGTTGATACATCTCTAGGAATGCATCCATTTCTTCCAGGTTATCTAATTTTCTGGCATAGAGTTGCTCATAATACGTTCTTATAATTGTTGTATTTCTTTGGTGTTGGATGTGATCTCTTCTCTTTCATTCATGATTTTATTTATTTGGGTCCTTTCTCTTTTCTTTTTGATAAGTCTGGCCAGGGGTTTATCAATCTTGTTAATTCTTTCAAAGAACCAGCTCCTAGTTTCGTTGATCTGTTCTATTGTTCTTTTGGTTTCTATTTCATTGATTTCTGCTCTGATCTTTACTATTTCTCTTCTCCTGCTGGGTTTAGGCTTTATTTGCTGTTCTTTCTCCAGCTCCTTTAAGTGTAGGGTTAGGTTGTGTATTTGAGATCTTTCTTGTTTCTTGAGAAAGGCTTGTATTGCTATGTACTTTCCTCTTAGGACTGCCTTTGCTGCATCCCAAAGATTTTGAACAGTTGTATTTTCATTTTCATTGGTTTCCATGAATTTTTTAAATTCTTCTTTAATTTCTTGGCTGATCCATTCATTCTTTAGTAGGATGCTCTTTAGCCTCCATGTATTTGAGTTCTTTCCGACTTTCCTCTTGTGACTGAGTTCTATTTTCAAAGCACTGTGGTCCGAAAAGTTGCAGGGAATGATCCCAGTCTTTTGGTACTGGTTGAGACCTGATTTGTGACCTAGGATGTGATCTATTCTGGAGAAGGTTCCATGGGCACTAGAGAAGAATGTGTATTCTGTTGCTTTGGGATGGAATGTTCTGAATATATCTGTGAAGTCCATTTGGTCCAGTGTGTCATTTAAGGCCTTTATTTCCTTGTTGATCTTTTGCTTAGATGATCTGTCCATTTCCGTGAGGGGGGTGTTAAAGTCCCTTACTATTATTGTATTGTTGTTGATGTGTTTCTTTGATTTTGTTATTAATTGGCTTATATAATTGGCTGCTCCCATGTTAGGGGCATAGATATTTACAACTGTTAGATCTTCTTGTTGGATAGACCCTTTAAGTAGGATATAGTGTCCTTCCTCATCTCTTATTATAGTCTTTGGTTTAAAATCTAATTTGTCTGATATAAGGATTGCCACCCCAGCTTTCTTTTGATGTCCATTAGCATGGTAAATTGTTTTCCACCCCCTCACTTTCAATCTGGAGGTGTCTTTGGGTCTAAAATGAGTCTCTTGCAGGCAGCATATCGATGGGTCTTGTTTTTTTATCCAGTCTGATATCCTGTGTCTTTTGATTGGGGCATTTAGCCCATTTATATTCAGGATAACATTTGAAAGATATGAATTGTAAGGTGTATAGTGTATATAGTGTAAGGTGACTGTTATTGTATATTGTCTGTGTTCCTTTCTGGTCTATGTTATTTTTAGGCTCTCTGTTTGCTTAGAGGACCCCTTTCAATATTTCTTGTAGGGCTGGTTTCGTGTTTGCAAATTCTTTAGTTTTTGTTTGTCCTGAAAGCTTTTTATCTCTCCTTCAATTTTCAATGACAGCCTAGCTGGATATAGTATTCTTGGCTGCATATTTTTCTCGTTTAGTGCTCTGAATATATTATGCCAGTCCTTTCTGGCCTGCCAGGTGTCTGTGGATAGGTCTGCTGCCAATTTAATGTTTCTACCATTGTAGGTTACTGATCTCTTGTCCCGAGCTCCTTTCCTCTTTGTCTCTGAGACTTGTAAGTTTTACTACTAGATGTCGGGGTCTTGACCTATTTTTATTGATTTTGAGGGGGGTTCTCTGTGCCTCCTGGATTTTGATGCCTGTTTCCTTCCCCAAATCAGGTAAGTTCTCTGCTATAATTTGCTCCAATATACCTTCTGCCCCCTCTCTCTTTCTTCTTCTGGGATCCCAGAAGAAGAATATTCTAATATTCTAATATTGTTTCATCTTATGGTATTGCTTATCTCTCAAATTCTGCCCTCGTGATCCAATAGTTGCTTATCTCTCTTTTTCTCTGCTTCTTTATTCTCCATCATTTGGTCTTCTATATTACTCATTCTCTCTTCTGCCACATTTATCCTAGCAGCTGGAGCCTCCATTTTTTATTGTACCTCATTAATAGCCTTTTTGATTTTGACTTGGTTAGATTTTAGTTCTTTTATTTCTCCAGAAAGGGTTTCTCTAATAACTTCCATGATTTTTTCAAGCCCAGCTAGTATCTATAATCATCATTCTGAACTCTAGCTCCGACATCTTACTAATGTCCATATTGATTAGGTCCCTGGCAGTTGGTACTGCCTCTTGTTCTTTTTTTTGAGGTGATTTTTCCCTCTTGTCATTTTGTCCAGAGGAGAATAGATGAATGAGAGAGCAAAATGCTAACAGTGTAACAATGACCCCAGAAAAATATACACTAAACAAATCAGAAGAGACCCAAAACTGGGAGGAAAAGAAAAGGAAAGAAAGAAAAAAAAAAAAGAATATGATCAAATATGATCAGGCTGGTGAACAGATCAGTGCCACACACTAGATGTTGGGTGCATTTTGGTCTGTTAGAGGAAACTGCCTCCCAAAATTTTAAAGAAAGAAAAACTTACATATGTACAAAAATAAGGGTAAATACAATAAAGGGATGGAATATGATTGTAAGGATGAAAATTATAAAAGATTTTATAAAAGGAATTGATAAGATAAGAAGTTGGTTGAAAAGAGAAAGAAGAGAAATTTAAAAAAAAAAGGGAGAGAATGTGATCAGGCAGGAGACTAGAACAAAGCCATACACTAGAGATTTGGGGTATATTTTAGTCTGTTTTAAGAAACTGTATCCCAAAATTTTAAAGAGAGAACAACTTGTATATATACGAAAAATAAGGTTAACTACAATGAAGGGATAGAATATGACTCTAAAAATGAAAAATAAAAAATGATCGATAAGATGTTGGTTGAAAAAGGGAAAAAGAAAAATTTAAAAAAAAAAAGGAAATTAAAAAAATTAATTTTGAAAGACTAAAGAATCATGGGGAAAAAAGCCATGAATTCTGTGAGCTGTATTTCCGTAGTGCTGGATTTCTGCTGTTCTCATTGATCGGTAAACTTGGTCTTGGCTGGCTGTTCTTGCTGATCTTCTGGGGGCGGGGCCTGTTGCCATGGTTCCCAAATGTCTTTGCCAGAGGAGCAATTGCCCCGCCCTTGCCGGTCTGGGCTAAGCAATCTGCTCGGGTTTGTTCTTGGGAGCTCTTGTTCCCTGCAAGCTTTACGTTCGGCTTTGGAGGCCGAGAGTGAAAACGGCAGCCTCCCAATCTCTGCCCAGGAGGAGCCGAGAACTTGGGGCCCCACCCCTCAGTGCACCCCCAGAGAAAAGCAGACAGTCACTCCCATCTCCCCATCTCTGGCCGTACTCCGTGCTCACCCGGCCCAGGACAGAGCGTTTCTATCTGGCACATGACCCCATGTGGAGTCTCCAAACCCAGCAGATGCCTGCAGTGCACTCCCGTGCCACTCCTCCTGGGGGAGGAAGGGGAGTCTCCCCGGATCTGCTGCTTGTTAGGTCCCTGCTGGAGGAGCAGTGGCCCAACTGTGCTGCGGATCACAGTTTATGGCAACCCCGAGCTGAGAGCCCGCTCCTCGGCTCCATCTGGGCAGCCAGCTTCGCTGCTCGGATACCTGGGAGCTCTGCCGCACTCAGACACCCCCAGTCTTTCTGTGACCCCGAGGGTCCTGAGACCACACTGTCCCAGCGAGGGTTTCACCTCCTGCTTAGCCACTGGAGTGACGTCCCTCAGCGGAACCAACTTCTAAAAGTTCTGATTTTGTGCTCTGCGGCTCTATCACTTGCCAGGAGTGGCCGACAGAGGCCCCCTACCCCGCTGTTTATCTTCCCGAATATCACCTCGGATTCACTTCTCCACACGTCCTACCTTCCAGAAGGTGGTCACTTTTCTGTTCAGAGAGTTGCTGCTATTCTTTTCTTTGATCTCTTGTTGAGTTCCTACATGTTCAGAATGGTTTGATCCCTACTAGCTGAATTCCTGGGACCAGACAAAATTTAGGTCTCCTACTCCTCTGCCATCTTGCTCTCCCTCTCTTTTATTTCTAATACAATTAATTTGTGTCTTTTTCTTTTTTTGTTTTTCCTGGTTAGCATGACTAGTGGTTTATCAATTTAATGGTATTTTCAAAGAACCAGCTTCTATCTTTTTGATTTCATCTTTTGTTTTCCTGTTTCCAATTTGAGATATCTGCTCTAATTTTTATTATTTCTCTTCTCCTTGTCTTTGGCTTACATTTCTTTCTTTAGTTCCTAAGGTAGAAACCTAGCCTACTAATTTGTGATCTGTTTCTTTAAAAACATATGGATTTTAATGCTATAAATTTTCCTCTATGTACTGCTTTCACTGCATCCCACAAATTTTGCTAAGTTGTATATTTATTTAATTCAAAATATTTTTAAAGTCCTCTTTAGATTTCTTCTTCTCTGTGTTATTTACCAGTGTGTTGTTTAATCTCCAAATATTGAGGCTTTTCCAGATATCTTTCTATTATTGATTTCTATGTTAAGTCAGTTAAGATCTGAGAACATGCTTTACATGATTACCACTTTTTAAAATTTGTTAAAATGTATTTTATGGAGCCACATGTGTTCTGTCTTGGTGAATTTTCTGCATGAGCTTAAGAGAAATATGTATTCTGATGTTGGATCAAAAATTCCATAAATGTCAATTAGTACTGTTTGAGTCAACTCTATCCTTACTGATTTTTTGCCTTCTTAATGTACCAATTTCTGAAAAAGAGATGTTGAGCCTTAAGCTACAATATTCTATCACTTTTCTACTCACATATTTCAACAACCTGTTTGGTGTATGCTCGTTAATGATTACAATGTCTTCTTGGAGAATTAACCCCCTTCCTTATCTTATGTAATGCCTCTCTTTATCACTGATAATTTTCCTTTTCCTGAAGTCTGATTTATTTAAAATTAAGACAGCTACTCCTACTTTCTTATATCTTTCTCCATCTCTTTACTTTTAACCTATTTGTATCTTTTTATTTAAAGCAGATTTTTGGTAGAGAACATACATAGTTGGGGCTTGTTTTTTATTCACTCTGGTAATCCCTTTCTTTGATGTACTTAGACCAACTTCTTCTTAAAAAGAGTCTGAGCTTTGCAGCTCTTTTATTTTTAAAATTTTAAAAAATTTTTTTAATTTAAATTCAGTTAGCCAACATATGGTAGTACATCATTAGTTTCAGATGTAGAGTTCAGTAATTCATCAGTTGCATGTAAAACTCAGTGCTCATTACATCAAGTGCCCTCCTTAATGCCCATCACCCAATTACCCCATCCCCCACCCACCTCCCCTCCAGCAGCCCACACTTTGTCTCCTATTCTTAAGAGTCTCTCATGTTTTTTCTCCTTCTCTGATCACTTACCATTGTTTTCCCTCCCTTCCCCTATAATCCTCTGTGCTGTTGCTTATATTCCATATATAAGTAAGCAGCTCTTTCAACTATAATCCATTTTTACTATACTGAAGCCCTGTATATGTGGTGATATGGGGTGGGGGATGGGAATTTTCTTACAATCTTATGAGTAAATTTCAATCTTTTAATAAACCTGTGTCAATGGGCTGTGACATTCACAAGTATTTTTCACCTTTATCCCTCTATCCCTTCTCACCTCCTCCAACCCACCTTTACATAAGACAGGAAGGGCAGAGAGAGTCAGGGGAATGTTCCTCTCTCAGATGAAATATAGCTTCTGATAAAGTCTTTTTTTTTCCACTGGAGAGCAGACCTTTGATACAGAGAATGCTTTGGGCATATTTCCAAATTGTCACTTTTCTCTTCCCCTTGCCAAAAAAATGAAGTGACCTTTTTCTTGTCTCTTCACCAGGAAAACTTCTTGGAGCTCTTAGAGGTACAAACCCATTAAAGTATGCCCCTCACCCCTAAGACTGTAGCTTCCAAACCTTCTCACTCTTATGATAGTCCACATTTAGCCTCCAGTAATTCATCAAAATTGCCCTTTAAGCATTTCTATCAGTTGCTAACTCTAGAGGGTCCTATTCCAGGTAAGATGATCTTGGCTGTCATTCTTCTTATTTACTTCTCTCCCCAGATTTCAGATGATCATTTGCCCTGTGACTTTGATGGACCTGCCCAAGAAAAGTCACTGGTTTTAATTTTTCAGCTTTTTTTTCATGCTGTAAGGTTGGAAGTGACAACTTCCAAGCTCTTATATGCATGAACTCTACTCCATTTTGTAGCCCTTTAAGACTCCAACACACTGTCTTATGTTAGCAAGTGTTTGTTAAATGATCAAATTAGCAGAAAAAATGAATCAAGTTTAGGTACAACTGAAAAAAATTTCCCAGGTTCTCAAGAATTGCCTATTAGAAATAAAATTAGAAAACATGGGAAAAAAGAATGCAGAATAACCATCATTCTCTATTATTTTCAAAATGTATTTTGTGTGATTTGGATATAAAACAATTACACAGGGTAAAAACTAGATAATTTTTTAGAAACACAGTTGTTTTAAATTGCCAAACCAAATATTCAATTATATACTTATTTCCAAAACTTCAAGTAAGGCATGGGCATAGAAATTAAAAGGGGGATATATCCCCTCAACCACAGCTTGGCCCTCCTAATCACCATATTAAGAATGGTTGTTGTTGTTGTTGTTTTTTAATATGTTTTCAAGATCTTTCTATGTCATTACATACAAGCCTCCCTCAACCCCTCTTTAATCTGGCAAATCGTTATGGTGTACCTTATCAATGCAAGTACTGTTCTAGATGCTAGAGGTATTAGCAGTGAGCAAGACAAAATTCTTACCTTTATAAATCTTACAGAGTACTGAGAGATACAGATAATAAACATAGATAAATGAATATATAATATAATGTCAGAAACTGATAAGTTTAATGAAGAAATTAAAGCAAGAGTGGTCAAGAAAGGCTTTATTCTTCTTTACATTTTCATTCTTTTTTTTATGCCCTCTTACTCAGGTAATATACCTTAGTAGATCCCTGTGGTTTAGTTCTTAGCAATCCTTGCTTAATAGAATTGAAATATAATTCCAAGATTTCTATTAAAATACCTGTATCTAGCTAATCTCAAATTTATTTTTTCTTGTTACTCATTGATTGTTTCATTCATTTCACAACTCTTCATCAAAAGCCACCATTTGCCAGACACTGTTCTATATGTTGAGAAACTAAAGATGGAGATATACACCTGGGGATAGTAGGTAGATGTAAGAATTAGGGTAATCTTGCTAGGGTATCTAAAGCACTAAACACATCTCTGTTTCAATATGTTCTTATATTGGCTTAAGTTATTCTTTTATTATAGCCCACTGCTAATGTAAGTCCATATGGCTTTCAACACCCTCTCTCAGTTTGCCTATTCCTTTCTTCTGCAAAGTGGGAGCAGAAGAAAGAGAAGTTATAGTGTCTATACAGAGAGTATTCAACTTGTCCCAGGGCCAGATTGTCTCTAATCAGATGTTAAATATTCATTCTCCCAGCGAACAAAACTACAACTGCCCCAGTGCTACCCCTTTATAGTTGGAAGCGAGTGTAATTGATTTTATATGGAGAGTACTTTCTTTTTCTCTTGTCTCATTTACAAATTGCTTCATTAGGAGTGTTCTTGAGAAAGTGGCTTTTGAAAGAGTCTATATCTCACACACAGACCAGTGTAAACAAGTTTTCTGAAAAGAGACTTAGATTTGTTTCATGATAATCACATGTAGCATTAAATGGGGGGAGAAGAAGGGGAGAGAAATCCGAACTCCCAAACAAATGAAATATTGAAAATGTTAAACAATTCAAAATGAAATAATAAAGCACTGGGAAAACAGTAAAATAAGCAATATGACTTTTCTACTGCTTGCAAAACCAGGGGCTGGAAAGAGGGGGAAATAGTTATTGCTCAAGGGGCATAAAGTTTCAGTTACATAAGATGATTAAGTTCTAGTGATCTGCTGCATGACATAGTACCTATACTTAACAATATGGTTTTGTGTGCTTTAAAATATGGTAAGAGGATAGCCCTCATATTAAGTGTTCTTTAACGCACACACATGCAATACAAAAAACAGAAAATGTTTGGAAGTGGTGGATATGTTTAATACCTTCATTTTGTGGTGATGTTATCATGGGCATATGCATACATCCAAACTCATCAAGAATATGTACAATTTTTTATATATTAATTATATCTCAATGAAGTTTAAAAAACTTCAATTTTGTGTGTTTTGGATTAGAAAAAAATACATAAAATAAAAACAGAACAATTCTTGGGGGTGCCTGGGTGGCTCAGTAGTTAAGTGTCTGCCTTCGGCTCAGGTCATGATCCCA
The DNA here is from genome assembly GCF_002201575.2 of Neomonachus schauinslandi. Lineage (NCBI taxonomy): Eukaryota > Metazoa > Chordata > Mammalia > Carnivora > Phocidae > Neomonachus > Neomonachus schauinslandi. The sequence goes on from NC_058403.1 coordinate 59,698,411, forward strand.
GGGTCCTGGGATCAAGCCCTGTGTCGGGCTCCCTCCTTGGCGGGAAGCCTGCTTCTCCCTCTCCCACTCCCCTTGCTTGTGTTCCCTCTCTCCCTGTGTCTCTATCAAATAAATAAATAAATAAATCTTTAAAAAAAAACTGAACAATTCTTAAAAACATAAAAGACTTGGCATAGTGTCAAATGTTGTGGAAAATGGCCAAATAATTGAGTGCCTGGGTGGCTCAGATGGTTAAGCATCTGCCTTCAGCTCAGGTCATGATCCCCGTGTCCTGGGATCAAGTCCTGCATTGGGCTTCCTGCTCCTTGGGGAGCCTGCTCCTCCCTCTGCCTCTGCCTCTCTCTCTCTCTCTCTCTCTGTCTCTCATGAGTAAATAAATAAAATCTTAAAAAAAAAGAAAAAAGAAAACGGCCAAATAATTGGTCAAATGTTTTGAAGATATGGCCTATGTTTAAAGTGTACCAACTAATATTCTCAAGGATCCTGCAAGATGGGTGTTTTATCATTGTACTATCTTACAGATATTGAAGCAGTGGATCAGAGAGAAGGGGGGTTTTAACCAAGATACCAGCCAGTAAGTAGCAATAGTGGTGCCCATCCTTTATCTTTTGTATCCCTAATCTATTGTCTTTCTATTAGATTAATTTGTTTCAATGACTTATCTGAGGTCATATGTTTTGAGGAAGCTCTAAAGACAAAACAGACTAAATACAGTGGCATCTGACAAGTAAATCGTTAATTAGATGTATGCACAGTTAATCTGAACAATTCAGAACTAAAATTCTCTCTTCATTCCCCCTCAATGACTTGTTTTTCCTGAGTCACTGCTCATAGCATTCCTCTCACTTGGATTGGTTCATCTCTCCCTGCCATCTATCCTTTTCAAGTTTCTCCTTTGCCCTGAGGCTTTCCCCAAGTATTCCTGTAATAATATAAAATTGAAATAGGTCCAAACGGGTGAATTAGTGAATGATATTTTAAATTAAAAAAGTATTTAACATCCATTCATTGATAAAACTTCTCAGAAAAGTATGAATAGAGAGGAATTTCCTGAGCTTGATAAATAGCATCTAGAAAAAACCTACAGCTGCCATGTACCTAACGGTTAAAAGACTGAATACCTTCCCCCTAAGATCAGAAACGGGGTAAGGGTGTTCATTCTCTCTTCTTTTAATTCGACACAGTGCTAGAAGTTCTATCTAGTGCAATATAATAAAAAAAAAAGAAAGAAAAGAAATGGAATGCAATCTGTATTGTAGGAAGGAAGAGGTAAAACTACCCCTATTTGCAGATGGCATCATTATCAATGTAGAAAATCTTAAGAAATCTTCAAAAAACAAAACTCTAGATCGAAGGGAATTCTATGGGGTCAGAGAATACAGAAAAATATGCTAATCAATTTTATTTCTGTATATGAGCAATGAACACATAGACATTAAAATTAAAAATACAGTACCATTTATAATTGTCCAAAAACTGATATGCTTTGGAGCAAAGTTTTCGTGAACAGGATTTGTATGATGAAAAAAACTACATAACACTGACAAAAGAAATTAAAGATGATTAAGTAAATGGAGGCATATACACATGCTTGGATTGGAAGATTCAGTAAAGATGTCAGTTCGTCCCAAATTGAAATACCGGTTTAGTGTAATTTTTATCAAAATCCCAGTTATACTTTTTTGTAGATACAGACAATATTGTGCAAAAATTTACATGGAAAAGCAAAATAAGTAAAATAGGTAAAAGAAAGTGGGAGAAATCTGCCTACCCAATTTGAAGACTTATTATATAGCTACAGTAATCAAGACAGTATGGTGTTGACAGAGGAATAGATACATGGATCAATGGACAGAATAGAAAATCTAAAAATATGCTCACAGAAACAACTCACCTACTTTTTGCCTAAAGTACAAAAGCAATTCAAAGTAAGAAAGATTGCTTTTCAATAAAAGTTCTAGAAGCACTGGACATTGATAGCCAAAACCAAAAAAAAAAAAAAAAAAAAAAAAACCCATATCAAAACTAAAAAACCTAATGTACATCTCACACCTTATGAAAATTTAACTCAAAATGCATCACAGACTTAAATGTTAAATGCAAGATTATAAATCTTTAAGGAAAAAACACAAGAAAATCTTTAGGATCTAGGGTTAGGTGGAGTTTTTAGGCTTGACACCAAACATGAACCATAGGGAAAAAAATTGTACTTCATCAAAATTAAAAACTTTTGCTTTACAGAAGACTGTTAAGTAGATGAAAAAACATACTACAGGATAGGGAAAAATTTGCAAGTCACATATTTGGCATATGAGTATCTAGAATATATAAAGAATTCTCAAAATCTGACAATCCAAAAGTAAACAGTTCAATTAGAGCATGGGCAAAAGAAATTTCACCAAAGATTTTTCAGATGGCAAATAAGCACATAAAAAGTGTTCAACATCATTAGACACTATGAAGATGAACAATTAAAACCACAATGAGGTATCACTACATATCTATTAGAACGGCTAAAGTGAAATAGGATGGCAAGACCAAATGCTAACAAGGTTGTGGGAAACCTGGATCATTCATAAGTTGCTGGTGGGGCTATAAAATGGTACAGCCACTCACTTTTAGCAGTTTCTTTAAAAACTAAACATGCAGCTATCATCTGACACAGCAATTGCATACCTGGGCAAAAATCCCAGAGAAGTGAAGATGTGTTCACATAAAAACCTGTACATAAATGTATAGCTTATTTATGTAACTTTATTTATAATAGCCCAAACTGGAAACAAACCAGATGGTCAGAGGTTAAAAAAAACTGTGTTAAAGCTACACCATGAAATACTCCTCAGCAATAAAAAGGAATGGAAATATTCTGTATCTTGACTATCAGTGTCAATATCCTGGTTGTGGTATTGTGCTATAGTTTTGCAAGATGTCAGCATTAGGGGAAACCGGGCAAAAAGCACATGGGATCTCTGCATTATCTCTTAGAACTGCCTTTAACGCTCCAAATATTTCAAAAAGCTTCCTTAAAATATTATGGAACTTTTATACAATGGGTACTATACGAGGTATTATCTCTCGAAACCCCTAAAATGTTAGACATAATTATGTTATCTGATGTTATATGTTCTATTATTATATTCCCAACTATAATATAAGCTTCTTGAGGGGATACATGAAGTTTCAGCACAGCATTGAGTACTTGGCAGGCATTCAGTATGTTTTATGGAATCATCTGGATATTTGCTCCAACAACCCCACTTGGTTTACCAGCATAGACAACTCACAACTGAGGACTTACTTACACTCAGTTCCTTTGCAGCTCTGCAGCATTTGACATTATTGGCCTCTTCCTCCTCAGAATTCTTTTTCTTGACTTCTGTGCCCAACCTTCTTTTGATTCCCCTAGTTATTTCATCTGCTTTATGATTCATTCTATGATACTTATCTTTCCAAACTCTACATGTAAATGTTACTTAAATTATTTTATTTGGCTTCTTTCTTTCCTTTTTCCCTTCAATTTCCATTGATAATCTCAACCATGTTTCTGCCTTTTTTTCCTTATTAAGACATCTTTACAGATGGCGTTCTAATTTTTAGTTTCAGTTCCATACCTAAGTTCCTAAACTAATTCCTCACTGTTTGCTGAACATTGCTATCTGAACTGCCCTGTGACACTTTGAACTCAACATTCCTCAAACAGAACAAACACATCATCTTATTACCCGCATCTCTGTCTTCTTTTCTGCTCCCTGTTTCTTATAAAGACACCACCAGCGTCAATGACATAAACTCCATATGTTTATTATAGGCAGTGGCCAAGAAAAGTTTTAAATTTCGCCCCAGAGAACTGGCCATCTCTTTTCTGTGCAAAAAAGGACCTCCCCGCAGGCTACTTCATCTGTGGGCTCCCTGCAGAGATTATGAACATGGGCTTTGGGAGGTACATAATAACTCTGATTCAAGACAAAGGCTGTATTTCTCCACACTTGTATTGGATACACACCTCACATCATATTGGCTCACCCAATTACTGCAGCCATCGCTCCTGCAACCAGCTGCACAAAAGTATAAACTGACAGGGCCTCAAGTCAGCTTCATCACATATTTCGTACCTCCTGATTTGGGGCTCCTGTGCCTTGTGGGGCTGCCTGCAGAACCTGCTTAACCATTCTTTTTTTTTTTTTTAAGATTTTATTTGTTTATTTTAGAGAGCGCGTGTGAGTGGCCGGACGTGGCGGGGGGGTGGGGGTCAGGGGGAGAATCTCTAGCAAACTCCATGCTGAGTGTGGAGCCAGAGGCGGGGCTTGATCCCAGGACCCTGAGATCATGACCTGAGCCAGAACCAAGAGTCGGATGCTCAACCGACTGAGCCACCCAGGCGCCCCCTGCTTACATACACAAGTATGTGCAACCTTTGACCAACAGTAGAGAATTGAGAGCATTTCTGAGATCTGTTCTCCATGGATCCTCAGAGATTCCTTAAGAGGACTGGATCAAGCCCCAGTTACCATAGCAATTAACCTGCTCAATAGCATATTCTTGAATTGCCATTTCACCCTTTCTGGTTTCGCACTTGCCAGATCACAGTTATGTTCTTCAAGTTCTCTTCCAAAATTAAGCTACATGAATCCTAGTCCTTGTCTCAGGCTTTGACTTTAGGGAAGCCAAGGCTAAGAATCACTGGAATGCCAAGATAAGCTAAAACTTGTATTTTATATTATAGGTAATGAAAAGTCACTAAAATTTTACCAGTTATAGTTTAAGATGATAAGTATATTTCTAGGGTGTAGGATAAATTGAGTGGTGGAAATTAGGAGGTTTTTGTACTCCTTCAGGACTGGGTACCAAGAACCTAAACATTTGGATAACAAGGTAGGGATGATAATAGGACCCTGTGCAGGACTTGGGTGGGTGGGTGGGGTTATCTGATATTGGTAAGTAATGGAAGGTTGAAAAGGGAAGTGACAAAGATACTTTTGTAGCTTTAGGCCTGTAGGTTATAGGTTGAATTGTGCTGCCCCCAAAATTTACATGTTGAAGTCCAAATTTTTAATACCTCAGAATGTGACCTTATTTGGAAACAGAGTTATTGCAGATGTAACTAGTTAAGATGCAGTCATACTGGAGTAGGGTGGGCCCTTAAAAAATATGATATCCTTATAGAAAGGGGAGTTGTGGACATAGATGGCATGCAGAGAACCAGGTGAAGGAATGCCAGAGATCATTAGCAACCCACCAGACCTAGGAGAGAGGCATGGAATAGATTTCTCATTCATAGCCCTAAGAAGGAACTAACCCTGCTAACATATTTATTTTGAACTCCTAGCCTCCAGAACTGAGAGAATATGTTTCTGTTTGTTAAAGCCATCCAGTTGGTGGTACTTTGTTATGGCAGCCCTAGGGAACTACTACACTAGGTAACTAGGTGCCATTAACATAGGTAAGGAAGTCAAGAGGGGGAACCCAGTTGAGGTGAGGACAAAAGTAGAGATGGGACAGCGCTTCAATTTGGGGCATACTTGATTCGTTATAAGGGAAACATAGAGACATGAGTGCCAATTGGAATTTTTGTGTGATAGGGCAAGAACATGGTCCCCATTAATTTAGTTGGAAAGGAAAGCATTATGTGAAAAGGGCAGAACTCATTCTCTGCATGTAACTAATGAATCTGCACTTGAAAAAGCATGCTCGCTCCCTTAAGCCTTAGAAGGATAGAGAGGAACCAATTAGGTAAATTGGGTGAAATTCAGATAAAGAATTTATGAGAATGAAGGATTGGCTTTGAGCAAAGATGAAAGGAAAGAAATGTACTTAGCTAGACAAAGTGATGATTAAGTGGGATTTGATGATTAGGGACACATATATTAAGGGTGAAGCTTCAAAGTAGAAATAAAGTGACGCAAAGAGAAAGATGCATGCATTGTACCAGTTTTATTTTATTTATTGCATAAATAAATAGTTTAAATATTTTAAACTAAATGCAGGAGATATTTTTGTACTATGGAGGTGGGAAAACCCTTTATTAATACGACAAGAAAGTGAGAAACCATAAGAGTAAAATTTAAAAAATGGATAACAGATAAATTTGAGAGTCTGGAATAAAAAACATTTGCATAAAACCACTAAAGGACAAATGAAAATAGGAAAAATATATTACATATGACTGGTAAAGGATTAATATCCAAAATCTATAAAATGCTCCTATTAGGAAAAAGTGATTAGTCTAATTTTAAAATAGGAAAATTAAGTGACATGAAACTATATTGTGGTAGGCATATAAATGATCGACAGACAGTTGGAAAGATATTCAAAGTCACTAGGTTATCAAAACATGGAAATTAAAAGTATAAAGTACATTTCTTATCATATTGGAAAAGTTTTTGGAGACCTAGAATACTTAATGTTGGTGAGGATACAGAGAAATTGGTACTTTTGTCCACTAGTGAGGGGATTAAAATGGGTCTAGCCTCTTTCGAGCCCATTTTCAAATTATTTTAAGATTAAAAGGTGTATTTTTTTTTTGATTCAGCCAGTCAGCTTGAAGGAATGTATCCTACAGTAATACTCTCACAAATTCTTTAAGAAATATGTACCATGATATTTACTGCACAGTTGTTTGGGTAATGAAAAATTAGAAGCAACCTAAATGCCACCATTAATATGGAAATAGTTAAATTAAGGGTGATGGTCATAACATGGAGGACTACGTGGCCATTATAAAAAGAAATGAGGTAGATTTCTGTACAATTGTTATGACCTAGGAAGATGTTTATGTCATATTTTTTAAGTATAGAAAAGTGAATGACGAGACGGCGTTAGTCATTAGCCATATGAACCTCTTTTTTGGTAAGCAAATACATACATATTCATTAAAAAGTTTTAATCAAGCATATCTCTGCTAGATGAGATTATGAATGATGTTTACTTTCATTTTGTGCATATCTGTATCTTTTGAAATGTTTCCAGTGTGAACGTATTTCTTTTATGATCAGACTGTTTAACAAATGGGTAAAGTAAGTCCTAGTTAAGAAAGACAAGAACAAAAAAAGGGCAGATGCTCCAGGAGTATATTGTTGAAGGGCAGGAAGGAAACACCTGAGAAAATGCTTATGAGTATGGATGGGATGTATCTGGAAGGTGTGATGCTCTACGTAGTTAGCAGTACTTTTAAAAAGATCTGTAAATTCATAATGGAATTTTAGCTTGATAAATTAAGTCAAATATATCTTTGGATTTTATGTATTTAATGTTCAGAGTTTCCACTGAAATTTTGTTATACAAAGTAATTTTTCATTTTTCCAAGGCACAAACCTGACTTAGAGGCATTTGAAAAGCTAATTTTTGAGATGCAAGTCATTTAGTTGTGAGCAAGGTTTGCAAAAGGGCAAGCATCTTCATTTCAACAAAGCTTTGATTCTTTTCTTATTACATATACCATCGCCCTTGTGAAGTAATAAAATCTCACTGTGTGAAAAAATGGCCAATAAAGGAGAAGAAAGGTGTTTTCAGATGAGGATATTCCCTCAAGAATATCATACTCTATTAGTAATTAGGCCTTTAGATCTAGGGAAAGGTCACATCATCTGTGGTTTAGCTATTACTTGTGTTTGTCCAGCCCCTGCCCTCCCTTCCTCCTACTTCTGGTGAAAGGCCCTTTCCTCCCTGGCCACGGATAGGAGCCACGTGGTCAGGATTTGGCCAGTCAGAACACCTTGTTTTTCTGATTACCGTTATTAAGGCTTGAAATGATCAGAAACTGTCTTAGGTTGGGTTCCCTGGAAGTATACCCTGAGATGAGGAGTGTCGTCGAAGTGATTGATTAGGAAATATCCCAGGAAAGATCTAGAGGAAAGTTGGAGAGGACAAAAGTAGAACTGGGAAGGAGAGAACACCAAGCAAGTAGCGTCCAGCAGGGTCCCATGAAGGCTACTGTGTCAGGGGTCTTTAAGACCACTCCCAGGTCTGATGGTTCGCTAGGAGGATTCACAGGACTCAGCATATAGTCATGCTCATAGCTATGATTTATTACAGTGAAAGGATACAAAGCAAAATTAGCTAAGAGAAAAGGGGTGTTTAGGGTGAGGTTCAGAGGAAACCACACAAAAGCTTTCTACAGTGCTCTTTCAATGGGGTCCCACATGACACTCAGTTTCTCTAGTCAATGAACTGTGACAACACATAGGAAATGTTGTCAGCCAGGGAAGTTCATTAGAGGCTCAGTGCCCAAAGCTTTTACTGGGAGCTGGTCACATAGGCACCCTCTGCCAGGCACTTACCGAAGTTCCAAGCTCCCAGAAGGAAAGCAGGTGTTCAGCATGAACCATATTGTGTGTACAGACAGTTTAGGTACAGTAAATGGTGGAAACTCTTTTGAAATCCAAGTTCCCAGATGCTAGCCCCCGGCTAACCTTCCAAGTGGAACTTTTTAAGGCTAGCAGTTTTAGACCTGTTGGGTTAACGCTTTTCTCCATAGGTACCTTTGGCTCAACCCTATAGGGAAGCTCTGGAAGCTGTGCAGGTTATACCTCACCTTTGGTTCAGGGAGCTAGAGTATATTTCCACACCTGTCAGTCATTGTTTAAAGGCTACCTGCCAGGGACATATTTTTCAAGACACTTCTAGCAATCTGTGTGGGCAGGCCCAGCTGTTCCAGCTGCCTGAGGGCAATTCTTTCAACAAAGAGATGCCGGTGTTGGCTGTTGAGAGTGACAGACACTAGGAGACATGTGCATAAAAAATGGACCTGACCCTGAGAAGGATGTGGGTGAAGTTCTGACACCATCAGCTACAGTGATCTTCCCTGGGGTTTTATATACTGAACCAGAGGTAGAGAAACCATCCTCCCGAGATAGGCAAGCTGGCATGTAAGCCTAAAGCTGCCCGCAGCCATATTCTCCACCTTCTAGAGAAGACCCTTCTGCAGTAGCCAAGAATGAAATTTGCATTCGGAGAAAAGCAAAGAAGACAGAGATAGAAAATCAGGGGTACCCAGTTCAAAGGTATTTGATAGTAAATTTTATTCTCTATTAAAGGTAGGGACTTAGATGAATGGATTTGGACAATGTGAGGTGTTTCCTAAACCAGATTTCAACAAACTAGAGCCAAATCTACTGCTTGTGCCCCCATCCCCACCCATGCACCCCTCCCAGTCTGTTTTGTAGGACCTCTCAGTCTGTTTTGATGAATGGTTTTTACATTTTTAAATGGTTGAAGGAAAAAATTAAAAGAATGTTTTTATGACACATAAAAATCATATGAAATTCAAATTTCAGTGTTTATAAAGTTTTTAATTTCATGAATAAAATATGTGTAGAAATTTGTTTTCTCTCTTGTTATATAAGTATGTATATAATAGCCTTGATTTTGTCTCTTGGTCAACAAAGCCTGAAATATTTCTTGTCTGGACCTTTTCAAAAATGTTTGCTAATCTCCCTCTTAGAATGGTGAAAATGGAAAACTGACTAACACTTCTTGAGGAAAAAGACCATGTGTTATGATTTTTTTAATCATGTGTAATAGTACTTAGAAAAATTCTTTGCAAATTGAAACATGAAAGAAATTGAACTGATAAAACTAGGTGGGATTTAATACCCTACTGTCATAGTGCCAAGGGGAAGGGTGGCTTAAAGATACCATGCATCACTCAGTGGATGGCTACAGTGACTGAAAACAATGCTGCTCTCTCCTTGCTCTTCAAAACGTAGTAAGGTAGGGCGCCCGGGTGACTCAGTCGGTTAAGCGGCTGCCTTTGGCTCAGGTCATGATTGTGGGGTCCTGGGATCGAGCCTCACGTCTGGCTCCCTGCTCAGCGGGGAGTCTGCTTCTTCCTCTCCCTCTGCCTGCCACTCTGCCTACTTGTGCTCTCTATCTCTCTGTCAAATAAATAAATAAAATCTTAAAAAAAAGATTAATAATAAAAAAAACAACATAGTAAGGTAGAGGAGAATTGATGAACCTCTTCCTTGTGATTAAGTTTTGAGGACTCAACTGTGGACTTACATGAAATAGTCAATCTAAGATTCTGAGAACTCAAAAATCAGACATTCAAGTGTGTTAACTAGCTCGTATTTTAAAAGCAGATAGATTTTTAAGAATACTGAACTTCTCATTTATATCCCAGTATGCGTAGTTTCTACCACGATGATCAAATTACTTTTTTGTTTAGCTGTTGCAGGGAGTGAGAGGTATAAGGGAAGGAAGAATAGGAGGGAGAAAAAGAAAGTGTGATCTTGGATCTTGGAAAATTTTGGAAGAGGGTGACCCTGTGCACGGCACTCCTTTGTAGGATTTTACCTTTTCAGCCTGAGAACTCTTCCAAGAAATGTGGAGGACACCAAGGAAATTTGTTTTATTTCACAATTTTATCTAGGGACCAGAGCTCCTTATGTGCCTGCAAAAATGCATGCTGCCTGCATATAATTAGGAAATCAATGCGGATCAATTGTTATGTTAATTTTGATGTTAAGATACTTTGGACCAGTTGTGGTATGGAATCATTTAAGTTTTGTCATGTACAAGGTATTTCCAAATACTTTTTCTGTGGTTGCATCATATCCTTTCTTAAGGGATTACTTGAGACTAATCCTTTATAAAGCATTACTGCTGGACTATTTTCAAGGAAAATCTCTTATCAATATGCAATGAAAAATGGAGGCCAAGCGGGTGAATGAAGATACCAAACCATATACCTAATGAGTCCTGTCTTCTCAGTTAGCCACTGGGAGGAGTTCTTTGTGATTCACAATGAGGAAGAGGTGTAGACCAGTTTTTCAAAGGCTTTCCTTGGCTTAGCAGAAACTTGCTAACTGGAACCTTAACTTGTGAAATGTATTAAGTCTTATATTCAAGTTCCAAATTTGAGGTTTCTAAAATTCATCCACACATACTGTGAAGAACCAACCGTTTTCACTGCTCCGCCTTAAATACAATGGTAAGCAAAATAGAGAGAGGGCCTGCCCTCGTGAAACCATTGTCTGCCTGCCATCCTGTGTCTGTGTGACCCTCCAGTCTCCAGCAACTCATTAGTACCTTTTCAGCCTTCAATACAGGCTTATTGTTATGTTTTTTCCCACCTAGGATCGATCTGTTAAACAAATTAGGTTCAGGGTGAAGACAGTTACATTTTATAATAATAATAGCTACCTTCATTGAGCATTTACTAAGGGGTCAGTCTTGTGCTAAGTGGTTTATATGCATTATTTCATGTATCCCTCCCAACAACCCTATATGGTAGGTAGTATATTTTTCCATTTTATAAATGAGGGCACAGGAGCCTAGAGAGGTTAAATAAATTGCCCAAGATCACAACACAAGTGAGTTATGTTACAATCCTACTCTAACTCTCAAAGCTCTGTTTGTAACCACTGGTATGTAATGCTTCTCTGTAAACCACTAATTATTGTCATATGATACTTAGTTATCACACAACTGTATGTCTTAGGACACACATCAGCTAAGAGATACACTGACTGGGCAAAGTAGTTCCAACCAGAAGAAAACAGCAAAACCTCTAGAGAGGGAGAACTGGTATGGGAGTTGGTAGACTAGCATACCCACAATGAAGAGACTTTCTTGACTAGTAATAATTAGAGTAATGGAAGCCAAAATTAGGTTAATGTGAAAAACCTTGAAAGCCAGCTTAGGAGTTTGAATTTAATGCAGTAGACACTGAAATGTCATAGATGTTCTTGAACTCATGCAGTAATTTGTAGGATGCTTTAGAGTTGGCCAAAACCGTTTTGTAGGCTGTTTTTTGAGAAATGTTATTTAGTGGAGATATAAAGTGCACCCGAGTAGGAACAGAGAAGGGAAAATGAGTAGGCAAACTTAGAGTGCATTGAAATTAAGGCAAATTGAAGCTGTCATTGGCTGTTTATCCTACTAAATATGCTACATAGACAGTTTGAATTAAGATATTGTTTGTTGAATGAGCAGCTTTGGGGTTGGTGATTGGGTTTATAAATAGGGATGTTCATTAAAGATGACAAGATGGAATAAGTGTAGATGAAGAAGAGCAGAACGCTGAAATAATAGCTGTGGTAGAAGCTCACAGTTTGGTCATGAGCAAAGGGAGAAGAGTCAACAAAGTCAAAGAAGAATCATTCATTAGATTTGGAGAACAAAGGAGTACAATGTCATGGAAACCAAGAGAAGACCTAGAATAAAGGAGCAGGTGGCCAGCATCAAAAGTCATGAGATCAGGAGGACTAATACTGAGGCAAGATTGGACTTGACAAATAGGAGATTATTGACGACACCTGAGAGTTCAGTCAGGTGGAAGAGGTAGGAACAGACTTTGGGAGATACTTAAGCAGGACTGTGAAGCCCATTTATATAGGTCCCGGCTTAAGAGCTTTGGCACCGAAAAGAGAGAAATTGAAGTGTTCTAGCAGAACATACTCCTATTCCAAAATAAAAGACAGTAGAAAAGTGAAATTCATCTAAGAGAACTTCACTTTCCAGCAACAATTGCTGGAGCCTCCACCATCTTTTGTGGGAGAGAAACCAGTGGTAGAAATGTGTCTTTTTACTACTGAAAACTGAACTGCCTGATTCTTGCTTTCTAAGTTGCTTTCCATCAGCATTTACTTTACATTTTCCTTAACTTGTCATCTTTCTGTGCTGACAGTAGGAAGGAAAAAAAACCATGCTAATCGACTTGAGATAAAAGTGAAATTTCTAAGACTGTCGATCTACATGATTTCTCTGGCGGCTTTTCATTGACAACAGAGTGTCTAATGTTCAGGGACAAGAGGAATCAGACCGCAGGATGCCTGCCAGCTCTCCGGGGGACAGAAACCCACTTTTGCATGCATATGAATGAGCCCAGAAATAGGTTGTGAGATCAGAAGGAGTGTAATGTGAGAGGGCTCTGCACTGTGCACCGGGGCCTGGACCGTCCTAATGGAAGGGGACTTTGGATGCTGTGTGGCTGGACAAGATAACGACATTAGAGAAGAATCAGAAGCATGATCTATTTTTCCTGAGGGCTGTGCCAAGGTGGCAGGTTGTTGAATTTTGTAAAATATAACACTGAACAGCTCCTTTCGTCTGACCTTCCAAAAATGCTTATGCTTGCAAAGGGAAAATTTGGCATCAGTTTCCATTCATTTCAGAGGATTAAAAAAAAAAAGGCTAATGTGGATATGTATTGATCTTTTGAAAGGTCAACAGCAGATTCATAGGTCAAGGTGCTACTCCTTATAGCCCAGATGCTATGTGATAGGGGAACCTCAGAAAGAAACAAGAAAAAACAGAGGAATTGTCCCACACACAAAATCAACTACATTTTCTTATGTTTTTAAAGAACAGTATAACATTGTATGCATGCATGTGTGTGTGTGTGTGTGTACATTATCATCATTTACTTTAAAATTAGAAACAGAGTTCAGATAATCTAGTAATCACAAGAAATAATTAAAAATATATTTCAGCTTCATGGTATAACCTTAAAGTTAGGAAAAGAGAAAGACATACGGGGGTGGAGGGAGGAAGACAGATAAAGGAGAGAAGGAGAAAATTATATAAGTAGAGGGAAGAGGATTTTAAAAGGAAAGTAGAAATAGGGAATATTAAGGAAAATGAGAGGGAGAAAGAGACAGAATGAGGGGTGTGTATTCAGCAAGCATTTTCTATGTTCCCACAATAGCATAAAGAGCTAAGAGCAAGGAAGATAAGCAGAACAGTGGGGGGGAAAGTCCTGACCAATTGTCAATGCATTCCGAGATGAATGTGCTGGTTAGCGATCTGTTGCCCTTTTTACTTACACACTGTTCCTTCCCTGGGTAAGGGCACGAGCAGAAGCTTAGCTTCATGCCATTACGTTTTAAAATTAGGACTAGCTCTCTAGTGGTTTAGATCAGTCCTTTCAGAGTTTGGAATACATCTTCTTGTTTTATTTTCAAACTTCAAAGCAAATTTATGAAATCCTTTAGGATCTTTGAGGTTTCTTCTTAAGTGTGAAGGGATGGCTACATTTCAGAGGCTGGTGTTTTAGCGACATCATTGTGCAAGTTCCTGCAGGAAGTTGCTTGACATTCAAGATACTGCTCTTTAACACCTCTGGTGGTTTATTTTTGGAACCATCTATTATTTTATTATGTTGAGCCTTCCTCCATCCTTGTACATTCAGGTCCGCCCACTGTCTTTGTGCTTTGGGTGTATCTCGGTGAGAAATTTCTATCTGGGTCCATCCCTCCATCTGTCCCTGCTACCTACAGTAATACCTACTGCAGTCCATAACTCTTTAACTCCTTCTCTAGAACAGTGTCATAGGATTCCAGAAGAAGCATATTGATCTCTGACCTACCTCACCTAAGTCACCTCATCTGAAACTTGGACAAAATCCATCACTTGTGCATTTCACCCAGTTCTTTTTAAAATGGTTGCATTCAGGCTGACCACAAACTTCTGAAGGATATCTATTTCAATGTACTCTCCTCATTTTAAAGGTTACTCTCTTACAAGTTCCATGAGCGTTAGGATTTTGCTTTCTACTAGGCAACTTGCACTATGTCTAATAAACCTGTACCCCTTTGATCTCTGCACATTCCTGAACTGATGTAACACTATCTGTCTCTGAAATGATTTCCTTTAAACGCTGGATACATATCTAAGAAGCCAGTGCACTGCATGTATTTATATATACATGTATACTTCTATCGCAGAATTCTCTAATGACCACTGGGAGCGAGCACAACTGTCTTGTAGACTTGTGGCTAATGAAGTTAGCACATTGTATTATAAATGTTCCCAATCAATGAGTACCCTTCCATAGCATCCTAAGGTAAATTTTTTAAAAGTATAGCTGTTTTCTCAGTGTGGCCTCTCAATCTGCCATTATGTTGTCCTCCCAGGAGTAGTTTTAGACTCTTGGAGCTGACAACTCTGTGCTCCATTTTCCTTCCTTTGCAACAACTCTAGTGCTGTTAACACTGAATCCCAGCGTGCAGGTTTTATAGAGGATGTTCTCTTCACCTTCAAGGAAGTGATCAAGAACAAAGGGTTCAGGACACAGGCATTTACGAAGTGTTAGGGGAAATTTGACATTATGATGAGCGTCATAAATGTCAGGTTTGACCAACAGTTATATGTTAGGTAGCCAGAAGAAACCTTGTGAAGGCTCGAAGTGACATCAGGAATAATTTCCACTGAAAGATGAAGAGACCACATCCCCAAAGGAACTAAGTGATAACAATGTACTCTAACTGCTTTGGTTAGTGTTGAGTTTGCAATTCTGTCTCCAGAAATGCATGTCCCTCCTACAAAGATTATGCCCACAGAGTAGAAGTTGGCAAGCCATGACCTTCCAGGCAAATCCAGTTTGCCAGCTATTTTTGTAAGCCAAGTTTACTGGAACACAGAAGCACCATGTATATACTTACTATGGCTGCATTCCTGCCACATCCAGAGGTGAGCGGTTATAGAAGAGACTGACCCACAAAGCCTAAAATCTTTAAAAAAAAAAAAAAAAAGAGGTTGCCATTCCCTGCTCTAAAGGGTACACAAAATGTTTAGTCAGGGCGCCTGGGTGGCTCAGGAGTCAAGATTATTAATTAAAGGCAATAAAACGTAGTTTCTTTCATGTGTTATAAGCCACAAATTACATTCACTAACATTCTCCTTCCTCCAGATGTTTAGAATCAGTTAAGATTTTACTGTTTTTGTTTGTTTGTTTTAACAGAAAATGAATCTACTCAGAACCAGGAATCTACTCAGATATTTTACATCTCTACTTTATCTTTTATAGGATTTCATATGTTTTATAACTTGCAATGTATTTATTCTTTCTTGTTCCTCATTCTTTTGTAAAAACCAGTTTAGCAGATACCACAGTTTTTAACGACATTTTCCCACTCTGTCTATTCATTGCAGCTACTATGAGATACAGTGAATCATTGACTATGCCTACACAGATTCTATCACTTTCTCTTGCTGAGATTTTAGAAAAGTTTTGCCCAATGAATCGGGCATAATATTTGTATCAATTGAAGATTTGTTTAAAATATATATTTGCAGGTATTATGAATATAAACCCAGAAGCATATAGTATTGGTACAAGAATGAGATGTTCAGAATATTTGTATATATTATGGCCCCAAATCTATACCTTTATGAAAATTGTATGGCTAGCATTGTGCTTGACATATTAGAGATGTTTGTCAGATGTTTGTTGAATGAATACATGGTTTTCTTATAATAGTGGTGAGGTGCGGATGTTCAGTGGCTCTCCCTTTGTGCTATTGTTAATACTATAAAAAACTTTCTAATTTTAAAAGGTTGAAAATAGAAAAACAAACATGATACGGCTATACAATGGATAGTATTCTACAATAAAAAGGAATGAAGTATCAGGAAACTCCTAAAACTCAACAACAAAAATAACTCAATGCAAAAATGGGCAAAGGACTTGAATAGACATTTCTCCAAAAAGATACATAAATGGCTAATAAGCATATGAAAAGCTGCTTGACCTCACTGATCATTAAGGAAATGCAAATCAGATGCACAGTGAAATACCACCTTACATCCACTAGGGTGGCAATTAGCAAAGAAACCAAAAATAACAAGTATTGGTGAGGATATGGAGAAATTAGAACCGTGAGCACTCTTGGTGCGAATGTAAAATGGTGCATGCAGATTGGCAGTCCCTCAAAAATTAAAAATAAAATTACTATATACTAATACATGCTACAACACGGATAAACCTCAAAAACAGTTATTCCAAGTGAAAGATGCCAGTCTCGGGGCGCCTGGGTGGCTCAGTCGTTCAGCGTCTGCCTTCGGCTCAAGTCATGATCCCAGGGTCCTGGGATCGAGCCCCGCATCGGGCTCCCTGCTCAGCGGGAAGCCTGCTTCTCCCTCTCCCACTCCCCCTGCTTGTGTTCCTGCTCTCGCTAACTCTCTCTGTCAAATAAATAAATAAAATCTTAAAAAAAAAAAAAAAGAAAGATGCCAGTCTCAAAAAACCACATATTGTATGAAACGTCTTAGAATAGGTAAATCTGGTGACAGAAAGTAGATTAGTAGTTTCTTCTAGCTGGAGGGAAGAGAGGGAAGATGGAGGAATGGCTGCTAATAGGTATGTTACAAGTTTCTTTTTGGGGTGATGAAATGTTCTAAAATTGGATTATGGTGATAGTTGCCCAACACTATGAATATACTAAAACCATTGAGTTTTACACTTTAATGGATGAAGTTTATAATATATAAATTATATCTTAATACAACTGCTTTAAAAAGACTGGAAAAAATTACTTGCACTGTTTCATCATGCTATGCATGTCTTAGTAATACCAATTTATTCTATGTAGAACTTTATAATGTCCTGCACACAGAATTTAGTAGTCTATGGAGCAATCTTTATAATTTTGTTTTCACATTTCAGGTAAAGTGATTATCATTAGCTCCATGGTGAAACTGAGGCTCAGAGGAGGGAAAATAGAGTTAGATCAAGATCCCACAGTAAATGACAAAGGTGAGATTTAAATCCAGTTCTCATTCCAAAGTCACTGATTTTTCTACTATATACTTCTTCCTAATGGACAATGGTTTAAGTTCTGTGGGTAATTCTTTACATAAAAGAATTTCTCTGGTCAGACTGGGAATATCTGGGATTAATGTGTTTTAGACAGTGGTGCAAAAGAAATTGTTCTTTTGTTCCTGTTCTCAGAATAACTTGTGTTGTGTGAATGTCCTTACACCCTAGAAGCTTGACGATTTCCTAGATGGACAATCTAGGGAGAGCTCAACTAGGAAGAATATTAGGGACGGATGGTTAGTGGCCTCCCAGTTCGTAATAAAGAGGAGGTACAGGCAGGGCAGAAGTCATTAGGGAAAAACAGCTGGTGGGAGACTCAGTATGCATTCCAGGGTAAGGATTCCAGGTTCTAAAATGTCCTCGGGGAGCTAACAGGAAGAACTACCTTCCCAGAAAACCTAACCTGGGAACTTGGCTGGAAAAGAGGTAAGATGAAGCAAGAGAGGGACCACATTCCTAGAACATGCACATAAAGGAGGCTCAGGTCACAATAGAAGAAATAAACCTTATTTTATTAAAATTGGGGTTGAGTGGGGCGCCTGGATGGCTCAGTTGGTTAAGCAACTGCCTTCGGCTCAGGTCATGATCCTGGAGTCCCAGGATCGAGTCCCGCATCGGGCTCCCTGCTCAGCGGGGAGTCTGCTTCTCCCTCTGACCATCCCCCCTCTCATGTGCTCTCTCTCATTCTCTCTCTCTCAAATAAAGAAATAAAATCTTTAAAAAAAAAAAAAAACTTATAACATGGGCACCTGGGTGGCTCAGTTGGTTAAGCATTGCCTTCGGCTCAAGTCATGATCCTGAAGTCCTGGGATCAAGTCCCGCATCGGGCTCCCTGCTCGGCAGGGAGTCTGCTTCTCCCTCTGATCCTCCCCCTCTCATGCTCTCTGTCTCCCATTCTCTCTCTCAGATAAATAAATAAAAAATCTTAAAAAAAAAAATTGGGGTTGAGACTCAGAGATGAAACTATCGAAGGACCAATGTGATGTTTAGATGCAAACATGGGATGCCCTTAGAACTTACAGATAAAAGCTGAGTGGTCTGTGCTGTAAATGGGGATGCAGACCCCTATGCAGGTATCATCAATATAGATCATTATGCAAGCAAACATTAAACTATCATATGAGAACACTTAGTAATTGTTTTCCTTCAGTTAGTGGTATTTTGCTTCAGTAATGTTTTCTGTAGATTAGGAAAAGATGGCATGAAAGCTAAAGATTGTTTGCTATCCTTATTTGGACTTCTTGAAATTATTGCCTTTCATAAAAAAAGTATTCTCCTTTTTGTGCCCTGGTTCTTTATGATTTCCATGGTCATGGGGACTCAACTTCTTTTTGACTTATTTTTCTCTACCCTGAAGCTTATAAGAAAACTAGGTGCTAGGCAAGTGGTTTCTAATCTCCATAGCTGAAGAAAGGATATTCTTTTTGCTGCCCACTTCTTTTCCAGTCCTTTGAGGCTTGATAAAAAGAGCAGGAGCCTTCCCAACCAGCTGGATTTCAAAACTTAGAAAGAGAGAGCCAATAAGTAAGAGAGATCCTGAATACTGTTTTTTGTGTGTATGAAAATAGCAGTGGCTCCCTGGAGGCAGAGATGCATCTCATTATTAATTGGAGGAGTGAGAGTATTGCCTGTCCTACTGAACAAGGGGATTGTGATCATCTATTAACATAAATAGATCCAGACCCAAGTCCAGTAAAAATAATCCAAAGACAAGAAAACTGCAGAAAAAAAAGAAAAAGAAGAAGAAATCAGAAATCAGGGACCTGAATAATACCTACTGTGGCAAATTCTAGGAAATAATGTGAACTCACAATTAACTAGCTCTTTACTGGTTTGCAGTATTTTCACACACATATATTTTTATTATATGTATTGTCAATGAACATATATAATCTTCAAGAAATTTTCACTATTAAACTATTCTAAAATTTTTAATGTTATGTAAGTTATACCTTCTAATTTATTTCCTTGTCTCTTTTTCTCCTCTTCTCCCTTCCATTCTTTGAAATAAGACTCACCCTCTGGTCAGGCTTTTGACTCCTTTGTACACACGAGTACTTCTCTGTTGAAGAAGTATCTAATATTGTCCAATAAAGCTCCCTACTCTCGGAAGGAACTTGTGTAGTAGGTAAATTCAGTGTGCTAAATAAACACAAAGACATGTGTTTATTAATCATATTCTTGGTATCAATAGTAAAAGACTCATCTGCAAGCTTCTGTGAAAGTCTAGACCAGTCTAGTCCAGAGTAAGCCACAACCGTCTCTTAGAGAAAGTCATAGTCCAGTTGTCAGTTGTTCTTCCTATGGCTCCTTCACCTGAAGCATATTGAACTGCTGGTATTATTTATTCATTGCTATTGGACAATACTCTAACAAACGTAGCTGATAAAAACAACATACAGTTATCTTGTAGATTCTGTGGGTCAGGAATCTAGACATGACTCAATTGAATCCTCTGCAAGGCAGCGCTTGAGGTGTCAGCTGGGCTGTGATCTCATCCGGGGAAGGATCCACTTCCTTGCTCTTGTATCTGTGGGCAGAATTCAGTTGCTTGTGGGCTTCTGGACTCAGGACGTCAGTCTGTGTCTGGCTATCAGCTGAAGACCACCCTCACATTCTAGCTGCATGGACCTCTACAAATGCAGTTCACAAAATGGCAGCGTGTTTCTTCAAAGCTAGAAAGGAGAAAGGAGTCTTTTTGCAAGGCAGACATAACAATCCTATGTAATGTAATTGCGTACACCCCATTACCTTTGCTGAGTTCTGTTGATTAGAAGGAAGTCACTGGTTCCACCTATGCTCAAGGATAGAGGATGAGAAAAGGCATGAATACCATGAGGCAGAGATTGTGGGAGCCATGCTGGTGTCTGTCTACCACATTGGTTTATCCTTCTCCTGGATATGCTCATAATGCTGCATACTTTCTCCTCATATGTTTTCTCCTACAGAATGGAGCTTGAATGCAGTTCACGATATCATCTTATACTCCAAAACTTAAAATTAGAATACTCTCCATACAAATCATGATTTAATGGCAATGATGTACCATAGCTTGATTTTAGCTTCAATGTAATATATTCATTATGCTTATTACATATTTTCCTGTCTCTCCAATTGGATTATAAGTATATTTTTCTTTTTTCTATGTCCTTCATGTTATCAACAGCTTCCCTTCTACCAAGTTCTATTTATAAGTATACCACTTTGTTTCTGCGTTTTGTTGTAATTTCCCTTCATTTGGAAAATGAGCTTTCAGCTTCCTCTCTCTGTTCTAGCATCTTTCTCAGTTCTCCCTTTCAAAGTTAGATCTACCTAAGAAATTACTTTCACATCATGAACAGTCCCATCACTTGGCTGTTTTGCCCTGACTTCTCTCTCCAAGGTTGTTTGGGTTGTTCTCCTGGAAAAGAAGGATTGTGATTATTCTGTGTAGCTCCAGAAGACAGAATGAAGATTAATAGTGGGAAGTGGGAAGAAGAAAAATTGTAACTCAGTTTGTGGAGGATCTTTCTAATAACTACAACCATGTGACTGTCTCTGGAAGTGCCCAGGTAGGAGCTGGCCATTTATCAGCTCCTGGAGAAGGAATGCCAAGTTTGCAGGATCATGCTTTAGAAGACATTCCTCCCGGATCCCTCTTTACTCCTTTGAGTCATTCCATCATTCAAGGAGGGTGTTTTTCGAGTCTTCCCACCGCTACCACCATCTTCTCTAAAGTCTAAGCAAAAATTAAAATAAAATGCAAAACAACAACAACAACAGGGGCGCCTGGGTGGCTCAGTCGTTAAGCGTCTGCCTTCGGCTCAGGTCATGATCCCGGGGTCCTGGGATCGAGCCCCGCGTCGGGCTCTCTGCTCTGCAGGAAGCCTGCTTCTCCCTCTCCCACTCCCCCTGCTTGTGTTCCCTCTCTCGCTGTGTCTCTCTCTGTCAAATAAATAAATAAAATCTTTAAAAAACAAAACAAAACAAAACAACAACAACAACAACAACAACAAAACCCTCCTGGCATAGCCACCAAATTTCTCCTCTCCAATCCCCACTTTGACTTTGGACTTTGCAATGTTGGACTTTGTTCCCACCTTTTCAATGTGTATATCCTTTTCTCTGATTACTAGTGCTCTTAGCTCCTGGTGCTATGACGCCCGGTGCTATGATTAGTCTTAGCTGCATCTCCAAATCTCATTTTCATTTTCCACGTAAAAAAAATTTTTTTTTAAAGATTTATATATTTATTTATTTGAGAGTGAGAGCGAGCGAGAGAGAGAGCGAGAGAAAGCATGGGGGGAGGGGCAGAGGAAGAGAGAGAATCCTCAAAGCAAACTCCCCACCGAGGCTGGAGTGTGACATGGGGCCTGATCCCAGGACCCTGAGATGACCTGAGCTGAAATCAAGAGCTGGCTACTCAACTGACTGAACCACCAGGTGTCCCTTCCTTTTCCACTTTTTAAAAAATTTTTAGCATAAACTGACAAGAAAAAATAAAGGACCACATTGTCATTAAGAGACTAAAGAGAAGTCTTGCCCTATTCCTTTAATTCTTCAAATTTATTTTCCCATCTATTTCATCAAGTTTAATTTCTCACATAGCTCTACAACTCAATTGAAATGACACATTGTGTCATGCTTTTGTACTGGTTTAAGAACCCTAGTTTGTCAGGTTAAAGGCTTTTCCTTGATTCAAACCATCTGCGTGTATGTGTACACTTTTTTGCTATATTCAGCTTCCGTAGGGGTCAGCCATTTTCCATACCTCCAAGAATGCTCCACTATGTTCAGTGTCTTAACACAAACTCTGCCGTTCCAGCCAGACCTTAAACTCAATATTATTAAATTCCTAATCTGATATCTAATATCACATAACAGGAAGACAGTAGAAATTCCACCCAAATAGTAGAAAGTGTGTGAGTGAAATTGAAGTAGGTTTAAGATTGGTTACCTTTGAGAGAAGCATTATTACTGTGTTGAACTAAAATAAATGTAAAAGTTCCAAAAGTGGAAATTATGTGTTCTTGCAAAGATTTAATGCATGGTGTAAGAGAGCATATATGATCTAGGATAATCCCAATGAGCTAGGAGAAGGTGCTAGCCTACTCAATGTCAGAATGACCTCGGTTGTTAATTGGTCACGTAGGATCTGCCCTGGATGTGAAATGTTAGAATCATAAAGACTTTCATGGCTACTGTCACATCTAGATTGATATTGGTAGTACACAGTTTGTGGAATCATTCACACTCTTTATCAGCCTAGTATTTCTAGGATTGAGGGTATCATGCATGCAAAATGCCATTGCAGTAATGGGTATACCATAGGTGCTCAAAACAAGTCAGGTCCTTCCTTCTCAGCCCACAACCCACTCACTAGCTTCCTATTTTTGCCTAGGCT
This sequence comes from Neomonachus schauinslandi, assembly GCF_002201575.2. NCBI lineage: Eukaryota > Metazoa > Chordata > Mammalia > Carnivora > Phocidae > Neomonachus > Neomonachus schauinslandi. The sequence continues at coordinate 59,721,333 of NC_058403.1, forward strand.
CTTCAGCAATATATAATACACTTGGGCGATAAATAATATACTTTCTATTGGAAATAATATACCTACCTAATGGAAAAAAATTCCATTCTTTTAAGGTGGAAAATCTGCAATTGAGCCTCTTTCTTTCAATGGGCTTATCCTGCATTATCTGTTTGAATTCTGGGGGAGGGGGTCTCAAGGGATTTGCAAGACAAAAATGCCAGATCAGCCTTTTATATAGCCTTTGAAAATCATTAAACCTGGAAAAATCTGTTTGGCCTATCAAATTTGCATTTGCCTCAAATCATATTTTGCAGGGTTACTTTCTTTCCTGGTAGTCAAATTTACTTTCTTCTATTCCCTCAGTGTTTCCAGGGTAAATGGAAAAAAAAAAGCCACAAACAGATATAACACTACCCCCCATCATTACCACCACATGCACACCCAGACATACATTTGCACATCTATCTGTAGAGTTACTAAGATTACTTCATACTTGATTTCTTTTATACCCCTGCTAAATCAGCATGTTACTTTACTTTCAAGGCTACTTATATGACTGAATAGATGAAAGCTTGAGAAAAAGTTGTGACTTATGTGTGTGTGTTTGTGTTGGCAGCAGCAGGGAAGCTATAATCAGCCTTCAAGGAAGCTAATGTCATAATACGTATACTAACCCTCCACAGTCTCCAAGAACCCATCACATCTCATCATAGCTGCAAATCTTGGTAAAGCTTAGTCTTTACCACCCAGTAGGGTAAAGACTTGAAAGTGAACTCCTGAGTTGTTGATTAGTCATTTTAAATAAATTGTTTAGCACTCTCACTCTGATCCAATGGGTAGAGGTGTAACATCTTGGAAGGGAAAGGATATGGGAGTCCTTTGGTGGAATTCTTTTAGCAAAATTAGTGAGTAGTAAAGGCTGGGAATATAACAATGAGCCAAAATAACAAGTGAGAGCAGTTGATGAGGAGAGAGGGAGGTAAAGAGGAAGAGGGTGTCTAACCCCTGGCAGATACACATACACATGCACATCAGCACTTCCCCTCTGTCTCCCTGAGTGGAGGAAGACTGAGCTTTGGAAGGACAGACAGTAGGCACTTGAAGAGGTGGGAAAAGGAGAAACTGAAACCCCCATCTTCTTCTCTAGTCCTGGTATCTGGGGGTCATTGGGAATCTTGAGTCTGTAAGTCAAACAACTTTCAGAAGCTTCTTTAGGGTCTTTTTTTTTTTTTAAACAGAAATTTTTGTGCATCTCTTCTCTTATTTTTGCTGATTCTTCTCCATTTTCCCAAAACCCTTGCATAACTTTCAGCTCTTACTGGGTCCCCACTGGGATGCCCCACCCAGGTCCCCTGCCATCTTCTGTGAATGCCCAAAGCTCCACATGACCCCTCTCTTTCAGAGTTCATTACAACTAACACCCAGATTCAGAATGCAGTTTGTTTCACTTATGTAGATACTCAACTAAACACATTCACATAAAATTATTTTTAATGGAATTTAATAATTCCTGGATTTCTTTTTAAATTTGAAATACTAATTGATGGTCTGGGTTGAGGATGGATGTTTGGAGGGAATGCTTTTCCCAAGGTTCTGGCTTCTCCCCATCTCTATTCTTCTCCCTTTAATGAAACATTTTTAGATTCATTCATCTTGGCTTCATCTGCCTACCATTTTGAGTGCTTGTAAGTATTTCTGCATTTCATGGGACTTAGAGACAATTGTGGAGGTAAGCACATTTTCAAATAAGCAAATCACAAATCCAAAAATGGAGTTTCCTCTCTTTATATCAATACTTGGTTATTGATTTACTCACACATTGCAGACCTTGACTTTTAAGGATTGTAAGGACTTTATAATACCTATTTAGAAAATACTCTTTACCTATACTGATAATAGAAATGTGCCCAAGAGCTTAGCAGATTTTTAAATAATAGTTAAATAAAATAACTGAAAGCCATTATCTTCTCTCCTCTGTACCTTGTTCTACAAATGTCTGATTTAAAATTTTGTTCTTTAAATGTATTTTAGTTCTCAGAGCTGCAATCTTAACAATAAATGATACTATACAACTCAAACATGCTATGTGTGTTAATATAATAGAGACCACACCTATTATTTATATTGTCAGAGGAGCTGGGTTTTGTGCGATCCTATGAATAATGCTTTTCCTGTCATTAGCCTGCATAAATTTAAGCTTTGTGTGACATGTCATAGATTTGGAAAACTCTAGTTCCATGTTAGTCTTTTAAAGAAAAAATCACACCTGCACATCTCTGTAGCACTTGTCTACAGAGATCATTGAAAAGCCAAGCAAGGCTCAGGCACATCTGTTTGGTGCATGCTCCACTCCTAGTTTAGGAGGCACTCATGTGTCTCATGACTACAAACACATGAGTATGGAAATCTTTATGTATTACTTGTAAATTTGGAAATTATTATAGGAAGGACCTTTATATATAACAAGATGTTAAAATGAATCTCTTTCAAACTCACGGTCAATACTGAGTGCCCAGAAAGTTCAGAGCTGAAAGAAAGGTGGCAAATTCTGATTTCATAGTCCAAAGTGAAGTGATGAACCATCTTCACAAGATTTGCAAAGGAGGCTTGAAAATAATGGTTTTATGACCTTTACCTGACCACATACTTTTAGCTTATAGAGGAGACATAGTGGCCTAGAGAAGGGAAGTTGAGAATTTGGGAAAAGTTTTCCCTAGAGAAATGTTCAAATCATGTGAATTCACTACCTTCACCTTGCCCAAGGTGAATGCAGGTGGTGGTGGTGGGGTGGGTTCCTCTTACTTTGCAGGTGTGAGGGACATCAATGGGATCAATCAAAGAGCTTAAGTAACTTCCCGTAGTGGAAGGAACTGTAAGCTTGTGTCTGACTCATGCTTAAGTCCACGTCTGGAGCTGCTTACTCTCATACAAAGCAAAGAATGGTAGCTATAGCTGGGACAGTCTTCATGCCCAGAGCGTGTGGGCTAAAGAGGTGGGAATGTTTCCCATGGACGTGGTGTGGACTTTTTAGAGGAATTCCTTGGGGTTGTCTTAGATGCTGCTTACAGGAGTTGCCTTGAAGAGCTAGGAGACCTCAGCCAACAGACCTAGGTCTAATGGAGGGATAAAGTAATCAGCTTGAGAAGATGCATTTATACTGTAAAGAGAGCTTCAGGTGGGAGACCCCAACAGTTAGGAGGGGGTGTGTGAAAAATGCACAAAGCATCTGATGAGTGGAGCCGGCACTGAAATAACACAGCCAGATAATACCAAGGGCAGATTACAAGGTTGCCAATAAAGTGACACTTTTCTATACAACCAATCTCTCTCTCTCTCTCTCTCTCTCTCTCTCTCTCACACACACACACACACACACACACACACACACCTACCCCAGAGGAGCCAGGAGCCACAGCTAATGATCTTTTTTTTTAAGGAGATAAGAACTTTTTATAAAAAAATCTATTTTTAGAGCAGTTTTAGGTTCACAGAAGTATTGAGCAAATATGCAAAGATTTCCCAGTTATTCCCCGACACTCCACATGGAAAACCTTCCCCATTAGCAACATTCCTGACCAGAGTGGTACATTTGTTACAATTGATAAACCTACATTCATATATCATTATCACTAAAGCCCATAGTTTACATTGTTTCACTCTTGGTATTGTTCATTCTGTGGGTTTGGACAATTTTATAATGACATGTATCCACCATTATAGTATCATACAAAGTAATTTCACTGCAGTAAAAATGCTCTGTACTCTGCGCATTCATCTTCCCTTCCCCTTGGCAACCACCATTCTTTTTACTGTCTCTGTAGTTTTGCCTTTTCCAGAATGTCATATAGTTGGACTCATACACTATGTAACCTTTTAGGATCAGCTTTTTTCACTTAGTAATATACATTTATGTCTCCCTCATGTCTTCATGGCTTGAGAGCTTATTTATTCTACTGTCTAGATGCACCACAGTTTATTAATGCATTTACCTACGGAAGGGACATGTCAGTTGCTTCCGAGTTTTGGCAATTATGCATAGAGCTCTCATGAACATCCATGTGCAGGATTTGTGTGGACATAGTTCTCAACTACTTGGGTAAATATTAAGGAGCATGATTTCTGGATCATATGGAAAGAGTATATTTACTTTTGTAAGAAACCACGGAACTGTCTTCAAAAATGGCTGTATCACTTGCATTTCTACCAGCACTGAATGAGGGTTCCTGGTGCTCCACATCCTTGCCAACCTTTGGTGGTGTCAGTATTCCAGATTTTGGCCATTCTGATAGGCATATAGTAGTATCTCATTGTTTTAATTTGTATTTCCCATCTATATCTTCTTTGCTGAGGTGTCTGTTAAGGTCTTTGCCTATTTTTTAATCAAATTGTTTTCTTACTGTTGAGTTTTAAAAATCCTTTGTATATTTTAGATAACAGACCTGTATCAGATATGTCTTTTGCAAATGTTTTCTCCCCATTGGCGGTTTGTCTTCTCATTCTCTTGACAGTGTACTTTGCAGAGCAGAAATTTTAATTTTAGTTTATCAATTATTTCTTTCATGGATCTTGCCTTTGATGTCATATCTAAAAAGTAATTGCCAAATCTAAATTTATTTAGATTTACTCCTATGTTACCTTCTAGTAGTTTTGTAGTATTGCATTTTACATCTAGGTCTATGATCCATTTTGAGTTAATTTTTATGAAGGATGTAAGGTTTGTGTTTAGTATTTTTGTTTTTATTTTATTATTATTATTATTATTATTATTATTATTATTATTATTATTATT